>NC_134834.1:191021452-191358327 GCF_004210375.1 Tachypleus tridentatus
TGATGACTAGCTGCCTTCCCTTTGGTATTACACTACTAAATTAGGGACGGCTAGCGCAGATAGCCCTCGAGTAGCTTTGCGCGAAATTCAAAAACAAACAAACATTCGTTTAACCTCCATTTTTAGCGAGTTATAAATAGGTCCATAAAACGAACAGTCAGTGTCGACGTAGTAAATTTCATTTATAACCTCAAATATTATATATTTATTTGTTAAACCATGACTACATTAAACGTAACGGTGGGTTAAAACTTCGTGTACTCCAAGTAATATAAACAAAAACAAATTTCTAACTTTTAAGCAAGTTCTAGTATTCACATAATGTATGCCTGACGCAATTTACGAATGACAACGATGTACGAATGATAAGTAAGCATACAAGAACTGTCTCCCATCTAAATGAGGCTTAACAAATTATTAACGTGGTAAGTCCTCTCTGTAGCCTCAACTCTGGTTTGTTGTGCATGCTAAGAGATTGCTTATATAACATAATAATGTGCTTTAGAAATTTCTCTTACAATCTCAGTCCGATTTTATTTGATTAGAAGGTGGCTGATCAGCTTACGTAACAAATTAATAATATAGAGCAATTTTGCAGGACGTTGCGTTGATCAGGGTAACGTGTCATTAAGTTAGGATGCACGGGGTATGTGCAATTAATTCTCGGCCGTTTTCCCTAAACATGTGAGATGTTTTATAAAAGATAAATATTTGGTCGGATGTTTTAATGAAGATAGAAAAGTAGTAGTGCTGTTTCAATAGCAAACAAAACAACAGTTAAGAGTATCAAACATTTTTATTTCACGCTTTTCAAGTCATGCTGTGTTGTAGCCTACAGAGTGCATAATTTTCTCGTAATTCATGGTATGCGCACGTTCTGCTGACGTCATAACAGTACAAATTGTAACGTTATGTGACGTCAGTTTAGTGTCTACTGATTGGCTGACAGGCAAGATATAACTGTATAGTGATACGACAGGTTAATCAGATAACCCTCCAGGTGGCCTTCTGTCCTCTTTCGAAGAAATAAAAACCCATATTTTTATCAATTTTTTAAAGTAGAAATATGAACCGGAGATTATCATAAGACAATGTCATGAATATTAAAAATGCACTCTTGAAATTAACAGCTAATTTAAGTACCACTAAAGATATAAAACATAATTTGTGTATTGTAAATCTGGAGAATTTGTTGTTTTTTTCTTACTTGTGGTACATCCTTAAATTGTTTGGAAGAGATTTTGATTCAAAGATGTGATAAAGTTTTGTTATCATGTGTCAATGGTATTATGACAGTTTTATTTTGTAACATTTATATGAAAATGAAACTTATAAGGGCATGCCATTCAAAGGTATTCCAAAATTTGTTAATAAACTAAAATAAAAAATACATATAAAATGATTTTAATATAAAAATAAAACGATTATTTGTTGAATAATGGTAGACTAGAATGTTTTATGAGTTGCCTCAAATTATTGAAAGTAAAAGAAAATTAAAAGTTTGTTTTGTTTGAATTTCGGGCAAAGCTACACGAGGGCTGTCTGTGCTAGCCCTACTTTAGCACTGTAAGACTAGAGGAAAGGCAGCTGGTCATCACCACCCACCGCCAACTCTTGGGCTAGTCTTTTACCAACGAATAATGGGATTGACCGTTACATTATAACGCTTCTACGGCTGAAAGGGCGAGCACGTTTGGTGCGACGGAGATTCGAACCCGCGACCCTCATATTCCGAGTCGAACTCCTTAACCCACCTTGCCATGCCAGGCCTAACTGGAAACTCTTTTCAGACGATTGTTTTTATTACGGAACAGAGTCTTTGAATTTGACTTTTTTATTTTTTGAAAATATGAATCAAATTAACCTTAAAGTTCACTTTTGAAATGTGTAACTTAGGTTTATCGTTTCGAGATATATGGATTGTATATATAAACAAAAGAAAAGAAGTAAGTGTGAAACGAATTTATATTAGAAACCTAGTAATTCATACAAGTGTTTAGAAATTCTCTTTAATCAATCTATTACGTGGAAAGTTAAATTTTCCACTCTGTCTAGTTTAAATACTCTTTTTTTTTTTATATTACTTCCATCTCGGAAGTTTAACGACAAAGACTAACAGAGTTAAGTTCTAATATTTAGGTAGTGTTTTTTGTTTTTTTTTCATTTTGCACTAAACTACACATGGGTTATCTGCGCTAGTCGTCTCTAATTTAGCAGTGTAAAACTAGAGGGAAATGCAGCTAGTCATCACCACCCACTGCCAACTCTTGGGCTACTCTTTTACCAATGAATAGTGGGATTAGCCGTAAGATTATAACGTCCTCACGGCTGAAAGGGCGAGCATGTTTGGTGCAACTGCTATTCAAACCCGCGACCCTCAAATTACGAGTCGAGCGCTTTAACCAATTGGCCATGTCGGGCCATTTTAAGTAGTGTCTTTTATGAAGGTTATCTTGCTAAGCCTAAACAAACAACAATAAATATAATCATAAAGATAATCAGAAGTTCAAGACATTATTCCTTTTATAATCATCAGATGTCGTCGATATATAATTAATATTAATGGTATCCCAAATCAATTGGAAAGAGTTTCGAATATATATCTAAAATATGTTTTAAAATAAACAAATCATACTATCACAAAGACAACCAAAAGGTTTATAGCCTTCAAAAAGTTTCACAAAGCAAAAAACAGCTGAGATGGTTCTCAGTTGAAACCAACATGCAATCCGCACTTCTCGGACAAAGATCTTTTTAACGGTATGAGATTTGTAGCATTTTATTTCGAAAAATGCGAGAAAATTCCGGACAGATAAACGGAAGCGTATTATTAATAAATACATTGTTATTTAACCTACATAAAAGCCACTGTATGCGACGTTACACTTAATTTCTCGAAAGGTAAAGTTATAAAAGCCAAAATGCATTTATCCAGATCGAACAGTTCGATTACTGTCTGCCCATTACGAATGTAGTGACGAGGATGCTAGTGAACTCTGATGGATCAATTGTTTTAGGGCTAAGTGATCCCACATTACTTATAAATGTAGTTAGTGTTGGTATATTAAGTAATGTGGGATCACTTAGCCCTAAAACAATTGCGTAAAATTCATCATGAAAGTAGAAAAAGTTATTAAAATTTAGACCGTTTCTGAGTTAGGCTATTTTATGTTATATCACCAACATTTTTAGTGAAAACCTACGGAACTCTTTACTAAAAAAAAATCAACAAATATTTTTTTTTCTAATTTTGTTGTCTATTCGTTTTATTTATGTTTTCAGTACACAGACGAATAACAATATTGGTTATACTTCTGCTGCTAAGCAATATGGCATAAAAGTCGTTGGAGGGTAGTGTTACCAAAACGTACTGTTTTTTATGTATTAGAAGTTGTTAATCTGACTGATTTTACCAATAATTATTCTATGAATACCCATTAATTCATTTAATGAATGATCTTCATTTTGATTGGCTCACAGAAGAACTTACCAACGTTGACTACATTTTTTGAACCTTTGTTGGTCAAACTTGATTAAGCAAAATGTATTTATTTCAGTGAAAAATGAAATGAGGCCCGACAGAGCCAAGTGGTTAGGGCGCTCGACTCGCAATCTGACGGTCACAGGTTCGAATCCCTATCACACCAAACATGCTTACCCTTTTAGCCTGTGGCATTATTGTATGACGGTTAATCATTGGTAAAAGCGTATCTCAAAAGTTGGCGATAGGTGGTGATGACCCTTTGCTTTCCCTCTCTTTCCCTCCAGTTTTACACTACTAAATCAGGGATGGCTGGTGCAAGTAGCTCTCGTGAAGCTTTTTGCGAAATTCCAAACGAACGAACAATGAAATGTGAGGTTAGGGTACATTATGGAGTTGCAGTGGTGTTGACTACCCCGTCATTTTTGAAGGCTATACCCTAGTTAATATATACATTACTCCAGTTTTCATAAAACCCTACTCTCAGTTCTCCGTTCCATATTTCGATGGGTAACAGAAATATTTTGTGAATTTATGAAAACCAAAAATTTTAGGATTGATTATTGAAAATAAACTACGAACCTATTTGAAATCAGGATTTCCTTACGAACGATATTTTTTTTTTTCTTTTCTTATAGATAATATTTATATTATCTTATGCAGAATAGGATAAGCCTAACTCTATTCCTATCCATTTTCTTTCATCCTCCCATGGCCCGACATGGTCAGGTGGGTTAAGGCGTTCGACTCGTGATCTGAGGGTCGCGGGTTCGAATCCCCATCGCACCAAACATGATCGCCCTTTCAGCCGTGGGAGCGTTATCATGTGACGGTTAATCTCACTATTTGGTGATAAAAGAGTAGCCAAAGAGTTGGCGGTGGGTGGTTATGACTAGCTACTTTCCCTCTAGTCTTTCACTGATAAATTAGGGACGGCTAGCGCAGATAGCTCTCGAGTAGCTTTGCTCGAAATTCAAGAAACAAACAAACGTGAATATGTAAGTAATATTATGTTTGTTTGCTTTAATGGAAAATTAATGTATTTCTATGAATGTCATAGAATATTCACCATGTATGAAATATACTACAAACAAAATGCAATATCGTACTTTACAATGTTTCAAGGGGAGAATCCGCTTCCACGTATCGAAATATTAGACAGAAAATAAAACACATTCGCTGACTTGACTTTCATTGGCGTTGGTTCTGTTTGAATAACAAAATGTTTTGCGAATTATTTTAATTTGTTTTTAATTAAACAGTCGACAAGGATGCAACACCACTCCTGAACTCATAATCAGTTTAGTTGTTTATCATCATTAAATTTATCTACTTAATAGGATGCAACACCATTCCTGTAGTCATAATCAGTTTAGTTGTTTATCATCATTAAATTTATCTATTTAATAGGATGCAACACCACACCTGATGTCATAATCAGGTTAGTTGTTTATCATCATTAAATTTATCTATTTAATAGGATGCAACACCACACCTGATGTCATAATCAGTTTAGTTGTTTATCATCATTAAATTTATCTATTTAATAAGATGCTACACCACACCTGATGTCATAATCAGTTTAGTTGTTTATCATCATTAAATTTATCTATTTAATAAGATGCTACACCACACCTGATGTCATAATCAGTTTAGTTGTTTATCATCATTAAATTTATCTATTTAATAGGATGCAACACCACACCTGATGTCATAATCACTTTAGTTGTTTATCATCATTAAATTTATCTACTTAATAGGATGCAACACCATTCCTGTAGTCATAATCAGTTTAGTTGTTTATCATCATTAAATTTATCTATTTAATAGGATGCAACACCACACCTGATGTCATAATCAGTTTAGTTGTTTATCATCATTAAATTTATCTATTTAATAGGATGCAACACCACTCCTGAAATCATAATCAGTTTAGTTGTTTATCATCATTAAATTTATCTATTTAATAGGATGCAACACCACACCTGATGTCATAATCAGTTTAGTTGTTTATCATCATTAAATTTATCTATTTAATAGGATGCAACACCACACCTGATGTCATAATCAGTTTAGTTGTTTATCATCATTAAATTTATCTATTTAATAGGATGCAACACCACTCTTGTAGTCATAATCAGTTTAGTTGTTTATCATCATTAAATTTATCTATTTAATAGGATGCTACACCACACCTGATGTCATAATCAGTTTAGTTGTTTATCATCATTAAATTTATCTATTTAATAGGATGCTACACCACACCTGATGTCATAATCAGTTTAGTTGTTTATCATCATTAAATTTATCTATTTAATAAGATGCTACACCACACCTGATGTCATAATCAGTTTAGTTGTTTATCATCATTAAATTTATCTATTTAATAAGATGCTACACCACACCTGATGTCATAATCAGTTTAGTTGTTTATCATCATTAAATTTATCTACTTAATAAGATGCAACACCACTCCTGAAATCATAATCAGTTTAGTTGTTTATCATCATTAAATTTATCTATTTAATAGGATGCAACACCACTCCTGAACTCATAATCAGTTTAGTTGTTTATCATCATTAAATTTATCTACTTAATAAGATGCAACACCATTCCTGAAATCATAATCAGTTTAGTTGTTTATCATCATTAAATTTATCTATTTAATAGGATGCAACACCACTCCTGAACTCATAATCAGTTTAGTTGTTTATCATCATTAAATTTATCTATTTAATAAGATGCAACACCACACCTGATGTCATAATCAGTTTAGTTGTTTATCATCATTAAATTTATCAATTTAATAGGATGCAACACCACTCCTGAAATCATAATCAGTTTAGTTGTTTATCATCATTAAATTTATCTATTTAATGGGATGCAACACCACACCTGATGTCATAATCAGTTTAGTTGTTTATCATCATTAAATTTATCTATTTAATAGGATGCTACACCACACCTGATGTCATAATCAGTTTAGTTGTTTATCATCATTAAATTTATCTATTTAATAGGATGCTACACCACACCTGATGTCATAATCAGTTTAGTTGTTTATCATCATTAAATTTATCTATTTAATAAGATGCAACACCACACCTGATGTCATAATCAGTTTAGTTGTTTATCATCATTAAATTTATCTATTTAATAGGATGCAACACCACTCCTGAAATCATAATCAGTTTAGTTGTTTATCATCATTAAATTTATCTATTTAATATGATGCAACACCACTCTTGTAGTCATAATTAGTTTAGTTGTTTATCATCATTAAATTTATCTATTTAATAGGATGCTACACCACACCTGATGTCATAATCAGTTTAGTTGTTTATCATCATTAAATTTATCTATTTAATAGGATGCTACACCACACCTGATGTCATAATCAGTTTAGTTGTTTATCATCATTAAATTTATCTATTTAATAAGATGCTACACCACACCTGATGTCATAATCAGTTTAGTTGTTTATCATCATTAAATTTATCTATTTAATAAGATGCTACACCACACCTGATGTCATAATCAGTTTAGTTGTTTATCATCATTAAATTTATCTATTTAATAAGATGCAACACCATTCCTGAAATCATAATCAGTTTAGTTGTTTATCATCATTAAATTTATCTATTTAATAGGATGCAACACCACACCTGATGTCATAATCAGTTTAGTTGTTTATCATCATTAAATTTATCTATTTAATAGGATGCAACACCACACCTGATGTCATAATCAGTTTAGTTGTTTATCATCATTAAATTTATCTATTTAATAGGATGCAACACCACACCTGATGTCATAATCAGTTTAGTTGTTTATCATCATTAAATTTATCTATTTAATAAGATGCTACACCACACCTGATGTCATAATCAGTTTAGTTGTTTATCATCATTAAATTTATCTATTTAATAGGATGCAACACCACACCTGAACTCATAATCAGTTTAGTTGTTTATCATCATTAAATTTATCTATTTAATAAGATGCAACACCATTCCTGAAATCATAATCAGTTTAGTTGTTTATCATCATTAAATTTATCTATTTAATAAGATGCTACACCACACCTGAACTCATAATCAGTTTAGTTGTTTATCATCATTAAATTTATCTATTTAATAGGATGCAACACCACTCCTGAAATCATAATCAGTTTAGTTGTTTATCATCATTAAATTTATCTATTTAATAGGATGCAACACCACACCTGATGTCATAATCAGTTTAGTTGTTTATCATCATTAAATTTATCTATTTAATAGGATGCAACACCACACCTGATGTCATAATCAGTTTAGTTGTTTATCATCATTAAATTTATCTATTTAATAGGATGCAACACCACACCTGATGTCATAATCAGTTTAGTTGTTTATCATCATTAAATTTATCTATTTAATAAGATGCAACACCACACCTGATGTCATAATCAGTTTAGTTGTTTATCATCATTAAATTTATCTATTTAATAGGATGCAACACCACACCTGATGTCATAATCAGTTTAGTTGTTTATCATCATTAAATTTATCTATTTAATAGGATGCAACACCACACCTGATGTCATAATCAGTTTAGTTGTTTATCATCATTAAATTTATCTATTTAATAGGATGCAACACCACACCTGATGTCATAATCAGTTTAGTTGTTTATCATCATTAAATTTATTTATTTAATAGGATGCAACACCACTCCTGAAATCATAATCAGTTTAGTTGTTTATCATCATTAAATTTATCTATTTAATAGGATGCAACACCACACCTGATGTCATAATCAGTTTAGTTGTTTATCATCATTAAATTTATCTATTTAATAAGATGCAACACCACTCCTGAAATCATAATCAGTTTAGTTGTTTATCATCATTAAATTTATCTATTTAATAAGATGCTACACCACACCTGAACTCATAATCAGTTTAGTTGTTTATCATCATTAAATTTATCTATTTAATAGGATGCAACACCACTCCTGAAATCATAATCAGTTTAGTTGTTTATCATCATTAAATTTATCTATTTAATAGGATGCAACACCACACCTGATGTCATAATCAGTTTAGTTGTTTATCATCATTAAATTTATCTATTTAATAGGATGCTACACCACATCTGATGTCATAATCAGTTTAGTTGTTTATCATCATTAAATTTATCTATTTAATAGGATGCTACACCACACCTGATGTCATAATCAGTTTAGTTGTTTATCATCATTAAATTTATCCATTTAATAGGATGCAACACCACTCCTGAAATCATAATCAGTTTATATGCAAAAACGGCTCGTTTGGGTTCAGAAAAACACGAATGAATACATCCAAAAAATGAATAACATCCTATCAGACACGAACAAATTTAAACCAATACACACAAATCCAACAAAGACACACGAGACACAACTGAACAAATTACTACTACAAATGAAAAAAGCCAACACAATTTCACAAACACTTTATTCCTACCTACGTAAAACCGACTCACGCACACCGCAAATATACGGCATCCCCAAACCTCATAAACCAGATTGTCCATTACGACCAATAATGTCCACATATAAATCGTTTAACTACAATCTTGGTAAATACATAGCATGGGCATTCTCCAAATATGTAACATCAACCAGCTCATTCATCAAAGACTCTTTTAATTTCAAGTCTAATCTGAAACAACTTAATCATAAAGCCTTAAAGGCCAGTTTCGATGTTATATCCCTCTTTACAGAAGTTCCAACCACTGAAGCCTGCAAGATAGCCTTAGAACTCTATATCCGAGACCCTAACCCAACTATAGAAATTCCCAGTAACCAGTTAGCAACCCTCATAGTATTCACCACGATAAAGACAAACTTCATGTTCAACAACCAAAACTATATACAAACAAATGGCCTAAGCATGGGCAACCCAGTATCACCAGTTCTAGCCAATATTTTTATGACACAAGTTGAAACACAAGCAATTAACACAGCATTACATCCACCACTATACTGGTACAGATATGTAGATGACACGGTTGCGGGATTCAAATCTACAGAACACATACTTAATTTTTCAATCACATTAACTCTATAGATCCCAACATTAACTTCACATGTGAACAGGAAAAAAGCAATCAAATATCATTTCTTAACCTCAAAATTACAAGAACTGACACACAATTCAAAACAGAAATCCACCGAAAAATCACCCATACTGGACTATACATTCCTTGGGACTCAGCACATGAAACAAAACAAAACTCAACATACTAAGAAACCAAATAAACACAGCCATAAAACTATGCTCACCAGATAAAATTAACGATGAATTAGACAAAATAAAACAATACTTCATCAACATCAATAAGTTTCCTCCACAAACCGTAGAAAACATTATACGCACACACCTGGACAGAAAGCAAAATCAACCAACTAAAGTAAATACAGCTCACGAATCAAAAAACCACGAAACCATATACTGCTGTATACCATATATTCCTGACATCAGCAAACAAATAACCAACATTTGGCAAAAAATTAGTAACAAAATATGACATTCCAGTTAATACCAAATTTATTCAAAACCCGGCACAAAACTGAGGTCTATACTATGTAAAACTACACTGACAAACACCACACCAACATTATTTATAAAATACAATGTGATAACCGCCACGACTTCTATATTGAGAAACAAGTAGAAAATGGAAACCAGATTCAAAGAACATAAAAAGTCACCTTCACACGTTTTCGAACACTGCAAGTCAAATAAACACAACATAACCATAGAAAACAATCAAATACTAAATAAAGAAACAAACACAAAATTAAAGAAGCCTTACTTATACAACAACTTAAACCCAAAATAAACCAATATAAGGAACGCCTTTATACCTATATTAATATAATAAAATAAATAAAATTATATATTCAAACATCTAATACCGCCCTCTACATTACGACACACAGTTACACAACCCCTTTCAAACATGTGGTCAGCTTCCGGTCAGTTACCTCTTTCTTTGTGAACCTGACGATGACCGAAGAAGGTCGAAACGTTGTTCGCTCTTATATGTAAAATATTTTCTGAACCCAAACGAGCCGTTTTTGCATATAAATGTCTCAACAAATGGGTTTCTCGACATCACTCATAATCAGTTTAGTTGTTTATCATCATTAAATTTATCCATTTAATAGGATGCAACACCACTCCTGTAGTCATAATCAGTTTAGTTGTTTATCATCATTAAATTTATCCATTTAATAGGATGCAACACCACACCTGAAGTCATAATCAGTTTAGTTGTTTATCATCATTAAATTTATCTATTTAATAAGATGCTACACCACACCTGATGTCATAATCAGTTTAGTTGTTTATCATCATTAAATTTATCTACTTAATAAGATGCAACACCATTCCTGAAATCATAATCAGTTTAGTTGTTTATCATCATTAAATTTATCCATTTAATAGGATGCAATACCACTCCTGAAGTCATAATCAGTTTAGTTGTTTATCATCATTAAATTTATCTATTTAATAAGATGCTACACCACACCTGATGTCATAATCAGTTTAATTGTTTATCATCATTAAATTTATCCATTTAATAGGATGCAACACCACTCCTGTAGTCAAAATCAGTTTAGTTGTTTATCATCATTAAATTTATCCATTTAATAGGATGCAACACCACTCCTGTAGTCAAAATCAGTTTAGTTGTTTATCATCATTAAATTTGTCCATTTAATTAACAGCTCTTTTGTAAGTGGAAGGTATAAAATATATTTTTTAAAATTGTAGGCACATCAATACAACTTTCACAATTACCATGAAAAACGGCATATTTTAAAGAAATTACATGTCTTTGAAAGACGCGATGTTGTGGTGAATGAATATTTTGTATATTTCATGGCTTAATACCACTAGAGGGCATTTATGTCACGGATTTTTAGTTTCGTTGTTTAGTTTTCTTATCACTATAGACTCATTAATCTCAATATTCAGTATCTTATTGCCACTGGTGGGGTGGGGGTGTTTCCTTACCTGATTTATATGTTTAAAGATGACGGTAGCGTTGTGATATATCTATTTCCGTGTTTAGATATTTCTGCCTCCAGAGGGCAGTGATGTTGCTATAAATTAATTTTAGTATTTTGTAACTTACTATCACTAGAGGGCAGTGATGCTGTGGGACGTTCATTTTGGTACAGAGTTTTCTTTATGTAGTATTTCATCTAGTTTCATTATGCTGTATTAAGTATACATAAACAAGCAGAGATGACAGATTAAGGGATTCTCACAGTGGCAAGTAATTGAATTTTTTGTTATTACTGTTGCAACCTAAAATAATACTTAAAGTTTACATATCATATACGCTCCTGTTGTGTAGCAGCTGATATTCCACATAACGTTTTTTGTTTTACAGGTAGATAATGTAATAAAATTACACATGTAAAAACTAACACCAAAAATATATTTTTCTAATTATCAGTGGATTAAAGATAGACTAAACACAAATGGATTCTCTTCCACCACCAAAAAAGACAAACTGTTATCCAGTTACTCTAAAAATACGATAATGGAACTTTAGAAAAATGACACAGCTTTCCAGAATGAAACCTAAATGCTTTGAATATATTATATAAAATATGTTTTTTATACTGTTTTTATTTTATCAAGATGGCCCGGCATGGCTAGGTGTTTAACACACTCGATTCGTCATCTACGGGTCGCAGGTTCGAATCCTCGTCACATCAATCATGCTCTCCCTTTCAGTCGTAGGGGCATTATAATGTGACAGTCAATCTTACTATGCATTGGTAAAAGAGTAGCCCAACAGATGGCGGTTGGTGGTGATGACTAACTGCCTTTCCTGCAGTCCTACACTGCTAAATTAAGGACAGCTAGCGCAAATAGCCCTCGTGTAGCTTTGCACGAAATTAAAAAACAAACAAGTTTCTAGCATAAGCGTTCAAAACAATCGTATGGGTGGACGGTTATTGTTGATTATTCATTGTTAACTTTTCAGCACCTATTTACTCATTTTTACAAAACCATTCTAATTAAACCTTGTTTAGTGTCATATGATATTAGTTTAAACAATTAGCATAAATGATGATGCTTGATACAGTTGTACTGATTTCACAGGAGTGACGACAAGAAACTGTTAATCTAAATTCCGTGGCGTTACTATAAAGGAAGCTAGATCTCTGTATTAGAGAGGAAAACTATCACCATATATTTCAAAGAATCTGGTTGATTCCGTAAAGAAAAGGTTTGTTCCGAATAATAGGGTTGCGATTTGAAGACTAATGTCGGTTATAATCGATTGTCGCTTTCTTAATTGGTATGTATTGACACAACTTCATGATATCCAATCAAAAACACCTCAGGGGTGAAAAATAGATGCAACAAAAAGACCGAGCGTGCGATACCCGACATGGCCAGGTGGTTAAGGTACTCGACTCGTAATCTGAGGATCACGAGTTCGAATCCCCGTCACACAAAACATGTTTGCTCTATCAGCCGTGGGGGCGTTAAAATGTTACGGTTAATTCCACTATTCGTTGGTAAAAGAGTAGCCCAAGAGTTGGCGGTAGGTAGTGCTTTCCCTCTAGTTTTACACTGCAAAATTAGGGACGGCTAGCACAGATAGCCCTCGTGTAGTTTTGCGCGAAATTCGAAACAAACCAAATCAAACCAAACTGAGCGCGCGATTTTTATAAATAAAATAAAAACCTGCGGTCAAGCTTATATCACTTATAAGAATTTTCCAGCAAATATTCATTCATTAGTTAGTCAGATGGCGTATTGTGTTTTCCTTTTCCCCACCATCATACCTAAAATCGAACGAAAAAAAAAACGCTGCCTGGCAAATTAATGAATGAATATTTGCTGTAAAATTATCATCAGCGCTATAAGTGTAGCTGTCAGTTCTTTCTTTAAGTCGCACATTCATTAGATTTATATAAATATATATATTCCCGCTAAATTAGGTTATGTTAGGAACTTTTGTTTTAAGTTTACTCATTATTCCGAACGCTTGCTGGATTAGCGCATGACCACGACATGTTATACAGAAGACTCTAGTTGGTTTCTTGTCCTTTGTTGTCATTTTTTTACCCTGCTTTAGGGTACAAACCCACGGAGACATGTTAGTCATTGATCGTTAGGTATACCACAGTGAACTGGTAGAGTACAGTAAGAGAGGAAACGTTTATCAACAAGTTGGATGTGTCACATGACACTAATCTTTAAGTTTCTGACATCTGCTTATGTAACCGAATTTCTAAGACGTTACAAACAAAAACATGGATTATCGGGTAGAGAAGGAATGAAGTTGGTCTGTTCTGTGTTTCAGCTTCAATAGGTAATGAAATCCGAACCTCAGGTGCAAACAGTATTTTAAAAGGAATAATTACAGGAAAGAACACTTGTTCGCTCACTCAGAGTTGTAACTGTGTAAAGGTATCTTCTGTAACTTGATACAGAAACGTATACGCTGTAACGATTATCTTTCAAAAGATATTTTACAGAGAGACAAAGAATTTTACTGCAGTAAAAAAGATACATAGAAAAATCAAACAGGTGTGTTCTTGATGAAGTCAGAAGAAAAAGTTTAAAAAGCTGGTGAAACCAGTTAAGAGATACAGAAAATCGGAAAGGAATATAAATAAGTTAAAAGAACATATAAAACCACAAACACAGAAAAACACCGCCGAATGTATGCATATATTAAATTAGTAAAAGAATCCACTAACAGTTTGGGTGCCTGACACAGAAGGAAAGTTAGCTTTGAACCACCGTTTCTATAAAGTAGATTCCACGTAGAGATACTTGGTGATCGGAACCAGCAGTGAACCGGAAAGTGGCGCTCTGGGACGCCAAGTAAGAATCTTTCTCCACAAACATTAGACTAGGAATAGTCCTTAATGTAGCCGGTTCACTTATCAAGAATTGTTCACCACTGAATTTTTTTTTCCCATTGTTCTATATTGCTGTAAAGCTAGAAACAATGTGTAATTTTTTTAATATATAAAACTGTTTACTAAATACTTTTGTGCACGTATTTTGTCATCTAAGTCAGTTCAAAGTAATATTTAGAAGGAAAACGCGCGAATAAGAAATTCAGAGAACCCAGACAGATTTTGGTGCAAACATTTTTTAGATTACGAAGAATATTTACAAATTGTAATCTTTAAGTTTTTTCTTAAAAATGAAGGTTTCAACAGAATAGTTATATAAAGGGTACATATAATTCATTCCAGACACGTGTGTTTTGTGTTTGTAGCGCGGATGTCGAGAAGGTATGTAAGTCATTTACGTTTTGTAGAATTCTTACGAAACGATGGAACTCAAGACAGTATGTTGTTTTACAACACTGATGTCTGTCTCCGTGTTGTATTTCGTATGAAACTGGGGATGGCAATTTGTCATTTTGACAGGGCTATATGTCTTGATGTTTTTGTTGTTATTTTTCCAGCTCCGATGTCGAATGTATGAAAATAAAATGCGCCTGTTTGAAAAATACACGATGGGTATGTTATGTTATTGTTCACTCAATGTAAAACTTCACGTGTTCAGTTCATCACATTGATTAGTTGACACTCTATAAAAGTTGAATGGGTTTTTTTGTTCAGAAAGATCTAAGTTGATAAATGAGCTCTTTGATCAGAGTAATATCTAAGTCGGTAAATGAGTTCTTTATTTAGAGTAATTTAAGTCGATAAATGAGTTCTTTATTTAGAGTAATCTAAGTCGGTAAATGAGTTATTTATTTAGAGTAATCTAAGTCGGTAAATGAGTTCTTTATTTAGAGTAATTTAAGTTGATAAATGAATTCTTTATTTAGAGTAATCTAAGTCGGTAAATGAGCTCTTTGATCCGAGTAATATCTAAGTCGGTAAATGAGTTCTTTAGTTAGATTAATCTAAGTTGATAAATGAGTTTTTTGTTTAGAGTAATCTAAGTCGGTGAATGAGTTCTTTATTTAGAGTAATCTAAGTTGATAAATGAGTTCTTTATTTAGAGTAATCTAAGTTGATAAATGAGTTCTTTATTTAGAGTAATTTAAGTCGATAAGTGAGATTTTATTTAGAGTCATCTCAGTGGATAAATGAGTTATTTATTTAGAGTAATCTAAGTTGATAAATGAGTTCTTAATTTAGAGTAACCTTAAGTTGATAAGTGAGTTCTTTATTTAGAGTAATTTAAGTCGATAAGTGAGATTTTATTTAGTCATTTCAGTGGATAAATGAGTTGTTTATTTAGAGTAATCTAAGTTGATAAATGAGTTCTTTATTTAGAGTAATCTAAGTTGATAAATGAGTTCTTAATTTAGAGTAACCTTAAGTTGATAAGTGAGTTCTTTATTTAGAGTAATTTAAGTCGATAAGTGAGATTTTATTTAGTCATTTCAGTGGATAAATGAGTTGTTTATTTAGAGTAATCTAAGTTGATAAATGAGTTCTTTATTTAGAGTAATCTAAGTTGTTAAATGGGTTCTTTGCTCAGAATGTTCTAAGCCAGTAAACATGTTCTTTGTACAGAGTAACCTAATACAATAAACAGGTGATCTATGCGTCGATAAACGTTTTCTTTATCAAGAGTGATCTGAGGCGATAAATGTGTTTGGTGCTCAGAATGATTGAACTCCATAAGTGGGTTCTTTGTTCAGAATGATCTAACATAATAAATATGATCTTTGTTTAGAGTGATCTAAGTCAATAAGGGGTGATCTATGTGTTGATAAATGTGTTCTTTATTCAAAGTAACCTAAGTCCAGATTGTCAGTACTTCAAGCGTGATTTTTCTAAGAATTTAATATTTCTTAAAGGTTAAAGATTAAAGGTTAAGGATCAAAATGACTTAATATAAAAATAAAAGCCACATCCAGTGATGAATTGAGTCGGAAGGAACTGTTTTCTATGTGTCGACAAAGTATTTTTCCAGTGACTATTAGTAGTAAGTAGTAAGCAATTACAGATTATAACAATTTCAGAAAGTTAATCCTATAACATATTAAGAACATGTACGCTCCAAGAAACAAAACTTTTTGTTTTACTGTAATTGTCTCTTCAATAAAGGTTTTGTTTTTTTTAATCAGGGCTCGGCATGGCCAGGTGGTTAAGGCACTCGTTTCGTAATCCGAGGGTCGCGGGTTCGAATCCCCGTCACACCAAACATGCTCTCCCTTTCAGCGGTGGGGGCGTTATAACGCGACGGTCAATCCCACTATTCGTTGGTAAAAGTGTAGCCCAAGAGTTGGCTGTGAGTGGTGATAGCTAGCTGTCTACCCTCTAGTCTCACACTGTTAAATTAGGGACGGCTGGCACAGATAGCCCTCGTGTAGCTTTGCGCGAAATTCAAAACAAACCAAACCAATTACTTTATCAGAATTAGTCTAGTAAGACTAAATCGCGAACAAAAAATAAAGAAAAGACTTCACCTCCCAATATACAGAGTGATGTTCCAAGGTATTGTAGTTGGAATGGAGCGTTAAGTCTAACAAAATTCTTATGTCGATTTATCTTTTATATTGCATAAAATATAAGACTGTATAAATATATTTAATACGACACGACTAGGCATATATACATAATTTTATTGCGTAAACCTTTTGCTCCACATATAAGCCTCTTTTTTTGCAGTAATAAAATAACTGCACGAACTTATAATACACATAAGTGTATTTGTTTAAACTAGTTTGCGCTAAAATCACATATTATGTCTCTTACGCTTTAGCTAGGTTTAAAACAGAGGTTTCGTCGACGTCCGAAGCAACTAAAATCAGTGTTATTTTATTGACTAATGTTTGTCCGCGGTATGTTTGCGGACTTATAACGCAAAAAACCGGGTTTCGATACCCGTGCTGGGCAGAGCACAGATAGCTCATTGTGTAGCTTTGTGCTTAATTCAAAACAAAAACAACTAATGTTTGTAATGGTAGTTTGTGATGCAATAACCGGACTGTGTGATTTTTGATGTTATATATTTCTCCTCGTATATATTAACCGAATATTTAGCTTGGCCTCGTGAGTTCAACAGCACGTGTTTGTCACAGGTCATTAACATTCGCAGGATCAACGAATCTCCGGTTATTATAAAAGCATTAAGATTTTAATACATTTTAAAACTTGCGATCCCTGTTTGCAAAAAAAATTTTCTTCGTCTTACTTTTTTACATTTTTTACAAGTTTTGAAATGTATAATTCTTTATTTTATAAATGCATAATCAATTTCGAATTATAGAAAATGAGTTTTTTTTTAAGTGTTTACGATATTTAGGTCGCACCTGCTGTCAGTGTCTCTCATATTTTAACATGTAATAATTATGCCAGTTGTGCATGTGTAAAAGCAGTCAAACTCGAGTTATAAAAGTTTGACTAACTTCGATTGTTTAACACTTTTTTGTTCACTAGATTTCTTTCCACCAGTCTCGTCAACTTCTTTAAGTGTAAATAATATATATATTTATATGTTTGTGCATATTCAATCCGCCAGTCATATTAAAGATTTTGTTTGTTTGTTTTTGAATTTCGCACAAAGCTACACGAGGACTATCTGCGCTAGCCGTCCCTAGTTTAGCGGTATAAGACTAGAAGGAAGGCAGCTAGTCATCACCACCCACCGCCAACTCTTGGGCTATTCTTTTACCAACGAATAGTGGGATTGACCGTAACATTATACCCCCCCCCCCCACACACACACACGGCTTAAAAGGCGAACATGTTTGGGGGATTCGAACCCGCGGATTACGAGTCGAGTGCCTTAACCACCTGGCCATGCCGGGCCACATATTAAAGAATTTAGACAGTTTGAATAGAGTCGGACAAGGTTTAGTGGTTAGTATGCTCGGGTAGTGTTGCCTTTAAAATGCTCTCCTCTGTTTGTGGTCATGGATACGCTATAAGGGTGATATTTAAATCCCACTGTTCGATCAAACAAAGTAGTCCAAAAGTTGGCGGTGAGCAGTTTTGACTAGATGCCTCCCCTATAGTTTATTGGTTCAAACTTAGGGAAGCCAGTCCTTTGCGTTTAGCTTTGCAGGAAATTTCTGACTCAAAGAAATAAAGTGTTCAGATATTTTATTTTCTAGCACCCTACGTTTTATTTTTACCAGGTTTAGTTCTACTTTTTCAGTTTTCGTTATTTTTAGCGAAGCCACGTTGGATGTCTGCTTTGTCCACTGCAATAATTTAACTCCGAATTTTAGCGTCGTAAGTACATAATCTTACCGCTGACCTGCAGGCGGACGTTATGTTTCACAGAAAATCAGCACTGTCGTGCTAATCAGATTTGTCATTTTTAGTGGTATTTACTGAATGCTGTAACAAAACTGCAGCGCCCCAAGCGGAGGACATTTGAATAAAAAGACAATTTAAAATAGCGCAAAATTTAATTGTGAATTTATTTATTTGTTTATTTTAATTATACTTTGATTTAGAAAAGCCGAGAAAGTGTGGTAGTAGTACTGAGTTCCGATTTATTTATTTTTTTTAACATTTCAGACGAATTCTAAGAGTAAAATTGGGAGTGAGAGAATTTAATTATTTGTTTTATCACAATGTAAAAAGTATCCTTATGTACAACTAAAAATAGGGTTTAATAGTGTGGTTGACAGGGCACAGATAACCTAGTGTCTAGGTTTGCGCTTAACAGCCCTCCACCCTGCTAGTACAGCGGTAAGTCTCCGGATTTACAACGCTAAAATCGGGGGTTCGATTCTCCTCGGTGGGCTTAGCATATATCCCGATGTGGCTTTGCTATAAGAAAACACACACTCTTACGCTTAACAACAACCAAAAGACGAACGCTTATGTATAGATATTTGCAACATAATAACGCCATTTTGGAGACTGAAAAGATGTCATATAACTCGCTACGTGGTTTATTCATAAGCTTAACAATGTGTATCGTAAATGAATTTTGAAACATTTTCATGTGCCTTTGTGCAGTGAGTAATGTATAGCTTTTTAGAATTACTTTCCACGGTAACAAAATTCACAATAATTTATTTAATCAATATTATCTTAACCTATACTGCACATGTGAAAATATGATGGAATTTTTTTTTGCCCCCCAGTGACTTAGTGGTATGTCTTCAGACTTACAACGCTAAAACCCGGGTTTCGATGCTCGTGGTGGGCAGAACACAGATAGCCCATTGTGTAGCTTTCTGCTTAATTCAAGACAACAAGACACCATGGAATTTTTTCTTTGAATTTCTTATTTAAATCGTTCTATATTACGCATACACACCTACGAAAAATTCGTTTCAGTAAAACGTTTTTTGGTAAGTTGTAGATGGACACGTTACTAATAAGTAAAAATGTTCAATTGAGGACCCAACAAAAAATACTGTATTGGTTTATTTAGACTATTATCGGGGTATTCAACTACAGAACTGAACCCCATTTGTGTCTGTGTATTAAGCAACTAAGACTGATTTATTACTTGTATATTACAATGCAAAATAGAGAATCAACAAGTTATGTCGGTTTTGAATAAGCCCTCAATTACTCAGCGGTGTGCACGTGGACGTAAAACGCTAAAACTCAGGGTTCGATATACCTGGTGTGTATTTACAGTACGAATAATTCATTATGTAATTTTGCGCTTAACTACAGACAAACAGTTTTGAATTACTGTCGCTAGAAGAACGATCTTATACAGAAACTTATATCGAAACGTGTGTATATTTATATATGTTTGTGTGTGTATGTACATATATATGTGTGTATATACGCCATCTGAAAGAATCGCTCACCTCTTGTGAAACAAGTAAAGCAAATAAGACGCTTTTGATGACTTGGTTCAATTCATGGACTTGAAACTTCGACATATCAAACAGTTCACGATCCAATCCAACCTAAATTTCGCGTATGTGTTTGATGAATACCAGAACAAAAACTACACCACGAAGTGTTAATTTGTTACGTGAAATATTTTAAAGTTTGATGTATAACTAGGTTAGCGAAATGAAGTGTGGAAACACGGTAAAAAAAATCTGACAGTCAGGCGGGATTTTCTTCTGAAAAGTATTTTGTTGTAAAACTCAAAGGCCTGCTTCGGACTGGGACAAATATAGCTGAAAGACAAGGAAACATTCTAGGTAACAAATGCGAAGATTTAGCTAAGCACTTTTTTGTTAACCTACTCTAATACGTAAATATATATATTTCTACTTTACAGTGCACAAAATATTTTCCGCAACTTATTCCATATAATGTTTCTGGTATAGTACAGCAAAAAAAAAAAAAAAAAAATTAGAACTTAATTAGCACGGGTCCTACTCATTTTTTAACTTGTAATAAATTCTCTCAGTCGACAGGCCATAAACACACACAGGCTTTTCACATCAGCACACTTTCCAAAGTTAAATATATCAAATAATATTTCAGTTTGCGTGCTAGCTGGCTGTTCTTATAAATTATGGAGAAAGAAAAAAAAAAAACGTTTCGCTCGATTCCCGCGAGGGATACGCTGAATTAGAACCGAAAATCACGATTATTGTCTTAAGTCGTGTTAGCGCAAGTGGCCTCAATACACTTAGTGTGTTTTCGCATCGCATGCTGAGAAAACGCAGCATATTACACAATTCGTGATATGAATTCTGTTGTCTTAAGACTTAAACATGCATTATTCAAGTCTTTTTTATTATATTTTTTACATTCTCGGTTTTATGTAGATGTGAATGAATCTTATTTAATATATTTTACAGACATGTTTATTTATCCGTAGTGCTCATTACCTGTAAACGTATTAACACATTTTGCTTCGGCATTTTTTGTCATTATTTCGTTAAATATTTTTAAAATGTGTAATAAACTTTTCTAGTAATACTGCTGCATTAGTGTCGTGTTATAGTTTCAATTTAATAGTGTGGCTAAAGTAAACTTGTCTATCAACTGGAATGTGGATGGAAATTGTATTTTAAAGAACTGTCGTAATTCATTATGACGTTCATTATGTACCTGGTACATCAGGGATCTAAGAACAAACATTAATTATGTACCTGGTACATCAGGGATCTAAGAACAAACATTAATTATGTACGTGATACGCCAGGGATCTAAGAACAAGCATTCATTATGTACGTGATACGCCAGGGATTTAGAAAAAAGAATCCATTATGTACCTGATACACTAGGGATCTAAAAACAAGCATTCATTATGTACGTTATGTACATTATGTACGTGATACACCAGGGATCTAAGAACAAGCATTCATTATGTACATTATGTACCTGGTACATCAAGAATCTAAGAACAAGCATTCATTATGTACCTGGTACATCAGAAATCTAAGAACAAACATTAATTATGTACGTGATCCATCAGATATTATACACCATTAGCCTAATCAGTTTTTTACTACATTTCTCGGACGTTTTATCACACCAGATGAAACAACTTCCAGCCAACACCAACATACATAGAATGTTAAAGCCGCAGTGTCTGTTTCGTGTTTAAAAGAGCGAGCGGTTAATCGGAAATGGACACATACGTGTTACCGGATGCTAGTCATTTCGAAAGATATGGTCAATACTCATCTTTTCGGAAAGTTTCATGAGTGATGATTTGCCACTTATAATGGCCAACATAAAGATGGTGGACAGTGTGACGTAGCTTGGTTCTAACATTCTTTGACTCGACGCCAAATAAAATATTTCTAGTTTACTTTTTATTTATAGTAATGTATATGGGCGATACTTACTAATACCCGCAGCGCCATAACCAGTCAGTAAGACTTGCTCACTTGTTTCTTATTATTCAAAACATACTTGCAATCATACCTTTGTGAAAACAGGTTTTGGCCCGGCATGGCCTAGCGCGTAAGACGTGCGACTCGTAATCCGAGGGTCGCGGGTTCGCGCCCGCGTCGCGCTAAACATGCTCGCCCTCCCAGCCGTGGGGGTGTATAATGTTACGGTCAATCCCACTATTCGTTGGTAAAGAGTAGCCCAAGAGTTGGCCTTCTAGTCTTACACTGCTAAATTAGGGACGGCTAGCACAGATAGCCCTCGAGTAGCTTTGTGCGAAATTTCCAAACAAACAAACAAAAAAACAGGTAACACAATATCTACCCATCTAACTCATAACAATTTTAATTTACAATAAATGATGCATTTGTAACATCAATTACATGCTTCCAACACTGCAGAGAAGCCCGTGCGCAACTAGCGCAGTGTTCAGAAAAATTGGGCAAAACAACATGGAAACTAATGTGGAGCGATGACGTAAATAATGTGTGAAGCCAGTGTAGAAATGTACCTCACTGACGTGAGGTAATACGACCTTACTTGAAGGGGCCGTCATGTAAGAAAATCGAGCGTCACAAAAACTCAATCAACTTGCTCTTTTTATTTTACAGCTCAGTCGTATCTTCGTAATTCATCACTGTTTGAAATGAACAAACTGAAATTCATTGAAATGTATACTTTGTAACCATTAAAAATTAAAATTGTTTATTTAAGATCAAAGTTCTTCAAAAACAACATAAAATTATGTAGTGCTTTCGTCATTCTCATTTCACACGTCCGCCAGTGTATATATGCATAATTAATAGTATGTAGCGTAACCGTTTTACCAAAAGGACCATCTTATCTCATTTTGTTTGCTACATGTTTTTCCGTACAAAAGAAGCATACATACTTCTCGTTTTATTAAGTTCCAGTTTACATGCCCCAGTAAATTAAAATAACTTATAAAAATTATTTGATAAGTTAGTAAGGATTATGTCCAAACCTAAGCTTTTATTCGGACAAATGCAGTAAGCCTAAAAAGTTTCCTTCCTAGTTTCTCGGACGTTCATTAACATTGGATGATTGTTTGAAACAGATAACATTTATTGGAGAACAACGTTATCGAATATTTATTGAACATATCTCAAACGGCGACAACACACACACGATGATTTCTTAACTTTCAGACCAAAATAATATTTTCTTTATAAACTATACAATCAACAATACAAAATTCAGCCTTGAAAAACACAAATACATGCATTGAAAATTCATTTTAATCTTAAAACCGAAAGATAATACTAGGTATTTGATATTATCTTTAGATAAGATTATACTTTCCGATTACAGAATACTTCGTAATACCCGAAGAAACATCCTACGGGTGTCTCAGCAGTAAGTCTTAGAGCTTATAACGCTAGAATTCAAGTTTAGATACTTGTGGTTATCAAAAAACAGATAGCCCTCAGTACAGCTTTGCACTTAACAACAAACACAAAACTCTGCATTAAACTACATTAATTATAGTGTTGTTCATCGTTGAAGTGAAATGCCAGTAGAGATTTAAATAAAAATATGGGAAGTTAATTGTTTTCGTAAGTATTCCTTATTTTTAAATGTCAATCGAATATTTCAGAAAAGTGAGAGTGTTTTATATCTGGTTAAAGCTACAAAGGTCTCTCTAATTTCTAACCAGAAGCACTTACCACCAACACTAAAGGATTATCAGTCTCTTAACTCTCCCACAGTTTAAAACGTGAGGGAGCTTTTGTAGTATTATAGAGATTTGAACCCCACTCGTCACTTCCCAAATCTAAAACTATACCGCAGGGCCAAACCACACAGGGGATTGTTTGTTTTGAATTTCGCGCAAAACTGCACGAGGGCTATCTGCGTTAGCCGTCCCTAAGACTAGAGGGAATGCAGCTAGTCATCACCATCCACCGCTAACTGTTGGGCTACTCTTTTACCAACGAATAATGGGATTGACCGTCACGTTATAACGCCCCCCACGGTTGAAAGGGTGAACATATTTTAGTGTGACGGAGATTCGAACCCGCGACCCTCGGATTACGAGTCGAGTGACTTAACCACCTGGCTATGCTGGGGCCACACACAGGGAAAAATTAGAAATGCATATTGCGTGTAAGTTTAAGAAAGTAAAACAAAACGAAGTTTAAACTAGTTTATGAAAATACAAATAACTTGGGAGATTCTTTTATCAATTGCCCAGTGTGAGATGAACGATTTAATTTGACAATTTTTATGAATTCCAAGAAAATAGTTTAAGGAAATGAAGTAATTTACCTTGTTAAGCACTATTCCTTACTTCGCAAAAACAAAATTAAACTTCCATTAAATCTCGAATGGCTGGTAAGAGAACTGTGTAACAGTTAATTCAAAACGAGCGGTTTATTTTTTTCTTTTAGTGGTGGAAGCCCGACATGGCTAGGTGGTTAGAGCGTTCGACTCGTAATCTGAAGGTCGCGGGCTCGAATCCCCGTCATACCAAACATGCTCATTCTTTCAGCGTTGAGGACGTTAGACTTTATAATGTGACGGTAAATCCCACTATTCCTTTGTGAAAGAGTAGCCCAAGAGTTAGCGTTGGGTGGTGATAACTAGCTGCCTTCCCTCTGGTCTTGTAATGCTAAATTGGCCCAGTATGGCCAGGTGGCTAAGACACTCGACTCGTAATCTAAGGGTCGCGGATTTGAATCCCCGTCACACCAAACATGCTCATCCTTTCAGCCGTGGGGCGTTACGGTCAATCCCACTATCCGTTGGTAAAGAGTAGCCTACGAATTGGCGGTGGGTGGTGATGACTAGCTGCCTTCCCTCCAGTCTTACGCTGCAAAATTAAGGACGACTAGCACAGATAGCCCTCGTGTAGCTTTACGCTAAATTCAAAGACAAACAAAGCCTGGAAAGTTACTAACTTGGCTGTCTAAATATAGATACATATATATGTATATATATAGGCTACCCATTGGCCACAGTTTTAAACTTGTCATTTTCTTTTATCTGTGTCTGATCCACCAATGTGTGACCTTTGTGACACTCAATTCATAATAGCCCATGCTAACTGTCGTTATGACCATGAACGACGACACCATTTTAGAAGTCTTTTCTACTGATTTACCTCTGACGTTGGACAGTGTCATTGGCGATGATGACGATGTCCAACTTCCTCGTGCCGTTAACTTTTATGAGACCTAAGCCTTTTTAATTCCACTTAAAAAGTGTCTTTCTAAACATCTTCAGGATTATCAGCATTATCACAAAATCTCTTTCTAAACATTTTGAGGATTATATGAGGTTGTATTTTTAAAGAACTTGTTTCTGTATTTGTAAGGTGGTCCATCAATGATGCTGTTCTTCTAGTTTAATCATGTCGTTTTTCGCTTCGAACTCATAGTTACACGTGACATGACATCCATTACTTCGTTGGATTCTTAATCGATCTAATTATTATCCTAAATGAGGCTCGTGGAGAGAAGTCGAAACATGTTCAAATCATATACAGGACAATTACAAAGTTTGTTTGCTACGTGACACTGCTGGTGCTCGTTGATTATTTCTCTCTTTTGTCCTTATATGTTATTACTCTGGAAATCTGTGCGAAGACGGATAAACCAATTAAACACATCTTCGCTCGTGGATAACACACGTGTTAACAAAAGAATAAGTTGACAAATAAAGGTTCAACTTGAATTTCCCTACACAGCTCTCTAATTTATTTCCCGTCAACTTCGAAACCTTGTTTATCAGTAATTGCAGTTTTTGAATTGCATAGAAATTAGCTTAAAAGATCGATGTAACTTACTGGCTTATACGTTCAATGCTGGGTTCTATAACGTCTAGAATTGTAAGGGAATTCTGGGAAAGAAAGCAATTAGTAGACCATTAATTACGTTAAAAATCTACCAGCCAATAGGTTTTCGAGAACGATACTATTCAATTTAATGTACTAATGCCATGCTAAGACATTTTTACCACTGTGTTGTATAGTTCTGAAATAAAAGGTTAGTAGAATCCACGAAACCATTTTTCCACTCTATATGCAAAACACGGAGAAATTATATAACTAACCAACAAGCTATCGTGAAACAATAAACATACAAACACACTATAGTGTTTTATTCTTGTTCCTTAATCACCTTATTTCGTGTCAGCTAATATTTAGTATGGAAGGTTATAAGTTGTAATGTCTTTATCGTGGAAGATAAATCTGAAAAGGTTCGACCATTCTCTTGTTTAAAATAGAGGGAAATTCTTAACGAATACGAAAGACGATTCCAAGTGTTTCCTGTATCTTCGACTATTTTAAAAAAATTATTTCAAAACAAACACCGACAAAATTAAAGTCATAAGTACTTCACGGTACCTACAGTTGTCTGAAGTAAGTCATTAATTAGCTCGAGTTATGTATTCGAAGATCCCGAGCTTGAGTCTTGTTGCTTTAGAAACGCACTCCGGACGTTGAGCTGTGGAAACACTACAAGAGTGACTGTAAAACCACATTATTCTCTCATATAAGAGTTGGCGGAGGTGCTGTTGACAAGCTTCCTTCCCTTTAGTTGTAAAGTAGAGATAGTTATCGATAGATATCTCTTTTGCGAAACTTTTAACTTCAACTAAACAAACCTACAGTTATTAATGAACAATATATATAATGGCCTCCCAAACTGATTTGTTTGGCCAAACGTGTTACATTGATTAATATGCTGGACAGCGGATCTAAAGTTCTGCAGTTTGCTCCTAGATACCGAGTAAACAAAATTACTATCCGCACTTTAGAGCCGTAAGTGCGTCGTAAGAGTGACCAACAAATCCCATTTTTCAGTCAGACAAGAGTATCCGAAAAGTTGGCGGTAGGTGAATTTGACTAGCTGCCTTTAAAATTAAAGATAGCTAACGCAAATAGCCTTCGAGTAGCTTTGTGGGAAATTCAAGAAACAAATTTGTTTGTTTGTTATTTAACAAAAAGCTACAAAACAGGCTAAACGTCAACGTCGTCTTTGCTGTGTCCACCTCGGGTATCGGGACTTGGTTTATGATCCCTCAGACTTATTGCAAAGCTGCCGAGGGGAAGTTCAACAAGAAAATAAACGTTTCTTCACACTATGAGCTGAAAGAGAAGGAATGTTGTCCTTTATTTTTATTTTACAATAAAATCACTATATGTTGCATAGTCTCGCGTGAAATAAAGCTAATTTAGTCGACGAAATTCATCAGTATCACTTGAGCTCGTGACAACATGGGAACACATGGAAGTTCAAGAACTGCTATGGAAACTTTGTGCTTGGTCATGAGCTTAGGTGCAGGAACTGGTTTGGTTTAAATTTCGCGCAAAGCTACACGAGGGCTATCTGCGCTAGCCGTTCCAAATTTAGCAGTGTAGGACTAGAGGAAAGGCAGCTAGTCATCACCACCCACAGCCAACTCTTGGGCTACTCTTTTACCAACGAATAGTAGGATTGACTGTCACATTATAAGAAAAGAAAAGATTCTGTCTTCAACTGAGAAATGATGAATGGATGCAAGATTTCATGTTCCTTATTGATATAATGAATCATCTACAAACTCTCAACTTGGCACTCCAGGAAAAGGATGAGATTGTTCCTGATCTTACTCAGACAATTTTCAGTTTTCAAAATAAAATAATACTTTTTAAAGAGAGATATTGTCAAGAAACTACAATTACTATCCCAATCTCAAAAGGAGATTAAATACAGTCCCTGAAATTGAAATAAAAGACCATAAACTGGAAGAATACAGAGATAAATTACAAGAACTGCTTGATAATATCCTAGACAGGTTTGAGGACTTGCAGAAGCTGAAGCCCTGCTTCGCCTTTCTTGTAAATCCATTCATGGTTGATGTGAAAAGTGATGGTTGTCCAGTTCTCGAACCTCTGGTTACAGAATCACCTGCTGTGGAAATGGAACTAATAGAACTACAGGAGGACCTGGGTCTAAAGATGATCCATAAATCCCATTATACAACTGAGTTCTGTATCCAATTCTCAGAAATAAAAATCCTGAACTGAAGAAAAGCAGTATGCAACTCGTCTCAATTTTCAATACAACATCCTGCTGTGAATCACTGTACACTCAGTATGCAACTCATCTCAATTTTCAGTACAACATCCTGCTGTGAATCACTGTACACTCAGTATGCAACTCATCTCAATTTTCAATACAACATCCTGCTGTGAATCACTGTACACTCAGTATGCAACTCATCTCAATTTTCAATACAACATACTGCTGTGAATCACTGTACACTCAGTATGCAACTCATCTCAATTTTCAATACAACATCCTGCTGTGAATCACTGTACACTCAGTATGCAACTCATCTCAATTTTCAATACAACATCCTGCTGTGAATCACTGTACACTCAGTATGCAACTCATCTCAATTTTCAATACAACATCCTGCTGTGAATCACTGTACACTCAGTATGCAGCTCATCTCAATTTTCAATACAACATACTGCTGTGAATCACTGTACACTCAGTATGCAACTCATCTCAATTTTCAATACAACATCCTGCTGTGAATCACTGTACACTCAGTATGCAACTCATCTCAATTTTCAATACAACATCCTGCTGTGAATCACTGTACACTCAGTATGCAACTCATCTCAATTTTCAATACAACATCCTGCTGTGAATCACTGTACACTCAGTATGCAACTCGTCTCAATTTTCAATACAACATCCTGCTGTGAATCACTGTACACTCAGTATGCAACTCATCTCAATTTTCAATACAACATCCTGCTGTGAATCACTGTACACTCAGTATGCAACTCGTCTCAATTTTCAATACAACATCCTGCTGTGAATCACTGTACACTCAGTATGCAACTCATCTCAATTTTCAGTACAACATCCTGCTGTGAATCACTGTACACTCAGTATGCAACTCATCTCAATTTTCAATACAACATCCTGCTGTGAATCACTGTACACTCAGTATGCAACTCATCTCAATTTTCAGTACAACATCCTGCTGTGAATCACTGTACACTCAGTATGCAACTCATCTCAATTTTCAATACAACATCCTGCTGTGAATCACTGTACACTCAGTATGCAACTCATCTCAATTTTCAATACAACATCCTGCTGTGAATCACTGTACACTCAGTATGCAACTCATCTCAATTTTCAATACAACATCCTGCTGTGAATCACTGTACACTCAGTATGCAACTCATCTCAATTTTCAATACAACATCCTGCTGTGAATCACTGTACACTCAGTATGCAACTCATCTCAATTTTCAATACAACATCCTGCTGTGAATCACTGTACACTCAGTATGCAACTCATCTCAATTTTCAATACAACATCCTGCTGTGAATCACTGTACACTCAGTATGCAGCTCATCTCAATTTTCAATACAACATCCTGCTGTGAATCACTGTACACTCAGTATGCAGCTCATCTCAATTTTCAATACAACATCCTGCTGTGAATCACTGTACACTCAGTATGCAGCTCATCTCAATTTTCAATACAACATCCTGCTGTGAATCACTGTACACTCAGTATGCAGCTCGTCTCAATTTTCAATACAACATCCTGCTGTGAATCACTGTACTCTCAGTATGCAACTCGTCTCAATTTTCAATACAACATCCTGCTGTGAATCACTGTACACTCAGTATGCAACTCGTCTCAATTTTCAATACAACATCCTGCTGTGAATCACTGTACTCTCAGTATGCAACTCGTCTCAATTTTCAATACAACATCCTGCTGTGAATCACTGTACACTCAGTATGCAACTCATCTCAATTTTCAATACAACATCCTGCTGTGAATCACTGTACACTCAGTATGCAACTCATCTCAATTTTCAATACAACATCCTGCTGTGAATCACTGTACACTCAGTATGCAACTCATCTCAATTTTCAATACAACATCCTGCTGTGAATCACTGTACACTCGGTATGCAACTCATCTCAATTTTCAATACAACATCCTGCTGTGAATCACTGTACACTCGGTATGCAACTCATCTCAATTTTCAATACAACATCCTGCTGTGAATCACTGTACACTCGGTATGCAGCTCATCTCAATTTTCAATACAACATCCTGCTGTGAATCACTGTACACTCAGTATGCAACTCATCTCAATTTTCAATACAACATCCTGCTGTGAATCACTGTACACTCAGTATGCAACTCATCTCAATTTTCAATACAACATCCTGCTGTGAATCACTGTACACTCAGTATGCAACTCATCTCAATTTTCAATACAACATCCTGCTGTGAATCACTGTGCACTCAGTATGCAACTCATCTCAATTTTCAATACAACATCCTGCTGTGAATCACTGTACACTCAGTATGCAACTCATCTCAATTTTCAATACAACATCCTGCTGTGAATCACTGTACACTCAGTATGCAACTCATCTCAATTTTCAATACAACATCCTGCTGTGAATCACTGTACACTCAGTATGCAACTCATCTCAATTTTCAATACAACATCCTGCTGTGAATCACTGTACACTCAGTATGCAACTCATCTCAATTTTCAATACAACATCCTGCTGTGAATCACTGTACACTCAGTATGCAACTCATCTCAATTTTCAATACAACATCCTGCTGTGAATCACTGTACACTCAGTATGCAACTCATCTCAATTTTCAATACAACATCCTGCTGTGAATCACTGTACACTCAGTATGCAACTCATCTCAATTTTCAATACAACATCCTGCTGTGAATCACTGTGCACTCAGTATGCAACTCATCTCAATTTTCAATACAACATCCTGCTGTGAATCACTGTACACTCAGTATGCAACTCATCTCAATTTTCAATACAACATCCTGCTGTGAATCACTGTACACTCAGTATGCAACTCATCTCAATTTTCAATACAACATCCTGCTGTGAATCACTGTACTCTCAGTATGCAACTCATCTCAATTTTCAATACAACATCCTGCTGTGAATCACTGTACACTCAGTATGCAACTCGTCTCAATTTTCAATACAACATCCTGCTGTGAATCACTGTACTCTCAGTATGCAACTCATCTCAATTTTCAATACAACATCCTGCTGTGAATCACTGTACACTCAGTATGCAACTCGTCTCAATTTTCAACACAACATCCTGCTGTGAATCACTGTACACTCAGTATGCAACTCATCTCAATTTTCAATATAACATCCTGCTGTGAATCACTGTACTCTCAGTATGCAACTCATCTCAATTTTCAATACAACATCCTGCTGTGAATCACTGTACACTCAGTATGCAACTCGTCTCAATTTTCAATACAACATCCTGCTGTGAATCACTGTACTCTCAGTATGCAACTCATCTCAATTTTCAATACAACATCCTGCTGTGAATCACTGTACACTCAGTATGCAACTCATCTCAATTTTCAATACAACATCCTGCTGTGAATCACTGTACACTCAGTATGCAACTCATCTCAATTTTCAATACAACATCCTGCTGTGAATCACTGTACACTCAGTATGCAACTCATCTCAATTTTCAATACAACATCCTGCTGTGAATCACTGTACACTCAGTATGCAACTCATCTCAATTTTCAATACAACATCCTGCTGTGAATCACTGTACACTCAGTATGCAACTCATCTCAATTTTCAATACAACATCCTGCTGTGAATCACTGTACACTCAGTATGCAACTCATCTCAATTTTCAATACAACATCCTGCTGTGAATCACTGTACACTCAGTATGCAACTCGTCTCAATTTTCAATACAACATCCTGCTGTGAATCACTGTACACTCAGTATGCAACTCATCTCAATTTTCAATACAACATCCTGCTGTGAATCACTGTACACTCAGTATGCAACTCGTCTCAATTTTCAATACAACATCCTGCTGTGAATCACTGTACACTCAGTATGCAACTCATCTCAATTTTCAATATAACATCCTGCTGTGAATCACTGTACTCTCAGTATGCAACTCATCTCAATTTTCAATACAACATCCTGCTGTGAATCACTGTACACTCAGTATGCAACTCGTCTCAATTTTCAACACAACATCCTGCTGTGAATCACTGTACACTCAGTATGCAACTCATCTCAATTTTCAATACAACATCCTGCTGTGAATCACTGTACACTCAGTATGCAACTCATCTCAATTTTCAATACAACATCCTGCTGTGAATCACTGTACACTCAGTATGCAACTCGTCTCAATTTTCAATACAACATCCTGCTGTGAATCACTGTACACTCAGTATGCAACTCATCTCAATTTTCAATACAACATCCTGCTGTGAATCACTGTGTAGTATGCAACTCATCTCTCAGTACAACATGCATCACTCAGTATCTCATCTCAATTTTCAATACAACATCCTGCTGTGAATCACTGTACACTCAGTATGCAACTCATCTCAATTTTCAATACAACATCCTGCTGTGAATCACTGTACACTCAGTATGCAACTCATCTCAATTTTCAATACAACATCCTGCTGTGAATCACTGTACACTCAGTATGCAACTGTCTCAATTTTCAATACAACATCCTGCTGTGAATCACTGTACACTCAGTATGCAACTCATCTCAATTTTCAATACAACATCCTGCTGTGAATCACTGTACACTCAGTATGCAACTCATCTCAATTTTCAATACAACATCCTGCTGTGAATCACTGTACACTCAGTATGCAACTCATCTCAATTTTCAATACAACATCCTGCTGTGAATCACTGTACACTCAGTATGCAACTCATCTCAATTTTCAATACAACATCCTGCTGTGAATCACTGTACACTCAGTATGCAACTCATCTCAATTTTCAATACAACATCCTGCTGTGAATCACTGTACACTCAGTATGCAACTCATCTCAATTTTCAATACAACATCCTGCTGTGAATCACTGTACACTCAGTATGCAACTCATCTCAATTTTCAATACAACATCCTGCTGTGAATCACTGTACACTCAGTATGCAACTCATCTCAATTTTCAATACAACATCCTGCTGTGAATCACTGTACACTCAGTATGCAACTCATCTCAATTTTCAATACAACATCCTGCTGTGAATCACTGTACACTCAGTATGCAACTCATCTCAATTTTCAATACAACATCCTGCTGTGAATCACTGTACACTCAGTATGCAACTCATCTCAATTTTCAATACAACATCCTGCTGTGAATCACTGTACACTCAGTATGCAACTCATCTCAATTTTCAGTACAACATCCTGCTGTGAATCACTGTACACTCAGTATGCAACTCATCTCAATTTTCACTACATCATCCTGCTGTGAATCACTGTACACTCAGTATGCAACTCATCTCAATTTTCAGTACAACATCCTGCTGTGAATCACTGTACTCTGTAATGAAACTTGTGAAGTCGAAGTATCGTGCAGTCCTTACAGATCAACACCTGACGGAGCTAATTCTTAGAATCTTGACAACATATCAGCCGGAATTTCAACGATTCACAACCAAGATGGAAACTCACAAGACGTCCACTAGCAGTAAACAGGCTGATAATTGTATCAGTGTCTGTTTGTGTCAGAAAAATATTATGATAAGACTAAAATTTTGTAAGGTGATATCTGATTAAAATATCTGTGATTTTAATGGTTTACATATTTCCATGTTTTGACCAGATATTTACTAAAATATATATCATTAAAATATCTGTTTTTAGCCCTTTTATTTTTGTCAGTCTCATTTAATGTTAATGAAATATAAATTTGTATATTTGTCTTAGATGTTTCCGTAGTTCATTGCCGTATTAAATACCCTCAATATAGTTTAAACAATAATCAACCAGGGTTTTGAAAACATATTGTATATATATATATATATATGTACTTTGTTACTATTGAAACTAATGCAAATTAACAGTTTAAAAACGACATACATGGATAGATATTATTACGTACATGTTTTTCTTAATATTTATATAAAATTTTAGTGTTACAAAATGCGCATGTAACAATAAAAACGTGTGTGTAATATTTGTTCATTTCTTGCGGCTCTCAAACATCTGAAGTTTGTCGTTTGTGGCTTTTACGTTAAGCAAGTTTGGCCACCACTGATATAGATTGTTCTTTACAGAACTCCAGCTAAATCGAGACCTAAGTTTTCTACTTTGAAAAGTTGACGTTTCTTTAAAAAAAATGTTCGATGTTTCTTTGGAAACATTTGATTTTTGATGAAGCATTTGATTTTTTAACTTAAAAGAAAAATATCTTATATAGTGCTCACTCATGTACGCATGATGGTGGGGAATCGTAGGAACCCCCTATTTTAGTAGTAGAAATAATTATGCTTATCGTTTGTTTTTGAATTTCGCCCAAAGCTAGACGACGGCTATCCCGTACCTAATTTAGCAGTGTAAGACTAGATAGAAGGCAGCTAGTTATAACCACCCACCGCCAGCTCCTGGGCGACTCTTTTACCATCAGATTAACCGTAACATTATAACGCTCCCGCGGTGAAAGAACGAGAATGTTTGATAGGACGGGGATTCGAACCCGCGATCCACAGGTTGCGAGTCGTGCGCCGTAATCACCTGGCCATGATAGGCCTGCTTTATTCATTGGTAAAGGGTAGCCCCAGGGCAGGCTGTAGGTGGTTATCTTCTCTCTAGTTTATCATTTCAAAATTAGGGAAGACAAGTGCAGATAGTCCTCGAGCAGCTTTGCTGAAAAAAACTCAACAAACAAACAAATTTATATGATTATTTCATGTCTTTTCTACAAGCTCAGGTTCCTTGCTAATAAAAATAGGAACTGTATTAAAGATCGCCAAGATAAGCTAAAAAAAGTTTAGATTTTTAAATGAGATTGCTGTTTTTAGATTAAATTGGTAAATGCATCTTTCAATTTTTAGATTATGTGGAATCTCATACATCCAGCCGTATTTCCTCTTTTCATTGCTTCTAACTTATTTTATTTTAATATATTTACTCAGGAGCTACTTACTATAAATACATAGTAATGGCGGTGTGACAGGTGTTCAAACCAGCGACCCTCAGATTACGATTCCAGCACCCTGACCACATGGCCAGATATAATGATAGAACAGCTGTTTACGGTAGTTAACATTTAGCATGTTTATGGGTTTTATGTGAACAACCACGCAATTTTTTAAGCTACATTTCATGTAAGAATGCTTCCGGATTTAATTTTATAGGACCAATATTTTACAAATTTTCTGAGGGGGTGCATACTCCTATAACACTGTCATGCTTAACACAGTATGTACTAGCTTTGGATCTCACAAATTACAACTTTCCCATTCTGCGTGAAAGCCAAATGTTTATATTTATTTTGGATTATTAGCACATTTAACTAAGGAAGCCCCGAATGGCACAGCGGGAAGTCTGCGGACTTACAACCCTTGAAATCGGGTTTCGATACCCGTGATGAGCAGAGCATAGATAGCCCTTTTTGTAGAGTTGTGCTTCACTACATAAAGCAAACAAACGTATTTAACTAAGGAAAGTGCGTGTGTAGTTCGTATCGAATTTTATGGTTTTGAGTTTTGACTGAGGAATAAAATTTTTTTTCAAAAGCACGTGCCTATTACTTTTCTACATTTGTGTTCTCCGAAGCAGAAAACTTTCCAGAAAAATGTGTTTTTACCATTCCTCCAGATTTTCATATTTTCAAGCGTTAACTGAGGAGTAAACCTCCTGGGAAAGTGCATGACTGCCACTCATCTGGAGTTTTGTACTCTCAAGTTTTAGTACCAAAAATAAAGCTTCCAGAGCAGCTCTTGTTCTCAACATTTCCGAATTTTCTCACCGTACTTCTTGGCCTATAATAATTTATTAAAGATATTCAGTAACATATTTTTTTAGTCGTGGCATAGCAGCTCGCACAAGTTTTGTTTTTCAATCTCAAACGTTTAGCTCAAAGCTTCATCTCTTGATAGACTTAAGATCTAATTATGACCGCGGCTATTGATGGTTCCTTCTTGTTTCGGGACAGGACTTGCAATTCTGGACTCGAGTACTTTTACAGTGAAATATAAAATAATTAAATTGATAAGATATAATCAAAGACGGACTGAAAGCAAGGATTAGACATGAGTGGTACTTATCCATATTTCCTGAAAGTGTTTAATCCCAGTGGTACCTGCATTAAAAACGAAGTTCACTTGTGAGTCAGCGGTAAATTCAGGAGGTACAACGAAAAAAACCTTGGACGCGATTCCCCTTGGCGAACAGAACGCAGATAATCTATTGAGAAGCTTTGCGTTAGAAGAACAGCAAAGATAGCAGTTTGTTTATAAAGCTATGGAAATCATTATCGAAAATCATCAATATTTTTTAAAAAATATATTCAGGTTTGTTGAAAGTCTGTTTCTTACGATGAGGTTCCATTACATCTTACTAACATTAATATAAAATTTAAAAACAAAAAAAAACGTTTATCTGCATTTCGTTTCGGCCAGTATTTGATAATATTAAGGAAAGAGATGAGTCAGCCATTTTGTAATCGCATAATCTCCATACCAAGCCCTCATATATAAAGACAGAAGGCACAAATTTAGAATACTCCTCCTATAATAATAAAAAAATAAGAATCGTGCCAGTAGTGGCAGAATGTGTGGATAGGGTTTGCGTCAGTAAAGCAGGTAAAGGAATTTTGTCAATAAAAATAACTGGCATACTTTTGTCGCACATCTTGGAAGAGAGAGACCACCTTTAGTAGCGTGGGTTTGGTTCAATTGAATGCGGCATTTTGTCGATTTCCTTCCTTTCAATCTACGTGTTTCAACTATAACAATGAACACCCTTACCAGTTACACATATGTTCAGTGAGGGAATGCTAAGTAATATGTTTCTCGCACTCACTGATGTTTCTATTTTTTGCCAGTTGTAAAGTTTGTGAAAGTGCGTGTTCGTTTAAAACTTAATAATACATGTCTAAGTTCTCGGTTTTAGCTTAATCGTACGCCATGATAATTTTACCGAAGGTAGTCGGAAATTAGGTGTAAATTGAAATTAATTTTTCATGGAGTTGCTGGGTTATAATCTGTACCTAAGTACTGCGTAAATAGTACGTCATAATTCTTCTCAAAGATAGGAGATATCCATCTTTTGGTATCATAATAATATCAAACGTGAGCCCACTTTAAAAGAACGTTGACTTTTCTGCTACAGAATTATTTTTTAAAGTTATGTGGCCTAGTGAAGGACAATCGTATTTTATAAGAACTCTGTGTTAAGCCTTAATGTTGTCCTTGAAACTATTTCTTCTATACTCGATTTTGTTCAGTTTCTGATTAGCCACCAAATGATAAGAAGGTCCGCTGTATACGTCTTGTAGAATTCTCCACTGTATGTATGCGTGTTTTTTCTTATAGCAAAGCCACATCGGACTAGCTTCTGTATTCACCGAGGGAAATCGAACCTCTAATTTTAGTGCTGTAAATCCGAAGACTTATCGTTGTTCCTCCGAGGGACACTCCCCCGTACCTGAAGGTCAGTTTCTGACAAGAGTATTAAACACACCAGAGATACGAAATCTTATATAAGCGATGAGGGGATACTTTACAGTTTCATGGTCAAATAGTATTGCTTTTGTTTCACCTTTCATGTTGTCGTCTAGCTCATAAAAACAGCTGTTAATTTCGAGGTGTAACTGAAGGATTTTGAGTCATCGCTAACTTTAAACCTTTGATTACTACACCACGAAATATATCCAGCTTTATTGTATTGATTCCCCAGTGGGACAGCGGTAACTCAAGTGAAATACAATGCTAAAATCCAGGGTTCAATTCTCCGCGTTGGACACATCAGAGGCAGCCCAGCGTGGCTTTGCCCTAAAAACAAACAATCAATTCACCACAGTGTTGTTTTGTGTCGTATTTGTTGTCTTCACTTTGTAGATGAATGTTGCTCTGCTTATTCGTAATGACGAGAAACCCACTTTAAATAAAAATGTATCTCAGAACGGCTGCTATGGGTATTAACACTTTTACCAAAATAAAGCAGGAAACAACGTATCGACCTTCTTAGGTCATCTTCAGGTTACCCATAGTTGCTCTGGCTACTTTGTGAGGAATGATTTCGGAGCTTGGTGTCGTGGAAAACACACATGTATTTTTTTCCGACACCATGGAAACACTGGAGGCTATTTTCTACACTGGTTTTAAGTTCGCTATACGAAATTTTTGTTACAGGAACAGCTCTGTCATGCCCTTCCGTTTAGCCTTAAGTCCATTGATGGCGATGTATCAAACGTGTGAAAATTCACCCAGAATCAAACAAGTCGCCCACAGCACTATGGCTCGTACCTACACACCACTACATTAGTATGTGCAAATCTTTCTTATAAACTACGATTAACCCTTTCCAGAAGGATTTCCTTGTAGTGTCCTATAATATCTAAAAGAATCTTAGTTAGCTTTCCAGAAACATGAACTTTTAATTGACTGAAATAGTTCGTATCTCAGCCGAAAAACCTAACAATCCATCACCATTTGACTGTCACATCAAAGGTCTCATATCGTAATTACGAATGATTAATTGCAAGGAGGTCATACGGGAAATTTAGCCCTTTATGTCCTAGATTTAGGTTGTGAAAAAGTTACGAATTAGCCCATGGGCGCCGATTCAACACCACAGAGAGAAATTGTGTTGAAAAGAAAATGAAAATGTAGTTTCCATAAAAAAATATTAAGAATTTCAAGTGTGAAGACCAAATAAAAAAACAAAATTGTTTTTTTTAAATGCTAAAAGGCGAAAAAAAAAAGATTGGACAGGAATACAAACAATAAATAGGCCCCGGCATGTCCAGGTGGGTTAAGGTGCTCGACTCGTAATCTGAGGGTTCCGAGTTCGAATCCCCGTTGCACCAAACACGCTCGCCCTTTCAGCCGTAGGCGCGTTATAATGTTACGGTCAATCCCATTATTCGTTGGTAAAAGAGTAGCCCAAGAGTTGGCGGTGGGTGTTGATGACTAGCTGCCTTTCCTCTAGTCTTAAACTACTAAATTAGGGACGGCTAGCGCAGATAGCCCTCGTGTAACTTTGCGCGAAATTAAAAAAAAACAAACAATAAGATGCAAAACCTTAATCTAAAAATTTAACACAAAATAAAAGATTATCGCCTTTAAATGCATTAAAAATCTACAGACAGTTGTACACGTGTTTATTTCAGATCCAGTATTTCTAGAATAATTCACATGTAACACTACAAATACAGTTCTAATGATATATTGATCCCGGTTACATTCTTACTTTGGAAACTGAAATAACATTTCCTCAGGTATGTCCGTTGTCGGCAGCCACACAAACAGTTTGTCCCATTAGTTGATAACAAATGGCGGGATCAATCACGTTGTTGACTCGTGGCATGACCCTTCTCCTTGGGAGTACACTATGTAGAACAGTGTGATTCCTAGTACTCGAAGGAGGAGTACCAGCACTCCTTCCAATTTCTACTGTCTTCTCATGTTTTAACTTCCTCTGTAGAAACAGTTGTGGTTCATTTGTTCCGTATTTAATGACCGAATGACGCCACAGAAAAGAATGGCTGAGTATTTTGTCAGTTTGCTTTCTAAGAGTCTTTATAATGTTGAAATAGTAGCAATGAACTTCTGTGTTGTTGTTGTTTTGGAATTTCCTCTTCGCCTTTGCGATGAAAGTACTGATACCTAACTTTCATAGAGTATGCGAGACAGTGCAGAGACATGCATAATTTATAATACTTTAAATATTCTTTTCTGAAGCCGTTTCATTATATTATATAAGTAAATTATTAAGGAAATTTATTTACTACGTGGTTGATTCATTTCTTGGCTTTCTAAAACCGTTTGTTTTATCTTCTCACAATTACTCCACTGGTTTAAATGTACACAAACCTAAAGTAAATGACTCCTGTTCGAACACAGGCTTTGTTATTGATTAACGTGACTTGTCTTTAGAGCTATGGATGAAAGGATGTTCTTGCTAAGAAAGAAGCTTAGCTGGTTAATGTAGTGAGTCTTGACTTTATGGAACACGCAAATTATGAAATCTGTTTTTGTTCATCATAAAAGGAAAAATAAAACATTTTTAAGCTAAAAAGCGGTAATCCAAATACTGTGGTAATGTACCGAGTGGAGTTAAAACAAACTCCAGGAAAAGACGTTCAATGAATACAAGCGTTTATAAATACCAGTATTCAGAACATGCCATATGGAACTCAATACATTTCACATTTGTAAATACCAGGATTTGATCACATTTCACACTTGTGAAAACTGGAACTTTCAGAAGTCTCACAGCTTTGAATACCAGAAGCATTCTAGCACACACAAAAAAAAATAAAAAAAATGTAAAGTACAGAAAAATTCCAGCCAGATAACACAGTTCTAAATTACTGGAGAATTCCAGTACATAACACATATAGTCAAGTTCCAAGAAAAAGAAAGAACAGCGTATATAAAAGTTGTATAACAAAATACTTTAAATTCTTTTTTATTCTGTGTATTTGAAACTTAAAAAATACCTTGGCTCTAATGAAGCATTAACGTGGCTGAATTCACTCAAGGAACAAAACTGTTTCCTACTACAACCTAAATACAAACTTCCCAGGAATTCGTTTGTTCTTTTTAGTTTCAGTACGACAGTAAATACTTTTGAAAATTGAGACAATTTTTGGTATCCATTAAAATGTGAGATTTAAAACTGGACAGCTAAAGTACATACTATTTGTTATGTAGGGGGTGGGGCCATAAGCCCTGGAGAGGAGCTCCATAATTCAGTAATATTGGTTTGTTGTTTGACAAGTGTTCATCTTTCTTTTTTAATATTTAGCGAGTTCAGGCAGTAAGTTGTTTTTTGGTTGTTTTTTTTTACAATGCTTTTGAGAAGTATATCAAGTAAAGTTGCTCGTTTATGTGAGATCTAATTTAACACTACAATTACCATTGGGATCCATCTTTTTAAATATATTTAACACTAGAATAACCACTGAGGTCTAACTTTCTAAGTATATTTTTCTAAACTATCATATTTACATACCAGAGTGCTTGTAGGTCCGAAGTGTTGCAGGTTAATGTGTTCTTAGTTACATGAGTCATATAAAAATAAAAATTTAAATAGAAATGTCATAAATATTGCATTATACTCCATTATTTTCGGCTAGGGGTTTCTTTGTATTTTAAGCTTTAAGAAGCGATTTAATACATTGTCAGCCATTTCGTTACACCGAATGTTGTAATAGGTAAAAACATAATATAATACAATATTTGGATCCCACCGTTATAAAAAAAAAGAGCCAACAAAAACAGCGTAGTTTTAGGAGGGGGGGGCACTTGTGTTGATCCTTTTGACACAGATTCAATGCACCCACCCTAGCTTCCTTCATCGCATTACTATTCCTAACTGGAGCATCTCTTTTACTCCGAAGGACTAAGTTACTAATTTATTTTATTAATTTTCCTGTTAGTTTTGCATTTTGGTTACAAAGCTATTTGTGCTATACTCACCATTGGTATTGAAACCTGGATTTTAGCGCTATAAGCTTTCAGACTGACTGCTGTGTCACTGCAGGGAACTTCTGTTTCATATTATGGAAGACACTTCGACTTGCTCGTATGGATTGTAAAGAACGACGAATTGAATTGAAAGCTCCAAAAAATATGTGTATATATGTGTAGATATACGTTTCTATGGCCTGTGTCGTGAAATTCGAAATCGCTCGAGAATCGTATATTATTTGGCAAGAGATCCAATGATTAACTGAACATCGTAGAAGTTTATTATAAAGGCTTCCAGAAATCACAGCTTTAGTTATATCCAATCATCAAAAGGTGAGTTTTAAAATCAACGAAGTGCGAGTAGGAGCACAAAAATCGACATTAAGTGAACCATTACTGTGCTTACAACGTCGTTCCTCGAAAACAATAAGGAAAGCGGTAGAGACTACAGCTTCAAAGTGAACAAAACACTGCTAGATAAACATTAGCGTCGCTTGGTTAAAGTTTGAGTATAATATAATGATTGAACCATAGCAATTTGTCGTCTGATGGTAACCAAATACCAACGAAGTATAATAAAACAATCAAGTTTAAGTTCCAGGCTGTCATGATTTATTTTTATGTATTATTAAGGAAAACGGCATATAAGATTATCAAGCACAACAATTAGATACATGTTTCGAGAGTATGAGTTATTTCTTGCGTATTATTAAGAAAAAACAGAGTATTAATATATATATTATGCAGTTTCTGCCTTTGTGTCACGCTCGTTGCAATGGCTCACAATTTTAATTGTTGCTTAGCAACAAACAACTAAGCGATATTGTTGTTAGGCCACCTATCTTTTTTTTTATTGAAAGCTTAATATAAATGTTGATTTTTAAGAAGGGTTTGTTTTTAATCTCTAATTTTTATAACGTTGGTGATATAACAGCAAAATAATTTAATTCAGAAATGATTAAGATTTAGAATCGATATTTTTTCTTTCATGAGAAGTTTTATGCACTTTGGTTTACGGTAAGTTGTTGAACACTACGTCTTTACTTTAGGCCTAAGTACTAAAAAAATAGTAGTTTAGGCTCTCTTCTGACAGCATGATTATTAAATAACATTTTATTTTATTTTTGTTCAGTTATTTAATGAATATTTGAGTTTTTGAACATTGAGTTGTAGAAGAAAGTAAAATGAAAGTTACCAAGTGAAGTAGTGTTTCAGCTAAGCCTTACGTTACGTTTATATATTAGGAGGCCTAACGCTTAAATGCGACTAAAAATTGACCTGCTATTACCAACACTAAAATCACGTAACATTTAGTTACATGTGTACGAATGTGATCGCATAGTATTTAAATTACGCAATTAATGAAATTAATATATCTTTGAAATATACATTCTTTGTTTTAATATGTGAAAAGTTATAAAAGGACTAGGAAAAGAGGAATGCAAGACAATTTAAAAAATGTATTATGCAGCAATTACTAAAGTACTGAAAATTTTCCAATTTTTAGAACGTTTTTAACATAATAAATAACATATACATTGTCAATGTTGTGTATAAACTAACATTATGAAACAAAAATGTGATTTTTAATGTGAATAACATTGTTGTTAGTTAATTTATAGTAATCTTTACAAAGTTTTCGGGGCCTGGCATGGCCTAGCGCGTTAAGGCGTGCGCTTCGTAATCTGAGGGTCGCGGGTTCGCGCCCGAGTCGTGCCAAACATGCTCGCCCTCCCAGCCGTGGGGGCGTTATAATGTGACGATCAATCCCACTATTCGTTGGTAAAAGAGTATCCCAAGAGTTGGCGGTGGGTGGTGATGACTAGCTACCTTCCCTCTAGTCTTACACTGCTAAATTAGGGACGGCTAGCACAGATAGCCCTCGAGTAGCTTTGTGCGAAATTCCAAAAACAACAACAACAAAGTTTTCTTAACACCCGTCATTTTTGACGGGCTATAAAGTAATAACAATATAAAACACAATAAGACACAAGTTCTTAGATATTATTATTTGTTTACTGCCTGGTAGTAAACTGCTAAATTAGGGACGGTTAGCGCAGATAGCCCTCATGAAGCTTTGCGCGAAATTAAAAAAAACAAAAAACAAACAATTCTGCGTGTTATTAAGGCACTCAAACTCTTACGACACAAAACAAGACCTCCCAATTACAATTACTTGATCTGCAACTTTTGTCTACTTTACAATAAGTGAAATTCCTTCGACAAATTAATAAATTACATATGAAAATTTAGATTTGAAACTCTTGATATGAGACTATTTTATATTTTAAAAGTTTGGAACAATTTTTTGCGTGAATAATGTTTTTTCTTGTAGTTTATGAAACTATCGACAGAGTTAAACGCAACCTCAAACTTGGGCAACATGCTCATGCAACATCTGACTTATCATATTAAATAATTGAAAGTTTTTATTTGTCATGTTACCTGGTTTAAATACATGGCAAAAAAGAAAGATAAAAAAAAGTTAAATGAAAACACTATGTAAGACACATAACGGATCCTAGCATAATTTATTGGAATTAACTGCAACATTCCTAGTACTTTACTCTCATGTGACTTGGGGTCCCCGTCACCGACAAACTCATAGACTAACAAGCAATTTAGTGCATAAACAGTTCAGTAAAATATGTTTAAAAACCCGACTGGTCCTATTATGTAAATTTTAGGGTTAGTACGTATGTACTGACTTTCGTAATTCCTCACTTCCATACTACCCTAAAGACAGAATGTAATATCCTGAGTAGGCCTAATGGCTGTCCATGTGAGAAACTGAATTAGTTCTAGTGGTTTAATACTGTTACTTTCACTCGACAGTGCTTCGTAAACCTTGTTATTTAGTGTTAGCTTTACGCAGTGTGACGTGATAACAGCACCCAAATATGACTTGCTGTAAATTATATTATCTCTGTATATAACGTTGTCATTTGTCTATCTGGCTCCTTGTGCAGAAGAGGCTACGTTACCACATTTGCTGAAAATCAAATAAACGTTAAGTTCTTGTTATTCGGACGTTTGGCTACTGGAAAGATGAGTCTCGAAGCCTTTATTCGGACATTTGAAAACAACATACTAGCAAGAATCCAATCAGATAAATTCAGTAAGAACAAAATACTTCCTTGACACAAACATGTACGGATCATTAAACTAATGTCAGAAAAAAAAGAAGAGAGTTCCTAGAGTTCATCATAGAAATCAGCAAATATGGTCGTGTTTTTTCATCCTAGAATATTGGATTTTCAGATTTTTAACGACGAAGTTCTCAGTTTATCATAGTCATCCACTAACAAGAAAGTCTGGTAAGGAAAAATAATAATGTGTGTATATACTTACATGTGTATTATTGATTTAGAATTATAACGACTAGACTACTTATCATAAGTTTGAAAGAAAAACAAAACACGTTCATTCCCTTTTATATCATACAGAGAAACAACTTATCATGTGATCCTGTGGAGTTTGATAAGGTATAATGAATAGCGTTAATTGATTGAAAAACTGTAATCACTGATATATCAGTATAACAACAGATCTATTTTGTCTGGAAGCTGGTGTGACATTGTACTACGACTGTATGGTTGGAGCACGTTTTTCCAGTTCTCTGAATCATCTTTGGAACATCGTTTTATGAGGAGATTGTACCATGATGGTAAAAGGGAAGGTCGTCGCTTTACTTCTAATGAGAAAGTTGTTGAGAGGTAAGGTTTTATTCCCATTGACCTTTGTCCAGTTTGTTGGCTATCCTTTTCATGACTACGTAATGTCATCATTTTTTATTAATATTATTTTATGTGTATGTGTGTTTATAGTTAAATACAAATTAGCACACGGGACTGACTATCTGTGCTCTGCCCAGCACGTGTATGGAAACCGTTGCTAGTGTTGTAACTCCACAGACATGCCACTAGAATCTAGTGGGGTGGAAGGTGGCATTAGTGGTTTACATTTTAGTAAATCTGTCTCTCACTTCGTCTGTCTAATAACGACTGATTGAAGTTGATTGTGCTCAGGAAATAATTTACTTTTGTAGGTCGAAACGTTAATAAACAGTTGTTTTTAAACAAATAAAATATTTTATCTTATTTCATGGAGAATAAGAGTCACAGTAGGTTTGCCATGTTTTAAAGTTTGTGCATTGCTACTCGAGGGTTATCTGCCTTAGTCTTCCCGCAATTTAAAAGTGATAGACGAGAGGGGAGGCATGTAGTCAATATCCATCACTAACTTATGGGCTGTTCTTTTACCAACGAGTAGTGAGATTTGTCATCATATTGTAAAGGAAACAATAGGTTCACAACTCTGAATAATATACGAAGTATCTTCAGAAATAACTACTTTATATTATTCCATCAATTACGGTATTTGTTTCGTTCTAACTTATAGAATAACTTAAGTTATGTCAAATATTCTCCAACATTATTTGAAACTCCCAATATTCCTTTCAAGTATGCTATTATTAAGCATTTGTAAGGGTTTATTAATGGCGATTTAAATAATAGAGTAAACGTATTATTTACAATTTTCACAGACAGAATCTTATACTTAAAACCTTGATTCATTTAGTTGTTCTAAATCAGCAGTTTGCGTTGTGGTTTTATTCGTCTGTTATCTATGTATGTGTAACGTTCGTTCCCTGTTTATAGTCTGATTTTTAGAGATAGACAGTGTGCGTGTCCAGTTACACGATCAAGTAATGATTTATTTTAAATGGCTGTATTAACGAGGAAGATGGATAATATACGTGTCTAGTTATATGAATAATTTCTAATTTATTTAAAATAGGTAAAATAATGAGTAAATTATCATCTCTTCTGTATCATCAGTTTTGTGGCTGTTGGCAAAACTTTCCGCGTCTGTATATTAAGCTTAGGGATCGTTTATTAGGAAGCACCTTTTTTTTTTTCCAACTCTCTTTCCAGCCCATCGTACGTTATGGCAGATTAGTTTAAGGGGGGGGGGGAGCTCACTCCACTAAGAACCACTAACTTCTCCTTCACATACATCAACCTCTGTGCACGTGATCGTCTTAAAGAATGAATCCAACAAGGTTGTAAGGCACTTAGAGGCAATAAAGAGACCGATCGCTAGTGATTTATTAAAGTCCGATGTTAATACCTACAACATTTTACGAGGCGGGAGGAAAATGCGACAGTGTGTTGACAAAACGAAACTATTTTTCTTAAACTTCTGAGCTTTTGTTAAGGAGAGAGATTTAAGGTGGGAGGAAGCACCGCTCAGAAAGGGGTCGTTTCGAATTACGCCGCCAGTATAAATAATTATGGAATTTTCCCTTCAAGATATATGGGTATAAGGGGATGACGTATTTTGAAAAGTGGGTGAAAGAAAATTTGTAAATTCAACACGTTTGATTTGTTCAAATTAACCTGAGTTTTTATCGGATAGGAAGACGAAATAACACTGTGGTTGATAAAATGAATTGTTAAACTCGCCTCGCGCAAGAAGTTAATAGAAGATATTTCATAATTTATGCATAAGCAAATAGTATCGTAACTTCGATATTAATAACACGAAACAAGCACTTCATATTTCACCGAGAGCGACAAGTTTTCAATAATCAAATAAAACTTGAGTTATACGCTTCTGTCAGGATAGTTTAATAACGTTAAGCCTGCTCATAAGAATTTAGGCCTACTTTAGTTTTTGTTTTGTTTTGTTTCTATCAATGCAAATTTTATTCATGTAATGTATCATGAAGGGCGTCATCTTCGACGTGACCAATTTCTCCAGTTGATTATACCACAACCAATAATCGTCACTTTTATAATAATTTTCCCGTGTAAGTTAACCAGTCAAAAGTTAATAAGTTAAGCTGTCAGTTTCACGTACGTTAAAAAAAAAAAAAAACAGTTTTACGTGATAACGAATCAAAGTAAAAATTTAAACTTTTTTTGCAGTAGAGGTTTTAGTTAGTAAATATATCTCTTGGTAACTGCTTGTAAGTGTTTACACACAGTGACAACGATAAACAGGCAGTTTACAATGGAAAAGGCAAGTAGCATACAGACAATCGCAGACCTGGCATGATCGAGGGCGATCGACTCGTGATCTCAGGGTCGTGGGTTCAAATCTCTGTCGCACCAAACATAGTCGTCCTTTTTAACCGTGGAGGCATTATAATGTGATGGTTAATCTCGCTATTCGTTTGTACAAGATAATCCCAAGAGTTTGTGGTGGGTAGAGATGACTAGCTGCCTTCCCTCTGGTTTTACACTGTTAAATTAGGGACGGCTGGCACAGGTAGCCCTCGTGTAGTTTTACGCAAAATTTAAAAACAAAAAACAGGCAGTTTACCGTGACAACAATGAAAAGGTACCTCAACGATAGTCAAAAGCAAAATACAGTGACAACGATAACCAGGGAGTTTACACATAAAGTCAATGATAAACAATTAATATACAGAGAAGTTACAACGATAATAAAGTAGTTCACAGTTATTGCTAACAATAATCAGGTAATTTACAGACAGTAACAGCCTTACTCGAGTAATTTACAGACAACGATATTCAGATGTTTTCTATAATGTGATGGGTGTACTAAAATGGTTTTCAGGTAGGTTTGCTAGATGCTACTCGGAAAAATCCCCCTATTAAATTCCCATTGTGAATAGAAGTTGGATATGTATCATTGAGAATTCTGCTTTGCTTTTGATAAATTATTAAAATTCCAGTTAATTCAAATTGAAATGTTGAAGATGCTGATTAAAGTAACCATAATGAAAAGGTGTCTTACCTGTTGTACATCTGTCCGAAGCGTATGTTTCCTGATTTGTTTGAACTTATGACAATTATTGTTCTTGTTATCACTGTTACTAATGACAATGCATAAGATGACAGAGATTTACAGTGAAATTATTTTCTGTTGATCAAAAAAGTTACAAAATGCATATTGTTCATGACTTTCTACTGCGTTCATTTTTGTTCATTTTGAATATGGAGAACGTAAGGCGGAACTCAATAGTGAATGGCTATACCATTGGATTGTAAAGTAATCCGTCACTGTTGGAAGGTGGGGTTAATATTTTACTAAATATCTGCGACAACACTATGAAAATTTTCAAAGGAGATAACTGGAAAAGGAAATACCCCCCCCCCCCCTATTTCTGCATTAGCCGTTGAATGATTTACCCTCTCTTCATGCTCTACCCATGAAACATATACCCATTCACCTCTGGATTCGATTTTCGCTATAAATGGTAAGTTCTCCCCTGATCTAGCAATCCTGTCAGGTAGGTCACTCTAGATGGTGATAAATGACACTCGAAGAGTTTTCATATTATGACAACGACACCCAAATAGTTTTTTCAGACTGTGACAAAGTCACTCGAGTGGGTTTCAGACTGTGACAACGGTAATCGTATATGTAGTTTTCTCATATAAAACAGAAGACCCGAGGTACAGTAAATAATAAGGTATTCTGTTTGCAGTAACCTTTCTTGTTTACTAATTAGGTTCGGAAATAGTAACATGCTCAGGCGTGACTCGTCGTCAGCTGAAATAGATTTCCTTATAGAAGTTTCAACAGTTCCGTTGTCCGTGATGTTATTAACGTTCCTAGTCTGAGTACATTTCCTACACTTGAAAGGTATCGTGTTTGTTCCCTTCTGCGATCGCTTCAGTGGGTGTAATTACAATCTGATAGAGTTTAGGTGTGTAACAATGGGAATAGCGAGCTTTATCTTTCGTGTTCATTCTCTGAGTAAAGAACTTGGGCAACACACGCGGAACCCCTTGTAATTGGGAGCTAACAAACTGCAGACAGGGAGTAAAAGTCTTAGGGTAGGACATATAGCATTTTCTGAAGAGTTGTAAAGGTAAACAAGAAATGTTACAAACCAGCACAACGTGGATACTATGATAAGTAATAACGAGAGTACATTTGTTTGATTTAAACAGAAAACTCTGAGCTCTGCCTTACACAGGGATCGAACCCTTAATTTAAGTTATAAGTATTAAAGCTTTCCACCAACAGGAGGGGTAGATAACGAATTATGTTTTAAAAATTAACCGCAAAGTAATACAATGGGATATATGTTCTCTGCTCACCATGGGTATCAAAACTCGGTTTCTAGCGTTGTATGTCCGCAGACATACCACTGTGTCACTGGGGGGGGGGAATAACAAATATAATAACAAATACAGCAGAAAATAATTTTACGTAAGTACACTGAGAACAGATTTTGAAGGTACTACGATAGATGTACGAAAATGTTATAGGGAGTATTGTGTAATTAATGGTAACATCACAAATTGAGGTTTGATTTCCAGACTTTGTTTTTATTCTAATATATTTTCATCTTTGTTTGGAGATTTTACATATGTACGAAAATGATGTTAGCTTTTGTTGTTCATTAACCTTCTATTTAACCAACTTTCCTCAATATTGACAAAGCCTAATAAGTCCGGTTTTGAGTCTTCATTGAACTAACATGAAAGGAATATCTGGAAGATACCAGTTGTGTGCTCCAATCTTTTCAAACTATCTAAGAGCAGAATTACAGAGATACAATGAGTCTGTTATCCCGGTGAGTCTCTGCCTTTCTCAGTCGTGATGACGATGCTACGAGCTTTACTTCTTAGTAAACTGTACTGGAATATATACTCTGATGATAGAATGGCTTTATTCACCACGAAGCTACTGCTTCTAATTGTCTGTTGTAGCTTAATCTACAGAGAAATAAGCTTTGGAAGTTATTTCTTTATTGTTAGATATATTGCCCTTCAGAGTTACGTCCCTAATATGTCTATCTATGGAACAATATAAAAATATTTAAAACAAATAAATTAAAACACACATGTGTAAAAGCATAAATACTGGTTTCAGAAACCGAAAAGCATCCTGGAAGATTTTTTTTTTTTTTTTTACAGGGGATTTTAATTTATTAATATCATGAAAATGGCCGGTTTTGTTTATCAGTATACATTTTAATCATAGATCTTGTGTTTTTGTAATTTGAAAGCTTTGCCTATTCCATTATTCCTTAAAACACTTTTTTGTTACTAAAATACTTAAGAATTTTAATAAACAAACTTTTTTCAAACTGTGGTAATGTAGGCCCCAAATCCACATTTTATACCACTTTGTAGTTACCTTGGCAACTTGTTCAGCGATCTCAACAAAGAATCCTGGGTATATAAATCTTGATTTTTCTAAAGAAAGACCTCGTTCTTAGAACGATTTGGGCACCACGAGATGTTTGAAGGAAACTGCATTTAAAGGTTAAATTTCTAAGGTTTTCTTGGGTTAGTGTGCACCCAGGAACATTATGGTGGTTCGTGCCCTCTACCAACTTTAAACAGCTTTCGGAATTCTAACAAGTTAGTTAAAAATAGAAACTTTAACCTATCACCTGAAATATTCTTATCTGTTTGTTTGTTTTTGTTTATTTTTGAATTTCGCACAAAGCTGCTCGAGGGCTATCTGTGCTAGCCGTCCCTAATTTAGCAGTGTAAGACTAGAGGGAAGGCAGCTAGTCATCACCACCCACCGCCAACTCTTGGGCTACTCTTTTACCAACGAATAGTGGGATTGACCGTCATATTATAACGCCCCCCACGGCTGGGAGGGCGAGCATGTTTGGCGCGACTCGGGCGCGAACCCGCGACCCTCAGATTACGAAGTGCACGCCTTAAAGCGGTAGGCCATGCCTATTTTTATCTGAAACGCGTGTCTGGGTTTCGCATATAGATCATTTTGAAATTTTCGTAGCCTCGGTCATTATTGTGTCCAGTTAGATATTTTAGGTTATGTTCGTCGAGTTAAAAAGACAAAGTTTTTAGTTTTATATTATTATATGCCTTTAATTTATGGACTTTAATACGAACATAGAAAAGTAATAGCGTCAAGCGACTCTGTGATAGCCGTATGTCTGCATATTTCAACTCAGTATAGTATCATTATAAGACCAAACGTTTCGTATACGTCATCTGTCTACGTCATCTTTTTTCCAGCATAAAAAAACAGAGAATTAACGAAACTCTTTAAAAGCACGTTATGTTTGGATTGCTGCTGTAATTAAGAACTTGAAATAGAAGATATGGGCGATTTCAGCGTTCCTTACAACCTGAACCACTCATCCAGAGGGCTGCAGCAGTTATAGGAATATTTAAATGGTAAAACCAAACAAACAACAATCTACTGAAAAATTAAGAAATGTGAGGCTAACAAGATATGCAAAGTTTAAAATATGTCTGTTTTATTTCGTAAATTCTAATAAACCGGGACACGTTACGTTCGGTTATTAGATATGTGTAATCTAATTAAGCTGGAAGTGACATACTCGTTTTCAAACTCGTACCTTACTAAATATATTCCACTCACCAGACGTCACTATTTATCATTATACTGCAGGAAATGAACAGCTTAGGAAACGGTCGGTGATAACGTTTAATTAAATACACTCGTTCTTTAATACAAGCTTCTTTTTTCAGTTGGAGCTAATGTTTCGATTCCTCTACCGATTGGAATGTTTTAAGGGGTGTGAAGGGGAGGTGTTGTATAATGGTGGAGTGTATTTGTAAAAGGCAGGAATGAGGGAAAATGGTACAATAGAACGAATAACTGTACAGCTACCGTTAGTAGAGTCTCCAACTCAATGATAATAGTAATGCGCATGGAAACAATGTGAACGCCTGAGTCACTTTTTACATAAAAAGCCTCTCACGTAAGCTCAGTTTTCACAATGTTTATTACCGCGTCCAACTTTATTGGCACGTGAGCGCGGTCAAGATGATTTACAGTGTGTGCATGTTCGAAGCACTGAGTGCTTGCTTTAGTTATGGGTAGAGATATGATTTCGAACTCCTCTGTGTCTCGTGAATTTTAATTGAACGGACAAATTAGTAGAATATATGGAACAGTCCACTATAATACTGCTACCACGACTCCAAAGCTGTAGTTAGAGCTTAGGAAAACTTTACGTTGGGGTTGGAGAGGCTGGGTCAGTGAATGGCACTTTCTCTTTCACGAATGTCTCACTAGCGGCTACTTGCTATGCAAAGAATTTGGAGACTTTTTTTCCAAAAGTTATATTGTGAGTAAATTTGTCAAGAACAAACTCGACATTCTGGGCTCGGCATGGCCAAATGGTTAAGGCACTCAACACGTAATCCGAGGATCGCGGGTTCGAATCCCCGTCACACCAAACATGCTTGCCCTCTCAGCCGAGGGGGCGTTATAATGTTACGATCAGTCCCACTATTCGTTGGTAAAAGAGTAGTCCAAGAATTGGCGGTGGGTGGTGATGACTAGCTGCCTTCCCTCTAATCTTACACTTCTAAATTAGGGACGGCTAGCGCAGATAGCCCTCGTGTAGCTTTGCGAGAAATCCAACCAAACCAAACTTGACAATCTGTCTGAAGTGGTTAATACCTGCAGATAGAAACCCAGAACAATAAACACCGTCAACGTTTTGATCAGCATGTGACACGCTCATTGTCCAATGTATTATTTTATTCCTCGCTGCGCTGTATCTGTCTTTCCTGTAATCTAGGAACCTTTGTTGAGATTCACAGAAATATACGTGATAATTGTCACTGCATATCTATATAAATAATACACTTGCGTTTGTTTATCCGAAATATTTCTCGCAAATTTATCCATTAAATGCAGCAAATCTGACATCATTATAAAAGCTTTTCTCCGATGAGTCTGCATTGCATATTGGCTTTTCAATTTGCAATCACCTTATCTGGTTTTTGATTAGTTAGACTTTTCAATGTAACAAGTATGGTACACAGTGATACAATATCGTTGTCATCACGTAACGACTAGCTTCGGTTTCAGCTTTAGTTGTTTTATTTTTTTATTTACAAAGTATTCCACGCAAACAAACACTTAACTCCTGTGTAATTTCCTTTAAAAATGAACGTTACTAATACAATTTCTGTAGGCTTTCTCGACTTATTTAGGCCTAAAATATGAATGCACAGTTCAGTCCAAACCTTATGTTTATTATGGACACGCATTCAGACGTTTCTGCATAATCAGCTACGTTTGCCTTCCTTACAGCTTTTCATTTACTTTATTTTGTAATTATTTAGCTTCAGTTTATTTCATAGACACTATTTAACTACCTTTAATTAAGTAGCTTACTTTAGCTAACTAAATTGAAATTCACAAATTGCGGGTATTATTCTTCGTTTTCGTGAGTTTCATTGTTTCATCTTGTAAAATCGTGTCATACACTGAATGCTCATAATTATTTCATAATCTGTACACTTCGTTTCGTTTCATAAACTGCTGCTTTACGTAAATCTAGGTGTTTAGATTTTCTTCTACACTTCAATTCATCTATGACTCACTTTTAGGGATTTGTTTCATCCGTTTATAATTTATAACTTCCCCTATCACTGAGGGCTGAAGCAATGAACTAGAATAAAAGTAACGTAAAATGTTAGCATTATATTATTAGGGAAGTACATGAAAATGTTTTCATTCTTTATTATTGCGTACTGTTTTAAATGTGACCAAACATGATTGCCTTTTCAACCATGGGGGAGTTATTATCTAACAGTCAATCCCATTATTCGTTGGTAAAAGAGTAGCCCAAGAATTGGCGGTAAGCGATGTTGACTAGCTGCCTTAACTCCCTCTAGTATATCACTGCAAAACTGTGGACGGATACCTCTCGAGTAGCTTTGCACGAAATTCACAACAAATTAAACCAAATCTTTAGAAATTAAAAATCCGAATAATCTGTGAAGACCATATTGTTATTGTGGCGCTCCCTGACGAAAATAACGAAAGTTATCCTGTACCTCATGATCAGCCTCTCTGCCTGTAATTATCATTCTTGTTTTATTTTTCTGATAATTTTTTATAGTTAAGCATTAAAAGCTGGGTAGCACCAAATAAAAAACAGAACTTATTAAAAATAAAGAAAAACTGTGACGGACTTGCACTAAATGTGATGGAACGACCTACACCACTTTGAATGACCAAAATTTTTTGGAAAGGTTAATTTACCTTGCATACTTTTATGGAAATTTTTAGACTTGTCCTATTTTAAGAGCTGTTGGATTCTTTTATTTTTGTTATAATTCTTTATACGTATAGTTAGAGTTCTAATGAACCAGAATCACTCTTCACTCAGTCATTCTGTTCATGATGGGGTTGAATCTTCCTTCACGTCACTGAAGCTTTCGTCGTTCCGACTGTCTTTTTGGACCTCTGTGCAAATGTATTATGCAGTCTGTGTAAAAGATGTCCGTCTGAGAGTCGCGGGTTCGAATCCCCGTCACACCAAACATGCTCTTCCTTTCAGCCGTGGAGGAATTATAAAGTTACAGTCAATCCTACTATTCGTTAGTAAAAGAGTAGCCCAAGGTTGGCGGTGGGTGGTAATGACTAGTTAGCTGTCTTCCTTTTAGTCTTACACTACTGGTAAATTAGGGACGGCTAACGCAGATAACCCTCGTTTAGCTTTATGTGAAACTTAAAAAAACAAACACACGAAACTATGTCCGAAAAATTTGGAACCATAAGAACTTCAAAGAACTTTACATAATTGGATAGTGCGAAACATATTCATGTCATCGTCATTGGTCCGACAGTCGTCGTCGCGAATTCGTTGTTTCACATGTTCGGTGTCTCAGATATTTTCTTTGTACACACAAGCCTTGAGAAGTCCCCCAGAAAATCAAATCTGTGGGAGTAAAGTCCGGATATCTTGGGAGCCATTTCATAAGAAAAGCTGCAAATTATCTTCGGCTCCAGACGTTTCGGACACATTATAGAAGGACATCATCCACTTGATACACTTTGTATAATCTCAGTTCTTCAAATTTGGTTCCCTGGTGTTTAATTATTTGTTTGTTTGTTTTTGAATTTTGCGCAAAGCTACACGAGGACTATCTGCGTTAGCCGTCTCTAATTTAGCAGTGTAAGACCAGAGGGAAGGCAGCTAGTCATCGCCATTCACCGCCAACTATTGGGCTACTCTTTTACCAATGAATAGTGGGATTGTTCGTCACATAATAACGCCCCACCGCTGAAAGGGCGAGCATGTTTGGTGCGGCCGGGGACTTGAACCCGAGACCCTTAGATTACGAGTCGAACGCCTTAACCCACCTGGCCATGCCGGGCCGTGTATTTAATTATATTAACTTAATTTGGTTCGTTTTGAATTTCACTCCAAGCTAAACGAGGGCTATGCGTTAGCTATCCAGTGTAAGACTAGAGGGAGGGCAGCTGCTTGTCATCCCCTCCCACCGCCAACTCTTGGGCAACTCCTTTACAAACTAATATTGGGAATAACCGTCATATTATAAGCCTTCGTGACTGAAATAGCGAGCACATGTAGTGGGACAGGAATTCGAACCCGTGACCCGTAGATTGGAGTCGAGCACCCTAACCCTAATTGTTACTTTTGGTGGACGTAAAATTATATAAGCGATGTTATACTGTATCCATTTTTATCGTTATTGTTAAATGTCAGGAATTGTATCTGTAATTTCATACAATATATTCCGTGACCTGAACACCAGAAAGGACGAAAAGTGTGCCCTCACAAAAACACTTTTATTTTCTTACTGAGAGTTCCTCTAGACATATTTAATATCATCTGACAAATTAAAAGATTCCTAATCCTTCTCTCAGCGTGAGTTTCTTTAGACGACTTCAGGCATCTGGCGTTCACCGAGTAAAATCCACCGAAGGAAACACCCAGTTTTCACTCGTTAATTGGAATTTTATTCATTTAAAGAAAAACATAAAAATCACTGAGATGAGGTAAATTAAAAATAAAAGCAGTATAATAAAAAAAGTATTTATTATATGCAAAAAGTTATACGTGAATTAATATTTCGTCCCGTTTTTAATTATTTGAGATTAGTTTACTCCTAAAAATGGGAAATGTATATACATACATATGTAACTGACATGCTGTAATATACTTTTAAGATCCACCCATTTCAAAAATATTTTAATATACTGTACAATATTGCACAGATACAAAGACGTAAGTAGCTAACTAGATATCGCAAAACAAAGTTTTAAACAAATTTGATAACTATGCGAGAGAAAAAAGTGTCAAACGTAACAATCCAATTAGAAAACTTGCTTAGAATTTCCGCATAAAGCTACACTGTCTGCATATAGCTGTCTTTCATTTAGAACTGAAAGACAAGAAAGGAAGCAGCTAGTAAACAGCTCAAACCGTCAAATCTTGGGCCACGGTCCAGACATGATAATCGGTGAGCCATGCCTTTCCAGTGCCCAATAGAAAACCAGCCAGCGTAAAGCTTGTAACTCAAAACTTTTAAACACTTGTAATTAGTAGCAACAGAGAAAGTAAACAAAACAATCACATTGAATTTGCCCTGCTAAAAGTTTAATTTTGGCATTACTAACTACAGTTTCTTAAGCACTTGAGCTCAAGGCTCTGTCTCTTGACAACTGACAGACAACGGAAGGAAACCCCTGCTAAGGTTACACAAACTTCTAATCAACTATATTGTGATGTTTAGGATTTTCTAAAGCATTTTCGAATTGCTCATCTATTTCTTATGTACCACAGAAGACGGAAGGAAACGTAGTGTACAGAGACTGATTTCATTACAACCTTATTACACTGTCGTTACAACCTTATTACACTGTCATTACAACCTTATTACACTGTTATTATGCATGACACTAAAATATTTATTTTAATACAGTACTGAAGACGACATTGGCCGTTTGTGTTATCGAATAAAAACAACAAGGTGATGTTTTAGTGTGATTCCTTTTGTGTGTGTGTATGGGTTTTTAAAATAAATACTTGTAGGTGACGTATTACCAATACCACGCTATTACACCAAAAACAATCTGCTCCTGTAGGACAAAAACAGCTACAAGTACAACGTTAAAACAACACCATCATTTTCGCGAATACAACACAAATGTGTTGACCGATGTACACTGTTTTAACTGAATTTTATGCATTTATTTGTTTTAGGTCAAAGCCACTTTGAGCTATCTGCTGTGTCCACCGTGAACATACTGCTGTCCCTTCGGAGGACAATTTCGTAAAATCTACGTGAATGTAATAACCTTACATGAATAAGATCTGTTGTGTGTTACCAGTTAGCAGTAACCGGGAGCTTTCTGACGATATGTATTTTATCTTGGGATTGGTTTGTTTATTTTGAATTTCGCGCAAAGCAAGACCAGGACTATCTGCGCTAGCCGTCCCTAATTTAGCAGTGTAAGACTAGAGGGAAGTTAGCTAGTCACCACCACCCGTCGCCAACTCTTGGGCTACTCTTTTACCAACGGATAGTAGGATTGATCGGAACATTATACACCCCCCCACGGCTGAAAGGCTGAGCATGTTTGGTGTGACAGGGATTTGAACCCCCGACTATTGGATTACGAATCCAGTGCCTTAACCAGTTGGTAATGCCGGGCGGTTTTATCTTGGAAATTTTGTTCGATAAGTGGGATTAAAGACGCCCTCAAACGGCATATTTGCATTTTTATGGACTTTTTGCTTTTGATTTAAATATAATAGTATTTAATCTGTTTAAATGGGTTAATTATTACCTTCCACATAGCAAGGTATGTAGTAAACACCCTAAAATACCATTAAGGATTTAATAAGAAACGAAACAAGCAGCGAGAAGGAAGAGTACATGACATTGTCCTATATATGTAGTCTTCGCTTCTATAACGAGTATCCTGAACTGGTATTAACAAATCTATGGATTTTATACATGAATTTAGGGTCAAACTGACAGAAACAATATTTTCAAAATTACTTCAGATGTAAAGCGATTTTTTCCACCGCCTGCTACTCATGAACGGTTAAAAGCGAAACTATTCATAAAACTCTTGACTTCATAATGAATTTACATAAACACAATTATGAACTATTACAACTGTTAGAATGTATATGTGTGTGTTTGACGTGTATCAAAATAACATCAAGCTATCCCCTGTGTCGACCGAGGGGAATCAACCCCCTGATTTTAGCGTTGTAAATCCGCTATCCCACCGGGGGACTCGTCTGTTAGAGAAACCAAATTTGAATGTTTATGTCGTGGTGTGATTTCACCCAATGTTTTGTTTGGTGGAACACAACTTGTGTATTGTTGTGGAGCTGTGGAATAACACAGTTTTTGTATTAAAATACAAGATGAATGTTTTGTTTGGTGGAACACAACTTGTGTATTGTTGTGGAGCTGTGGAATAACACAGTTTTTATATTAAAATACAAGATGAATGTTTTGTTTGGTGGAACACAACTTGTGTATTGTTGTGGAGCTGTGGAATAACACAGTTTTTATATTAAAATACAAGATGAATGTTTTGTTTGGTGGAACATAACTTGTGTATTGTTGTGGAGCTGTGGAATAACACTGTTTTATATTAAAATACAAGATGAATGTTTTGTTTGGTGGAACACAACTTGTGTATTGTTGTGGAGCTGTGGAATAACGCAGTTTTTATATTAAAATACAAGATGAATGTTTTGTTTGGTGGAACACAACTTGTGTATTGTTGTAGAGGTGTGGAATAACGCAGTTTTTATATTAAAATACAAGATGAATGTTTTGTTTGGTGGAACATAACTTGTGTATTGTTGTGGAGCTGTGGAATAACACAGATTTTATATTAAAATACAAGATGAATGTTTTGTTTGGTGGAACACAACTTGTGTATTGTTGTGGAGCTGTGGAATAACACAGTTTTTATATTAAAATACAAGATGAATGTTTTGTTCGGTGGAACACAACTTGTGTATTGTTGTGGAGCTGTGGAATAATACAATTTTTATATTAAAATACAAGATAAATGTTTTGTTTAGTGTAACACAACTTGTGTATTGTTGTGGAGCTGTGGAATAATACAATTTTTATATTAAAATACAAGATGAATGTTTTGTTTGGTGGAACACAACTTGTGTATTGTTGTAGAGCTGTGGAATAACACAGTTTTTATATTAAGATACAAGATGAATGTTTTGTTTAGTGTAACACAACTTGTGTATTGTTGTGGAGCTGTGGAATAATACAATTTTTATATTAAAATACAAGATGAATGTTTTGTTTGGTGGAACACAACTTGTGTATTGTTGTGGAGCTGTGGAATAACACAGATTTTATATTAAAATACAAGATGAATGTTTTGTTTGGTGGAACACAACTTGTGTATTGTTGTGGAGCTGTGGAATAACACAGTTTTTATATTAAAATACGAGATGAATGTTTTGTTTGGTGGAACACAACTTGTGTATTGTTGTGGAGCTGTGGAATAATACAATTTTTATATTAAAATACAAGATGAATGTTTTGTTTGGTGGAATACAACTTGTGTATTGTTGTAGAGCTGTGGAATAACACAGTTTTATATTAAGATACAAGATGAATGTTTTGTTTAGTGTAACACAACTTGTGTATTGTTGTGGAGCTGTGGAATAATACAATTTTTATATTAAAATACAAGATGTATGTTTTGTTTGGTGGAACACAACTTGTGTATTGTTGTAGAGCTGTGGAATAACAGTTTTTATATTAAAATACAAGATGAATGTTTTGTTTGGTGGAACATAACTTGTGTATTGTTGTGGAGCTGTGGAATAACGCAGTTTTAATATTAAGATACAAGATGAATGTTTTGTTTGGTGGAACACAACTTGTGTATTGTTGTGGAGCTGTGGAATAACACAGTTTTTATATTAAGATACAAGATGAATGTTTTGTTTGGTGGAATACAACTTGTGTATTGTTGTGGAGCTGTGGAATAACGCAGTTTTTATATTAAAATACAAGATGAATGTTTTGTTTAATGTAACACAACTTGTGTATTGTTGTAGAGCTGTGGAATAATACAATTTTTATATTAAAATACAAGATGAATGTTTTGTTTGGTGGAACATAACTTGTGTATTGTTGTGGAGCTGTGGAATAATACAATTTTTATATTAAAATACAAGATGAATTTCATTTTATAATGTAACACCATATATATTAACAAATACATTCCATTTTAACTAACTAGACATAATCATGTTTCTCTTTTCAAAGAAACGTCTAAACATCCAAAGTCACTAATAGTACAGAAAGCGGAACAAGTCGAAGGTTAGGTTTAAAGGTCAATTTTATAACCCAAAGGTATTTTTTTCTCACCAAGGTATATTTACGATCACTTCATACGCAGTCCATTTTCGCCTGTTATTTGTTGATATCATCTTTGAGTGTTCCTGTGGAGCCCCATAAATAACTTCCTGTGTGTGGTGTTATCCATTTATTCATCTTTTCAGGAATTACTACCACATCCGTACATTTGTTTTGAACAGATTGTTACCTCAGATTAGAGTTTAGTATTGCATCCGACAGGTACATAAAACAAACGTCAAACTGTAGAAATATATCACGTTAATGAACGAAAACAATGCTTGCCAGTCCGTTGTTCTACTGTGTTGTGGTAGTTGGATATATCTTCCAACTTGCGTGTTTTGCAAACAGATCACACACGCTTTAACGGCAGGCGAACCGTTTCTGCTACGTCGCAGCTGACGACATAATCCCTGAACGCGATTTCTGCGACTTGGCCAGCGTGGTCGCACCAGAGCGGCTCACTAACGTGAGTCATAGAGATTCTATGTTTCTTTGTCCCAAACTGTCATGTTGGGCTAAGCACACGATTGATGTGGTATTTCTGGGTGCTGACTGAAATAGAGGGAATTTCCAGTCTCTGAAGTGAGCAAGGAAGGAGCATATTTTTTTTGTCTTTTAAAACATTTTTCTCACCAGGAAACTTTCTCGAAGTAACAAACACCGTTCAATTTCCTTTCGAAATGTCGCAATTTCACTTTACCTGAAAACACAGATAAGATAAATGGAAGGGAGTCCTCACACGTGGCCTAGGGCTGGAACACTGACGCTGCTAAACATGTTTACAGCGAAATTTGTAGAAATTATAAATAAATAATGGATACAATGTTTTCATCATCAGTAGGTTGTTTTATTTTCAAAAGCAAACTAGGTGGTAGGAAATGTCCAAAGAAATAACAATATGGATTTAGTTCAAGTGTACCAATGTAAACATCTCAATGCTGGGCGCGGCGCTTGTTCTGATTAATGAGCTGTTGAATTACAGAAAACAGTAATACATAATATTTGGTGTTTAAATAAAAAAAAACATAGGTTTAAATTATCCTTTCCTTAATTCTTATGTATTGGGACATAAACAATATTGATGAAGAAGTTCAATTTCCATAACTTAGTACAGCTCACCCTGAGAAAACTGTCTTCAAGCGACATGCTAATATAAATAATTTCAACCACTATCGTGTCTGTTGTATTCTCCACCGGTCTAACTGTCTCTCGTATTGGACGAAAGGTCTCGTAGGGACTGGGTATAGCGTGTTGACATAGTGTACTCTCTTCTGTGCTATCACTCGTACGATGTATTAATAATCGCCAACCTGCGTACGAAACTTTTACAAAATGTTGTCCACTTATTCACTTCTCAGAAACTATGATCGTATTCCAGACTTTTTATAGAAAATTGTAATGTATAAGTATATTAAATATATGAGGATTGGAGTGTATGTATATTTTAAGCGTTGTAATATATAAATATATTAACTAGAACAGAGTTGGAGTGTCTAAGTTTCAAGCGTTGCCCTCTATAAAACATTAACTAGAACAGAGTTGGAGTGTCTAAGTTTCAAGCGTTGCCCTCTATAAAACATTAACTAGAACAGAGTTGGAGTGTCTAAGTTTCAAGCGTTGCCTTCTATAAAACATTAACTATAACAGAGTTGGAGTGTCTAAGTTTTAAGCGTTGTCCTCTGTAAAAAATTAACTAGAACAGAGTTGGAGTGTCCATAAATTTTAACCGTTGTCCTGTGTAAATATATTAAATAGATCAAGGTTAGAGTGTGTCTAAATTTCAAGCGAGGTTAATAAAGTTCATTTGTCTTTAGAAAGTTCAAAGACAGATACGTTTTTATAACTTCAGACAAACTATAGACATCTTTATCAAACAAGATTAATGTACCCTATCGTTATCACATTCAATTTCATTTAAACTATTAAACCTGAAAAGTCTTAAAACTATTGTGTGTATACAATATAAAACCACTAGCATTAGTACAGTTCAACCATTAAGTAACATGTGGAACGTTATAACGCTAAGACTCAGTCTTATTATACACGAACGACTGATAAAATACATTGTTCATGTTCATACCGAATAAAGATCCGAAATGATCGTTTAAAGAAAAATGGATTCGTTGTTCATGTATCTCGTGTATGTAAAACACTAAAAGAAGTCGATATGGCTAACGCTGTCTCCAGGTGGGTAAACGGTAGTTTATGGACTTGCAAAGCTAAAATCCAGGATTCGATTCCATATGGATGGTGGAGTGCAGATAACCCAAAGAAATAAACGAACGTTTTTCTGTTTAATTTCATGACACATGAAGAAAAAAATAAAGAAAACCTTTTTTTTTTTTTTAAATGACTATGTCCTAAAATCTATTTGACTTATGGGAGCTTAATATCACCAGAGGTACAATGAGAACCAAAATTTTGTTGAGGAAAATTTTAGTACAGGGTGTTTCAAAAACTATCAGAGGATATTTTTTTAATTCACAAGTTTATACAAAGCACCACAAAAGTTATATATATGCATGTGTATAACATTTCTCAGTGTTTAACTGGTAGAGTACAAAGTGTGCAGCTAGTCAGCAGGGCTGCTTTCTGGTCGAATAGTGGGATCTGACCGTCACACAAATAGCACACTCCAGACCCCAAAGCGCAGAGATAGTTTTCTGTAAACAAATCTACATTTCGGGCATGCTGCCTATTGAGACACACCCGAACCCTAATAGAAAAGGTATTTCATACGCTTTACGTATTCCCCCTAAGAAGCGAAACTACTAGCAGTATTCATCACCTGTCCTGATGTGTGTTGATTCTACCAATATCTTACTCTTGGACAAGCATTTTATTCAAATGACCCATCCAGTGTTGTTGAAAAAGAAGGGGGAAGGCGGTTTAGGGGTTTAGGTATACAATATGAAATAGTTTCGAAACATCCTGTATCGTGTCCAAAACTATCTAAAACTTGTAACATAAGACCATGGTGAGGACCGGACATAGTTTTGTAGTTAGCGTGCCGAACTGTGAATCCGAAGTTCCTTGGATTTACGTCTTGCTGTCGCAAATTAGCACGCAGGACAGTTAAAAGAGTGACGGATAACTGGTGGTATTTAAACAAATTAGCACGCTGGACAGTAAGAAGAGTGACGGATAACTGGTGGTATTTAAACAAATTAGCACGCTGGACAGTAAGAAGAGTGACGGATAACTGGTGGTATTTAACCAAATTAGCACGCTGAACAGTAAGAAGAATGACGAATAACTGGTGGTATTTAAACAAATTAGCACGCCGAATAGTAAGTAGAGTGACGGATAACTGGTGGTATTTAAACAAATTAGCACGTTGGACAGAAAGAAGAGTGACGGATAACTGGTGGTATTTAACCAAATTAGCAAATTAGAGTGACGAATAACTGGTGGTATTTAAACAAATTGGCCAGTAAGAAGAGTGACGGATAACTGGTGGTATTTAACCAAATTAGCACGCTGGACAGTAAGAAGAGTGACGAATAACTGGTGGTATTTAAACAAATTAGCACGCTGGATAGTAAGAAGAGTGACGGATAACTGGTGGTATTTAAACAAATTAGCACGCTGGATAGTAAGAAGAGTGACGGATAACTGGTGGTATTTAAACAAATTAGCACGCCGAATAGTAAGTAGAGTGACGAATAACTGGTGGTATTTAAACAAATTAGCACGCCGGCCAGTAAGAGTGAGATAACTGGTGGTATTTAATCAAATTAGCACGCCGGACAGTAAGAAGAGTGACGTATAACTGGTGGTATTTAAACAAATTAGCACGCCGAATAGTAAGTAGAGTGACAAATAACTGGTGGTATTTAAAGTCCTTGGGTGGCGGGTACCGTTGACTAGCCTTGCTATAATCGATCTATTCAAAGTTAGGGGTGCCTAGCTAAAATAGCCCTTATCTAGCTTTTCGCAAATAAAGAAACAAAAAATGGTATGTTTCTGTTCCCCTGCCACAAGAAAGATGCAGTGATTTTTAAACAAAAGGTTTTCTTGACAATAACGTTGTACTTTTAACTATGCAAAACAACAAGGAGTTTTGCTGTGAAGTTTTAAAGTAACACTGTCCTTAATACTCTGGCTAATAAATGCTGACCTTTAACAACGTATACACAGTTTGGTTTGGCTAAAGTAGGAGGTAAAAGAGTAGCCCAAGAGTTGGCGGTGGTTGGTGATGACTAGCTGCCTTCCCTCTAGTCTTACACTGCTAAATTAGGGACGGCTAGCGCAGATAGCCCTCGAGTAGCTTTGAGAGATATTCAAAACAAACAAACAAACAAACAAACGAAAGTAGGAAACATCACGTATTAGGACAGCACTCGAATACTGTCGTTATACAATAAGGCTTAGTGCCATTAATCATTTCTATAACGGAATAAAATAATGTAAATAATTCACGTCACACCATGGAACTGACTACCGTTTTTTTCTTCACCTCTTTCATTAATATGCTAATTTATGCACCGCTAGGGTAAATCTCACCCCTGTGGTCACGCCCCTAGCTTAATGAATACAGTGGCTGTTGAGGGAGTAAATTGGAAAAGGAAAGAAATTTTCATTTCTTCTCTCTATTCTCACTACCGAGTTGTGAGTCCTTAACACGAACAGTTCATGAAAACGATTAGCTCTATGCTATATGTTTTTTTTGTTGTTGTTCTTTTTGTATCACACACCCTCTCTTCGATCTCACAATATAAGGGGACAGGTTTGATCTTTCGTTTGTGGCTTGTGCAAATCTGTCATCCAACCCCTGCGCAAAGATTCACTAATTTTTTGCGGCATTCTAAACGTTGCGCGCAAAATGCTTCCAACATATCATGTGAACCGCAGTTGACGGGTTAAATCAGGAGATGAACATGTAGGGCCCATCCAACAAGTAGCATAAACACGTAAACATGCAATACAAAAATCAAAGGATATTACGTTTGATTAAGCTGGATACACGTGTATCTCTTTAGTGACTAAAATAAAACACTGTGTACTTGTACAAGACTGTAGAATACACACGGTAATTGGACGAAAGGGCTTACCACAGCAAAATAAATAAATGAAGGGAAAATTGTCCAAGTTATTTAAATAATACATACAGATCTGGGAAGTTTTTATCTTGGCTATTACACCATACAATAATTTATATAATTTCATACGAGGTGTCGTATTAATCGGTTTTAATATACATTTTGATGTTTAAAATAATAAATACTAAATAAATGAAGAATCAAGTCAGCATCTTAACCAATGTGTAAACATTTTTCTCACAGTGTCGTCATTTACGAATTTTGTAAGTTTGGGGTATATTTGATCTAAACTTATAAAACTGTGTATTATATACTTATAAATTGTTTATTTTGCCTGAAAGCTAAGAAACAGTGTGTTATGCACTTCTTAAACGGTTCAGTTTGACCTAAACTTATCAAACTCTCTATATTATAGTCTTAACAAACTGTTCAGTTTGACCTAAACCTATCTATCAAACTCTGTATTATAGTCTTAACAAACTGTTCAGTTTGACCTAAACCTATCAAACTCTATATTATAGTCTTAACAAACTGTTCAGTTTGACCTAAACCTATCAAACTCTGTATTATAGTCTTAACAAACTGTTCAGTTTGACCTAAACCTATCAAACTCTGTATTATAGTCTTAACAAACTGTTCAGTTTGACCTAAACCTATCAAACTCTGTATTATAGTCTTAACAAACTGTTCAGTTTGACCTAAACCTATCAAACTCTGTATTATAGTCTTAACAAACTGTTCAGTTTGACCTAAACCTATCAAACTCTGTATTATAGTCTTAACAAACTGTTCAGTTTGACCTAAACCTATCAAACTCTGTATTGTAGTCTTAACAAACTGTTCAGTTTGACCTAAACTTATCAAACTCTGTATATTATAGTCTTAACAAACTGTTCAGTTTGACCTAAACCTATCAAACTCTGTATTATAGTCTTAACAAACTGTTCAGTTTGACCTAAACCTATCAAACTCTATCAAACTTTATAGTCTTAACAAACTGTTCAGTTTGACCTAAACCTATCAAACTCTATATTATAGTCTTAACAAACTGTTCAGTTTGACCTAAACCTATCAAACTCTGTATTATAGTCTTAACAAACTGTTCAGTTTGACCTAAACCTATCAAACTCTGTATTATAGTCTTAACAAACTGTTCAGTTTGACCTAAACCTATCAAACTCTATATTATAGTCTTAACAAACTGTTCAGTTTGACCTAAACCTATCAAACTCTATATTATAGTCTTAACAAACTGTTCAGTTTGACCTAAACCTATCAAACTCTATATTATAGTCTTAACAAACTGTTCAGTTTGACCTAAACCTATCAAACTCTGTATTATAGTCTTAACAAATTGTTCAGTTTGACCTAAACCTATCAAACTCTATATTATAGTCTTAACAAACTGTTCAGTTTGACCTAAACCTATCAAACTCTATATTATAGTCTTAACAAACTGTTCAGTTTGACCTAATATTATCATACTACTTATCAGTATTTTACCAAACTGTTCAGGATGCTTTAAAGCTATTAAACTGTGTGGTATTGTAAACTACAGTTACAATGTCTTAACTGAGATGTTAACTAGATGGAGCTGCTAATATTCATGATGTAATGATTTTGCGAGAGAGAGAGTTATAAATACGAGTAAGCAGTGATAATGACACTCATTCAGTGAAGAATCGAGCTTCAGGTCTATAAGTGAAAGTCAGTTAATTTTTAATTGATATAGTCTTTAGAAAGTTAGTAAAGTATTTATATCAGTGTCAGTTATCCGTACATTTAGTTACTACATCGATAAGCCATGAAATTGTGCAACTTACATATAAGGTTATTTGTATGTTAATCGAGTAATAATAATATCATTGGCGAGTAATTTTCTGTTGAAAATGTTGTTTATGAACTAGTAATAATACTCTGTAGTAAACGTTAATGAAGAAATAAACTAATTTATTAACATAATGTGGACTGACCTTCGAATTAGTTTCACCAAAGTGTTAAGTTTACCCTAAATCTACTAAATAAGGTATTATGTACACTACTGGACTATTAAGTTTTACCTAAAGCTATCACATTATGTTTATTTACTTCATAAACTGTTTAATGAACATTATTCCTACCTAACTCTTGTTTAACATGAGGCTGTTGAACAGTATTTTGTCTTTAATTGTTTTTGTCTTCAGTTGATGTATGTTTTTACAACAAAATGAGCCTCCTAGTGGCACAGCGGCATGTCTGAGGATTTACATTACTAGAGATCGGGGTTAGATACCTGTGGTGGGCAGCAGTGGTAGATTTAAGGATGTGCGGGCTCAGGGTCTAATACTCTTTGTGGGTCCTACATCCCGTGTAATGTTTCCTAGAATAAAATTATCAGTGGGCTCCCATTAAGACCATGGACCCAGGGGCTAGCCCCCCCCCCCCTCTATACCTTACCTAAATACGCTACTGGTGAGCAGAGCACAATTACCCCACGGTGTAACTTTATGTTTAACTAGAAAGAAAGAAAATGAAACTGTGTATTATATAACCAGTTTTATTTTACATGTAAACATGTTTACTTCTCATGGTAACGTAAAGTAAAATGTAAATAACTAGATACGTTATAACGAATTAACTCTCAGATTTACTATCCGAACATAGAAACAACTGGGCCAGGTTTAAGTTTGGTTAGTGTTTTAAAATAGCATTATGAAAATAAACGAAATAATTTGTGATAAAAGCCAGTTTAAAGGCAAGTTAGATCTTCAATTTATCTTACTGTAACAGAAAATGTTTAAATAATTTTGTCATAATGATTTCATAACCTATTATTAAGTAGTTAGCATAATATTTATTTTAGGCGGTATATTTTTTTCAAATGGTTCATAGCTATCATAAAGTGATGTTTACGTATGTGTAGCTATTGTAGTTTAATAGCCAGTTCTGCCTTAGAAAGCTAGAAAAAAATGTTCATAACCATTGTACCTGGATCTGATATTTTATTTTACGTCAAAATCCTAAGTTTTATTGTGGATCCTAAGAAAAGTTAAATTTTCCAAGTAAGGGAAAGTGACGAAGTGATCGAAAGCCGAATCTCGAAAAGTAGATGTAGGAATTTCTATTAAACAGCAGTTGAAATTGTCCTCCTGTTCATTAACTAACGAATCGAGTAACTGTTTAGTTGACAGCTTTGTTCGTATATTGAATTGCGACTGTTCTCTTAAAACGTCACTGATAGGCAGGCGATATGTTAATTATTATATGTTGATTGTTGAGTTCGTCATTGTTACGTCACATTTGCAGCGTTACATGTGAAATTAAAGTTGTCCCTTTCTCGGTGGAGTGTCTTCTGCGATGAGCATTTTAGCATACATATTTTGTCCATTTTCACTTGGAATTTACTGAATCGTCTGATTTTGCTTACTAGTGAAGGGTAGAGGACGTAGACTATTAACTCTTATTACCCGTAAAAGAAAACCAAAGCGAAAAGTTTTACGACATGTTTGTTTGAGTGATATAAAGGCAAGACTGTTTGGACTTACAACCGTCCATCTGTATAAATCCAGGCACGTGATTAACGCTTTGGAACACCTACTGTGCATAGTGTGAAGATGTACTTACATTACAGGAAGTACCCAAATAAAATATTCAATGTATACAACCCTCAGGTATTTGTCACGCTTTGAAATACTGCTGGGCTGAAAATACAATGTTATGGTTTCATCAGCGTCTTCAAGTTTCACAGCCATGGTCACGATTAAAGGTCTGTCTGTCCGTATGTTGTAATGAGTTAATACGTTAATGTCTCTCACTGAATAGTATAAATATATAATTGTGTTTAACGTAATTTATAAACATGTTTACTGGCTTCGGTATGACCAACTTTAAGTATTTAAACAAAATAATGCGGTTGTCCATTGACAGCATCAAAAAGTAACTGTTTATGTATTTATTTCAAGTGTTTATTGGTCAGTTTATTCCCCCGTACTCCTATGGTGGAATATGGTGATTCGTTGATAGATATCTATAGTTATCGTCTTTATTTCACAGGCGAATACCCTCCACCTCTTCATTGTTACGTTTATTTTGACCATATTTACAAATAGTTATTCGCTCATTTATTTGTAGTTACACCCTTTCTTCTTTTAACCTATTTCGCATATGCTCAACCTTGCAAAGTTCATCCGAATTATGAGAATAAGACTATTTTTGTTTGTCGTTAGGTGGCGCTTATTACAAAAACAAAAGTATTTTGTGAAAACCCTGAAAAGTCAATTATTGACAAACACGAACTACGTATTTCTGTGGTTTATCGATGTAAAAATAACGCGTTTTTTTAATACAAAACAAATAATGGTTTTATATCGACTTTGTTTTCATATTAGAAACCTGAATTAATATCCTAAACATGTACTACTCTAGTTCATCTGATTTTTGTTTTCAAAGAAATCTGAGTAGTTGTTTAATAACTGATGTTTATGTTTGGGTTAAGATATTTATGCTCATTAGGACTATTATGTTTTTACAGTTAACGGTTCATCTAATACAGTAATACATAGTTTTGTCTGTGTATCCAGGCAAATACGCATGCGCACTCACTTTAGTGAATGTAAACAAAAGGTGGTTGAAAATATACTTTAGTAAATACTTTGTACAACATATTAAAAGCCTAAAAAAACTTTAAAATAGATTGTATGATAAAATTATACATTTGTTGATTGATAGCATTAACTACGGTTAATATTAGCCCCAACTAAACAACAACAACAAAAACGTACGCAAGTTAATATTAATTCATCTCTATTGAATATAACCCTGACGTCACTTAAAACATTTGTAACGTTAGGCCTAAGACAAGGGGTCTTGCCGATTTTGTTGTCTGTGATTAGAATTCTTTCGTATTATTCTTTAAATCCTGTATTTAAATAGGAACCAATGCACTAAAGATGCTAAATTGACAAAAATTGTTTTGCGGGCATCTGACATTTCAAAAATATGACGTAGAACTGAACGTTTAAAAACAAACATCTTTAGTGTTACAAAACTCTGGAGATTCTTAATACCTGTCGATAGGCCTGTTCGTCACACAAACACGTAGATTTAACATTTTTACTTACTTTCCCTAATTTAAATTTAAAACAAAGTAAGTATAGAATTATTTGTTTCTGCGGAACATTGCCTGCCCATAGGACTTCTTGACGTTAAGAGCTCTTTTCTGGTTGTTTTTTCAGCAATTACGGAACAAGACAAAAAAGAAAAATTGATATAACCTTTGCAGCTGAATGCATGTTTTTTTAGCTGGTTCCTGATCACTTGTTTCTTGTACCGCTATAGAAACACGTGGATGAAAATCGTATAATCCACATTAACTTTACGACTTCCCACGGGATACGCGACACGTGTGACTATCTTCGGAACATGTGGAAACGCGTCAATTTTTGAAAATGAACTGCATTTGTGTATTCAAAGAACGCGACAGGACGAAGGGTGTGGGTCACAGAGAGATTATTACAGGACGGAAAGTCGTTTTGGTTACATACGAATTCATAAACTGGCTTGTTTTTTTCCTTTTTAAAGAGGTGCCAACAAATTAACCAATTATTGTTTTTCACAGAATCTCAAAATTAAAAAGTTTTTATCAGCATTTCTTGGTTCAGTACAACTTTCATTTGTGTAAAATCAGGTGTTTCTTTACATTAATTTTGTTTTGAATTTCGCGCGAAGCTACACGAGGGCTATCTGCGCTAGCCGTCCCTAATTTAGCAGTGTAAGACTAGAGAAGGCAGCTAGTCATCACCACCCACCGCTAACTCTTGGGTTACTCTTAATTCCAACGAATGGTTGGATTGACCGTCACATTATAACATCCTCACGGCTGAAAGAGCGAGCATGTTTGGCGTGACGGGTATTCGAACCTGCGACCCTCAGATTACGAGTGCCTTAACCACCTGGCCATGCCGGGCCTACATTGATTTAGTTCTGACATTAATTCAGTTGTGTATTGAATGCAGTATGAGTTAACACTTCTAGTTTATTGTGGTTGTAACAAGGCAGATCACAACACATATTGTTTTCTTATTCTTCTGATTCATAAGACTTGTATGTGTTTAGCAAACGTATATGCCTCTATTAAAAAGATTATAAGTTATGCGTTAACCCTTATATTAAACCCATAGTTTTTAGATATGATAGTGATCTGATTATAAAATTTCACCGAAAATATTATCAAATAATTTTGTATTCAAATCTGTTAATTTTAAAGCAACGGTCACGATAACTAAAACAAATAAATTTAACAGAGAAAAAAAGTAAACTGATGTCAATATTGTTCTCTATTAAATGGAAACTGAAGTCTAAATTTTTTCCTGTTTGACATAGCGGTATGTCTGCGGACTCGCACCGCTAGAAACGGGGTTTCGATACCCTTGGTGGTCAGAGCACAGATAGCCAGTCCATTGTGCAGCTTTGTGTTTAATTTCAAACAAACAAAAATTGTTGTTTGTCGAACGAAAAGCAAACTGACGTAGAAATAATTATCTGTTAAACTGAAAACACACTGCCGTCGAGATTTATTTTCTATAAACTCACAAATGTGATTGTTAAGCATATTATAACCTCACGGCGGGCCCAGCACGGCCAGGTGGTTAAGGCACTCGACTCGTAATCTGAGGGTCGCGGGTTCGAATCTTCGTCATATCAAACATGCTCGCCCTTTCAGCCGTGGGGACGTTACAATGTGCGGTCAATCACATTATTCGTTGGTAAAAGAGTAGCCCAAAAGATGGCGGTGGGTGGTGATGACTAGCTGCCATCTCTCTAGTCTTACACTGCTAAATTAGGGATGGCTAGCGCAGATAGCCCTCGTGTAGCTTTGCGCATAATACAAAAACAAATAGCCTCACGAATCAAAACAGATGTGAAACCTCCGAGATAAAAACAAAACAAACGAACACAAAGAATACAAGAGGTAACCACTAACAGTGAAAATACGGTTTACGTGACTTACATCAACATTTTATTTTAGGAAAGAATGTAAGAATGAGAACAGCATTAATGAAAAACTTCCTAGCTGTCCCTGAATTGTTTTGTTGTAAATGTAAAATAACACACAAACGTAGATTTGACACCAGAATAAAAACAAAATATATGCCCCTTCTGTTTTTCTTTTTTATAAAATTGTTTCCACAAGATTGTCAGTTTACAGGTAAGAAAAAGTTATCTTTTGTTCCCTTGTGTTTAAAAAAATAAAGTTTTAAAAGTAAAAACCTATATCCAATCTTCAATTATATCTTACTGCAGTCGCACCGTGATGATGACGTAGTGATTTTGTATCTATTACCTATAAATTTCATATATTTTTTTAAATTAAGGACATTCACTGTCGTCGAATTCCTTTACTCAAGTATCTGACGAATCAGGTGGATTGCAGCACACGGAAATGACGTCAACATTGGAAATAAGCTGGGCGGCGCACGAGATCCCCTCACTACTGGTAGTGGAAGTTAGTTGTCAGTAGCGTGTGTCCTCGCAAGCAGCCATGACGTCTAGCCAAAGAAGGTGTTGGAAAATATTCTATGTGCTGGCGCTGTTGTTCGGCTTCATCAGGTATTCAACGAGCAGACAAGGTAAGAAAAGATTTTAAAAGAAGTTAGCTCTGAATTTTTAGTATGTTGTCTTATTGCGCTAACCAGTTTTCTTTTACAGATCTAAATATACAAACACGTTATTGTACAAAGGTACATTGATACGCACTTGGTGTTCAGCCACTTACCTTAAACTGGAATATAAGACGCCTTTCATAATAATGAAATGGAGCGTGCGTTGCTTTCAGTGTGTGCTTTTTTATTGAGTTAGACGTTCGTGTAGCGCAAAATTTGGTTCCAAGAAAGTATCTACATGTTAGATAATATATATTTTATTATTGTATTTAATAGTTGACAGTTCTAAACAGTATCTTCGATTATATAGAAAATTCGTAACTATGTCATGGCTTCTAAAAAAAAAGTTCAATTTTCCATACAAGGTAAACTTTAAAAGATGGTTTTGGTAGAATCAAACATAAATGTAGTAACCTGTTTTTAAACAGCAGCTGTGAGGATGTAATTGTCTTTTATTTAAAACTGGGTTTACTAACGAATATAGTTTGAAAGTCTATAAATAACAGAATTTTGCTGTGTAAAATGTCCCCAGTTCGATAGATCGCTCAGATACTAATTAAAAGGATGGAATTTCAAACCTCAGTTTTGCGTGATGAGAGATGCAGATTTATCTTTATTATGTTAATACTTTCTCAAGGGTTTAAAAGAACGTTACTGTGACGTATCCCTTCTTCCTTCTGTAACTTTATAACTACAATTCTTGATAGATTTTGACCATGCTTCACGGCCCACTTCCTCTGGGGGCTGGGAAGAACCGTGCCAACTTTAAGGTCAAAAGATCAAAGGTAAAGATCACCGTTAAAAGACAAAAGTTGGTTTTGCGCGAAATAAAGCAGTACCACAATACAAGTACACAAAAATACGTATTCATCAACAAGAAATACACTCACGTACACCATCGCTGAGCACCACGTAATGTATACGTCGAGTTTGCATGCATACAATATAGCATTCTTCATACTGAATTTATATAATTTGAACTGTTAAAAGTACTGTATTGTTTTGGTAGTATTGCAGTCAGACTTCATTAAGACGTGAGGAATGTTTTTATACTTTTAAAACGTGTTGGTAACAAGTTTATTACTGACACTTTAGTGGTTACAGGCTCTGAAAAAAGTGTGTGTATTAGGGGTAACTTTACTTTTTATGGTGAAATAAGAAAACTTTTATAAGAAACTGAATAACCTACGACTGTTGGTATAGTAGTAGTCTATGTGCGCAAGCCTCGAAGTCCCTCTTGGGAAATTTGGTGCAGTATAGACTGGGGCAAAGAAAAAAATGAAGCTGTAAGTGACTTTTCAGGTTTTTGTGCGTGAAAGTAAAGTACCTGACCAGGGTTCTTGGTGTCGCTACAGCAGGAACGGCGTCGCTACCGAATGCTCGCCCCGTCAGCAAGGGCAAGTTTACGGGTACTGCCGCGAGCGGTTGAAGTCACAAAAACACGAAACCGAAGGTTAGCTGATGTTTGATCGTGTCACAACCATCTGAAGCAGGTTTTGTTCAATTGACGAAATGATTCGTAATGCTCATGTTATATGGTTCAATCGAGTGGCGTCGAAAGTAATCAAAGGAAGTCGATTAAAGAGTTATGTGACAATAAACAAAGAGAGATAAAGTGGTTACTTTTCTAACTTCTTGTGAAGTAAGGTAGAACGTGTTGTGCGTGTGTCCGTTTTCGTTCTCATTTGAAAGCAATAATTGCCTCAAAGTACTCCATTGCTAAACTAATGAAGTCTAAAACTTACTTCAGAATATTAATATGCGTTTGCTTCTGTGAAGAGGTGTAGTTTCAGTGATTAACTTAATAGTTAATAAATAATCATATATTATATGCCTAAATTAACGAAGTAAAAAAGGTTCTCATTGGACTGGGACCAAAACGACGTTTGTTAATACAAAAATCCCACCTGGAATAGGACGACCAAGACCTCCTTTGTCGTTCGTTCGTGAAGGAGTGATTAGTCAAATGTCTCACTTGCTCTTTCATTGATCGTGGAGTTTTCTTTTATGCCGTGCGGTGGCGTTAGTTTGCAGTTTACTCACCCCGTTTTTCATGAAATCACAGGAAGGAGTTAGTTGTATTGTTTAGGCTTAGCTTTATTTAATAATTGCTAAAAATTAGTTATTTAAAAATATAATAGCAGGAGAAGTATTTGTAACTCATACTTACCAAGCCTCTCGGGCTAGATGAAGGGTCTTAGCCTCTCTGGCTAGATGAAGGGTCTTAATTTCCATCATTTGGTATATTGGGGCACTTTGTATCCACCTCAGCCAGTGACTTCAAGTCGGGTAAAATGTCTCTGAGGTTCTGAGTTCAACAGAAACATGGTATTAAACTACTACTTGTTGTGGCAGAATGTGGCAGAATATGTATTCGAGTTAAGAGGTGAGCCACGATTTATAGACAGCAGAGGAAAACGTTCACAAGAATATTGGTTGTAACACACACACACACACACACACACACACACACACACACACATAGAGTTAGGGGCTAGTTATTACAAGATGACACAGGTTAGACTGAAATGGAGCTTTTGTTGGTATTTCATGTAACAGAGGGATATGGGAAGCAACCTCGCTATGTGTGCATTTTGTGATAGTGGACAGATGGTTCGGAAAAGTGACCTGCGGTTTCTTTCGCCTTGCAAGTCGCTTTTCATAACAATAAAACGTTTGCGTTGTTTCTTCTGATAGCTTTGTTTGAAGACATGTTTTTTTTATATTGATGGACCATAATTTATAGAAATGAAAGTCTTGCTTGTGTTTCTCCGCAGCCTGTGGAGATAGGACACTTAACGCGATATTTTTGTATTTCGCAAATGTTCGTTTGTCGTAAGCTATTACACTTGCTCATTCGATATCAAATGAAAAATATGTTCAGAATTTAAAGATGAGAAATGGCTTTCCCTATTAGTAGTACCAGAGGAACACTAGAGAGATCGCCAGCGGTCGTTCTTAAGTACAGGAATATCTTTCCATGTTAAGCAAAACAACTAAAGTATAGAAACTCCAGATTTTTCATTCGACAGAATTAAAACAAAGAAGGAAAAGGTCTATATCCTAGTGTCCTCAGTTTTCACCCATTAATACAATACTGTGTGTGTAAATAATATCTGACAATTTCCACATCGTTGAAAATCCTCCCCTCCCAGGCAGATAGAAGTTTGTATGTCACTACCCATTCAAAGTATCCTTTGATCATCTCTCGTGTTTTTCGTGTTCTTTGGTAAGGTTTAGCCAAACTCATTTCAAAGGTGCAAATTTTGTTTGTCACCAACAATATAATTCACTTTATACTCAGATTTGTATGGTATAACCACATATTACCATTCTCTGGTCTGATAACAACGTTATTATTGTTAGCTGGCTTTTCCAAGGCAGAAAGTTTGTTGTTGGTGAGAGGAGAGAGTTTAGATGAAAGACGAACATTGAGCAGTTTTCGTTATTGTTCAAACGAGGCTTTACAAAGTTTGAACTTCATTTTTGCACAAAGTTTGTAAGCACACCCGAACAGAGGTAAGTTGCTGGAGCTAAGGAATAATTTGCTCCTTCAGCTGATGCATCTTTAGTATGACCACCTAGTTTGTTTTAGAGCAAAGCCACATTGAGTTATTTGCTGTCTTCCGCGAAGAATCGAACCTCAGATTTTAGCTTTATAAGTACGTAAACTTATCGCTGTTTCAACAGCTGTATTTAACGTAATTGAGGTCACGAATGAACCTGTTCTCGATATTATTGGAGAAGAGATGTCTTAAGTTTCACGTTCTGAACGTGCTCTTGTTTGACAGTGATTCATCCAACTAAGCTGCCTTTTACAAGTGTTTCGTTTTCAGCTGACCGTCCACGAGTTGGCATGAAACCCTTCACAAGGGAACAACGCTATTCGGCTGATAAAGGAATTTCGACTGACAGATTACAACATTTTTTGCTCGTATCATTTATTACCTGTCTTTCTGTCCGTGGTTAGTGTTATCATTTATTACCTGGCTTTCTGTCCGTTTTGTCATTTATTACCTGTCTTTCTGTCCGTGGTTAGTGTTAACATTTATTACCTGTCTTTCTGTCCGTGGTTAGTGTTATCATTTATTACCTGTCTTTCTGTCCGTGGTTAGTGTTAACATTTATTACCTGTCTTTCTGTCCGTGGTTAGTGTTAACATTTATTACCTGTCTTTCTGTCCGTGGTTAGTGTTAACATTTATTACCTGTCTTTCTGTCCGTGGTTAGTGTTATCATTTATTACCTGTCTTTCTGTCCGTGGTTAGTGTTAACATTTATTACCTGTCTTTCTGTCCGTGGTTAGTGTTATCATTTATTACCTGTCTTTCTGTCCGTGGTTAGTGTTAACATTTATTACCTGTCTTTCTGTCCGTGGTTAGTGTTATCATTTATTACCTGTCTTTCTGTCCGTGGTTAGTGTTATCATTTATTACCTGTCTTTCTGTCCGTGGTTAGTGTTATCATTTATTACCTGTCTTTCTGTCCGTGGTTAGTGTTAACATTTATTACCTGTCTTTCTGTCCGTGGTTAGTGTTAACATTTATTACCTGTCTTTCTGTCCGTGGTTAGTGTTAACATTTATTACCTGTCTTTCTGTCCGTGGTTAGTGTTAACATTTATTACCTGTCTTTCTGTCCGTGGTTAGTGTTAACATTTATTACCTGTCTTTCTGTCCGTGGTTAATGAGATCATTTATTACCTGTCTTTCTGTCCGTGGTTAGTGATATCATTTATTACCTGTCTTTCTGTCTGTGGTTAATGAGATCATTTATTACCTGTCTTTCTGTCCGTGGTTAGTGATATCATTTATTACCTGTCTTTCTGTCCGTGGTTAGTGTTATCATTTATTACCTGTCTTTCTGTCCGTGGTTAGTGTTAACATTTATTACCTGTCTTTCTGTCCGTGGTTAGTGTTAACATTTATTACCTGTCTTTCTGTCCGTGGTTAGTGTTAACATTTATTACCTGTCTTTCTGTCCGTGGTTAGTGTTATCATTTATTACCTGTCTTTCTGTCCGTGGTTAGTGTTATCATTTATTACCTGTCTTTCTGTCCGTGGTTAGTGTTATCATTTATTACCTGTCTTTCTGTCCGTGGTTAGTGTTAACATTTATTACCTGTCTTTCTGTCCGTGGTTAGTGTTATCATTTATTACCTGTCTTTCTGTCCGTGGTTAGTGTTAACATTTATTACCTGTCTTTCTGTCCGTGGTTAGTGTTAACATTTATTACCTGTCTTTCTGTCCGTGGTTAGTGTTAACATTTATTACCTGTCTTTCTGTCCGTGGTTAGTGTTAACATTTATTACCTGTCTTTCTGTCCGTGGTTAGTGTTAACATTTATTACCTGTCTTTCTGTCCGTGGTTAGTGTTAACATTTATTACCTGTCTTTCTGTCCGTGGTTAGTGTTAACATTTATTACCTGTCTTTCTGTCCGTGGTTAATGAGATCATTTATTACCTGTCTTTCTGTCCGTGGTTAGTGTTAACATTTATTACCTGTCTTTCTGTCCGTGGTTAGTGTTAACATTTATTACCTGTCTTTCTGTCCGTGGTTAGTGTTAACATTTATTACCTGTCTTTCTGTCCGTGGTTAATGAGATCATTTATTACCTGTCTTTCTGTCCGTGGTTAGTGATATCATTTATTACCTGTCTTTCTGTCCGTGGTTAATGAGATCATTTATTACCTGTCTTTCTGTCCGTGGTTAATGAGATCATTTATTACCTGTCTTTCTGTCCGTGGTTAGTGATATCATTTATTACCTGTCTTTCTGTCCGTGGTTAGTGTTATCATTTATTACCTGCCTTTCTGTCCGTGGTTAGTGTTAACATTTATTACCTGTCTTTCTGTCCGTGGTTAGTGATATCATTTATTACCTGTCTTTCTGTCCGTGGTTAGTGTTAACATTTATTACCTGTCTTTCTGTCCGTGGTTAGTGTTAACATTTATTACCTGTCTTTCTGTCCGTGGTTAGTGTTAACATTTATTACCTGTCTTTCTGTCCGTGGTTAGTGTTATCATTTATTACCTGTCTTTCTGTCCGTGGTTAGTGTTAACATTTATTACCTGTCTTTCTGTCCGTGGTTAGTGTTATCATTTATTACTTGTCTTTCTGTCCGTGGTTAGTGTTATCATTTATTACTTGTCTTTCTGTCCGTGGTTAGTGTTATCATTTATTACCTGTCTTTCTGTCCGTGGTTATCATTTATTAGTGTTATCATTTATTACCTGTCTTTCTGTCCGTGGTTAGTGTTAACATTTATTACCTGTCTTTCTGTCCGTGGTTAGTGTTATCATTTATTACCTGTCTTTCTGTCCGTGGTTAGTGTTATCATTTATTACCTGTCTTTCTGTTCGTGGTTAGTGTTAACATTTGTTACCTGTCTTTCTGTTCGTGGTTAGTGTTAACATTTGTTACCTGTCTTTCTGTCCGTGGTTAGTGTTAACATTTATTACCTGTCTTTCTGTTCGTGGTTAGTGTTAACATTTGTTACCTGTCTTTCTGTTCGTGGTTAGTGTTAACATTTGTTACCTGTCTTTCTGTTCGTGGTTAGTGTTAACATTTATTACCTGTCTTTCTGTCCGTGGTTAGTGTTAACATTTATTACCTGTCTTTCTGTCCGTGGTTAGTGTTAACATTTATTACCTGTCTTTCTGTCCGTGGTTAGTGTTAACATTTATTACCTGTCTTTCTGTTCGTGGTTAGTGTTAACATTTATTACCTGTCTTTCTGTCCGTGGTTAGTGTTAACATTTATTACCTGTCTTTCTGTCCGTTTTGTCATTTAGATTCAACTCAATATTTCTTTTTCTAATTCATTTCTCATAACTCGAAAATTTGGAAGAAGGTGGTAACTTTAACAACTGTGATGGGCCCTGGCATTGGGCGAAAGGCCCCATCGGCACTGGATATCACATGTGGGGTGTGTTCCCATATTCTTCTCTGCTTTTACTCGTGGGTTCCTAGAATTACAAGTGTAGATTTGTTACTTGACATGTCACGCTCCGGGATTTAAAAGCTAACTTGTTGGTTGATTAGTTCTTGTGAATGATGGTAAAAATCAGTTAAAAATAAAACTATAATAATCAGTGTAAACAAATAATCAATGTTAAATTTAGAATAATCATGTTTTATTATTCCTTGGCCTAAATTTTGATATGTAGTTTAACTAGAATTCATAATACTTACAATTCACTTGCACGATCTGATTCGCACAATAACACTTCTTACTTGTGTAAAGTGGTGATTATACATAGCGCTCAACTATGTCTACTGTATCCTAACCAATCTGATGATCCCTGGTATTGGGCGAAAGGCCTCGTCGGCTCTTAATATAGTAGATGTAGTGTGGTTGACATATTGTAACATATTCTCCTTTTATTTCACTCGTAGGTTCTTAAGAACATGCTAGTTATTTGAAAATTAAAGGAGCGGGTGTAATCTAAGTAACCTAATTTTAAAATTAGTTCATTATAATTTATAGAATTTTTTTAGTTGTATAGCACCGATTGCTACTTTAAAAAGTTGTTAAGACAGTCGTGATATTCCTGTACAATTCAAATAGCCACATTACGAACAAGGTAAAATGTTGTTAAGACAGTCGTGATATTCCTGTACAATTCAAATAGCCACATTACGAACAAGCTAAAATGTTGTTAAGACAGTCTTGATTTTCCTGTACAATTCAAATAGCCACATTACGAACAAGCTAAAATGTTGTTAAGACAGTCTTGATATTCCTGTACAATTCAAATAGCCACATTACGAACAAGCTAAAATGTTGTTAAGACAGTCTTGATTTTCCTCTACAATTCAAATAGCCACATTACGAACAAGCTAAAATGTTGTTAAGACAGTCTTGATTTTCCTCTACAATTCAAATAGCCACATTACGAACAAGCTAAAATGTTGTTAAGACAGTCTTGATTTCTCCCTCTACAATTCAAATAGCCACATTACGAACAAGCTAAAATGTTGTTAAGACAGTCTTGATATTCCTGTACAATTCAAATAGCCACATTACGAACAAGGTAAAATGTTGTTAAGACAGTCTTGATATTCCTGTACAATTCAAATAGCCACATTACGAACAAGCTAAAATGTTGTTAAGACAGTCTTGATATTCCTGTACAATTCAAATAGCCACATTACGAACAAGCTAAAATGTTGTTAAGACAGTCTTGATATTCCTGTACAATTCAAATAGCCACATTACGAACAAGGTAAAATGTTGTTAAGACAGTCTTGATTTTCCTGTACAATTCAAATAGCCACATTACGAACAAACTTGAAATGTTGTTAAGACCATCGTGATGTTCCTGTACAATTCAAATAGCCACATTACGAACAAGCTAAAATGTTGTTAAGACAGTCTTGATTTTCCTCTACAATTCAAATAGCCACATTACGAACAAGCTAAAATGTTGTTAAGACAGTCTTGATTTTCCTCTACAATTCAAATAGCCACATTACGAACAAGCTAAAATGTTGTTAAGACAGTCTTGATTTTCCTGTACAATTCAAATAGCCACATTACGAACAAGCTAAAATGTTGTTAAGACAGTCTTGATATTCCTGTACAATTCAAATAGCCACATTACGAACAAGCTAAAATGTTGTTAAGACAGTCTTGATATTCCTGTACAATTCAAATAGCCACATTACGAACAAGCTAAAATGTTGTTAAGACAGTCTTGATATTCCTGTACAATTCAAATAGCCACATTACGAACAAGGTAAAATGTTGTTAAGACAGTCTTGATTTTCCTGTACAATTCAAATAGCCACATTACGAACAAGGTAAAATGTTGTTAAGACAGTCTTGATTTTCCTGTACAATTCAAATAGCCACATTAAGAACAAACTAAAATGTTGTTAAGACAGTCTTGATTTTCCTGTACAATTCAAATAGCCACATTACGAACAAGGTAAAATGTTGTTAAGACAGTCTTGATTTTCCTGTACAATTCAAATAGCCACATTACGAACAAACTTGAAATGTTGTTAAGACCATCGTGATGTTCCTGTACAATTCAAATAGCCACATTACGAACAAGCTAAAATGTTGTTAAGACAGTCGTGATGTTCCTGTACAATTCAAATAGCCACATTACGAACAAGCTAAAATCGAGATTCAAGGAAATAAACGTAGTGTGGTTTAAAACAAGAACTCAAGAACCTCTTGTTAGTTATAATCGGCTTCTTTTTGTCGAGACATGTAACATGTTACCGAAATACTTCTGAAATTACTGACTGGTTTAGATACCGGTTGGGTACACTACGCGATATCGGGTAACATATTTTAGCCTGTTACAACACTCAGGGTAAAGAAGTGACAAAAGGGGGGGGGGTAAACTGGTGTTCTATATATAGTACATACGCAACTGTCCTCCCCCAGTAATACTTAGTGAGACTCCATATGGATGGTGTGTTTTGTTAGTTGTATGTTATTAGGGACATTGTAAGTAACAAATTCATGGACTTTCAAGCAACTTGGTACATGAATAGTTTTGTAAAGTGAGTTTTTAAAAGCTAGTAAATTTATCGGTAGTTTTAGGATTAAAAGGTGAACATCAAGATATCAGAGGGACAAAGTTGAACTGTTGTCATTCATTTCGATACGTATCTTTTGTGGATAATGAAAATGTGTGTGAGGAAGAGGTAATTGTTTAAAGCACAAACTGTTTAATCTCTTCTCAATTCTTTATTAGAGGTTCCTAGTTTTCTGTTACATTTTACGATCTCTAAGTATCAAATTAAGGATGCCGTCGGGCCAAGGTCTTGTGTATTGATTAATGTTCTATCTTTTTGAAACTTGAACGTCACTAATTACGTTCATTGTAAAAATGTGCACGTTGAAAACGCTACATTTACAGTTTCATTAGAATGAGAATAAATTAATTGGGATACCTCGTCTCGTGGAATCGGGTGGAAGTTATTGACCTAACGTTCGATATATCAATCTGTCTCATAGCATTTCATTTGTGGCTGAATTTTCTTTGGCTCAAGCATAGCTTCGGGGTGATAAAAACCCTTGAGCCACCGTCACTTCCTGTGTAAACGAAGACATGATTTATTCCAGAATGAACTGGCGCCAGCTTTAATCTCATCTCTGCTACTAGATGTATGTAATGTCTGGGGTATAATCCCTCATCGAATCCATTGGCCTAGATCCACTTTGCTCGCTGCTTACTCTCGATTAGGCTCCTCGAAGACGTGAATTTATCGCGGTAATTCAACGTTGTTGACACTGTTTCTACAAATCAAATGCAGCTCCCTATAGAGCACAAAAGCCATTTTGATCTTGTGAATATTCACGACTTACATATAATCCATGTTTGTTTTTCCTGCTGTTTGTATCTTTTTATGGACTTGACTCTGATTTACTTGAACCAAAGTTGGTGACAGGAAATACCTTATGATGTTTATCTCAAAAAGCAAGCAAGCAAGCAGAGAAAGCGAATGAAGCCATGGTATTTACATTAAAACTGACCATGTCGTTAACATCGCAAAGCCGTAATATTTATATTCAAATGATTGTCATTTTCGTCACAGTAAAGTTTAGAAAAGCGAGTTATATTTGGATGAAAGTAACAGTGAGGCTTTATTTTTTTCCATCTCCTATGTTCATTAAAATTAAAATATAAATAAAGATTAGAACAAGTTACAATTGAGATTGAAAATCTCGTGGTGAATAAAATAAAAAATTACCATATGATCAGGTAAACTGACGAAGTAGATATAATATATTTATATCTACTTGTTTAGATTTTGATTTGTTTTTTGGTGATTTGGTTGCAGTTTGAGGTGATTTTGTTTAAAACAAAAAAGACATTCATTAAAAATATGCCCATATTGTAAAATTAGTACTGAAAAATGATATGAAAAAGGCATAAGAAAAAAGTTCCATCTACTCGCGTTTACTTACCAGCCGTCCAGTGTAACAATACGAATAAATATAATAACAATGTTTTCTCGCAATGTTTACCTACCAACACTCAGATGTTAACAGTATGAATAAACGAGGTAAGAAGATAATAGGCTCAACATTTCGGTTGGTTAACCATTTAATTAACAAACAAATATAACTGTGGTACAATGCAATAACAATGGATGAATTAGATACTCCACGGGGCCTTGCGGTGAAACAAACACAACACAATAAAACGGTACCGCTCTTTATTGTTAATAGTTGAGTACCCAGTTTACACTAGTTACTCTTTGTTAATTAACTTTGTTTAAAGTTTATTGAAGATCCTATTTTGGGGTCGTTTCAGGTGTGTTACATGTAGACTTGTTAAAATATCATTTCCAAATTTGGCAACTTATTTTGTTGAAGAATAGAACTGGGAGGACGTGGTCCGTAGCCACCCTAATATGTGCTATCCAACCAATAATCCTTACTGTTCGGGGTGATACACTTTCCAAAGACTAAATAAAATACGGTGCGTTCGTGTGATGAATAGGAAGCCTCTTCAATAGTAAGAATCTAGCTCCATTTTGCTAAACTTCGTATACTGAATACTGGGTTCATGGATTCACATAAACTATTAAAAACAGCGATAAATGCCAACTATCGTGGTTTCTATGTTGCATTACGTTACGTGACAACAGTAGACGGCTTCGTTCCACTGTTGCGGAATGTGTGTCAAGTTGTTAAGAGGTTATGACTGCTCCATGTTAAAGACTGTAATCACCGGGAGAGGGCGAAGTTTGAGCTTATCGACTCTTTGGAAGAATGTGTGTGTATGTGTATAATGTGCTTCGTCCCTGGTGCTAAAACGTATACGAAAGAAGCTGTTCTCTTACTGTTCCCATCATGGCTGCTAGCTCCTGTTTTGGTTTGGTAGCGAATTTACTGTAACAACATCAGGCACCTTAATGGAAGGAAGTGTGTAAAACCGCAGCCTTTCACTCTAGTGTATATTTTGGTATCTGAAAGTTTTGGATGACAAAGAAAATTCAAATCCAGCCGCTTGCTTCCCGGGACCCTGGGTATCATGCTGGAAAACGTTTACAGAAAATGTGTTACGATTTATGTGTTGTGTGATTTTAATACAGAAGGTTGAGAGATGAGCCAAGTTTCGATGGATGTTGGCCATTAGTTTTATGTGAGCGATTATTTCATAAATATTCTTATTTTTTAGCATATCTGCAAGGGAATGTACGCTGTTGTTGTTTTTTTTGTAAAGACCCGGCATGGTCAGGTGGTTAGAACGCTTGACTCGTGATCTGAGGGTCGCGGGTTCGAATACCCGTCACCAAACATGCTCGCCCTTTCAGCCGTGGGAGCGTTATAATGAGCGGTCAATCCCACTATTCGTTGGTAAAATAGTAGTCCAAGAGTTGGCGGTGGGTGGTGATGATTAACTGCCTTCCCTTTAATCTTACACTACTAAATTATGGACGGCTACCGCAAATGGCCCTCATGCAGCTTTGCGCGAAAATTCGAAACAAACAAATCTTTTTATGATTTTGTTTACTTTACTACAATGATTCTACACTGAGTACTGGAGGGAGTGTGTGAGAGGGGTAGAACAGCATGAATAGCTTTATTTATTCACTTTATTTGTTTGTACTAAGAATGATAATAACTTTAGTCCAACGTTTATCCCCCCCCTTTGAGTAGATTGAACGTTTCACAATCAGTGTTGTATACCTATAGGAATTTCTTGATTATAGGGTGGTGGGATTGTTGGAGGTACAAGAGAGCAGTTGCTTCCCACTTTTCCTTCTATACGCTATATTATTCTCGCAACATTCACAATAATTTATTCGTATTTTGTTTTTGTGTCCTACCGTATTTTGGTTCCAAGACCCGCCCATGTCATTGGTTATTGTTTTATTCGTAATTTCCACATTTAAAGAGTTTCTGTCATAACTCACTTTGCGAGTTTTAATCAAATCTCTGAGAATGCGAAGGAAGAGCCGTAGCATCCTGGTAAATCCTTAAAGCATTGACTTTCTACTTAACTACATCTTATGGGTAGAATTGACGATAGCGTGCGTGCATTTACCAAATCGCTTTAAGGCTTTGAAAAGAGCAACGGCGTTCTTTTGAAAGAGGCGGGCGGGCAGCGAGTTGTGGAAAGGTGACGAGGCTAATGTATATTACACCGTAAGGCTACGTCAGGAAAAACTCGGTCTTTCAAACCAGGTGTCGGTAGCGCACGTTACAAAACATTTGGGTGTGCAGGTCTTTGAAGAAAAAAAAAATCCCATGTATTCTAAATACCTAACACACTCGGGAATTTGATGCCGTAATGTAGCGCTACATTGAAAGCAATATATCACAAATATATATCGGTTATCGTTCATATCAACCTCCAAGTTCTGAGCAATAGAAAGAGTTATGTTTTTAGTATTTATCTCTTCTAACAAATTATTTGAAGGGCACTTGTAAATTATAAAAAATGGTCCTAGGCTTACGAGTTTTGTTCATTTATGGGGGTATTCATTCTTAACTCCAATATTCCGTTTCATCATTCAGTCACTAGCTGTATATAAAGATTTCATGAATTTAAAAAAGTTATTTAAAGAAATACATAAACCTCGCCCCAGCATAAAATTAAATAACACTCTACAACAGTTATATAATCTGTTTAGTAATACGTTGAAAAATGTACCACTTATCACTTTGTTACGGTAATCTTAAAACATATTTTAACAAAAGTTGGTATTTTGTGATACAACTTGTTATTGTCGTTAGAAGGTTTCTTTACGTGATTACCTGTTACCCTTGTTTCTGGGTGGGTCTAAGTTCTAGCAGTTGGAATTTCTTCCAGTTTGTCTTTATTGAAGAATGTCCAATCAAGAAGTTTCTAGAACAAAAAATAGACAAACATGTTTCATATTGTCTGAGGATCTTGGAATTGTTTAGTTTTCCTTCATAAACTACGGAATTTTCCAGTGTAAAATATTTTACTATCAAGTCTTTTATGATTAATGTTTAAGTTTCTGCAACGTTAAGGTACATAGAAATAAAACTACCATTGAGTTCAGTTTCCAGGCACCGCTTGAAACTAATAAATTGAATAGACGGCTGATTCGGGTAATATAAATCTTTTATTACAGATAACCCTATAAACATTTTATTAGGGAACACAAATAAATAAAAATAATTGTGTTCGTTGTGTAATAAAGTTTATATTACAAATATCAGCTTCTCTTCAAGTTGAAACAGCATTTCCGGAAGAAACGTGTTCTGGTGCACGTGTTGTGAGCCCGCGTCCTATTGGGGTTTGTTTGTTCGTTGTTTAGCGCAAAAACTACACCCATCTTCGTTCTTCCCGTCGCGGGTATCAAAACCTGAATATTTGCGCTATAAGCCTCCAGACTTGCTGCTGTGCCACGGTGGGGGGGTCTTTTATACCATTTATAGCCTTTATAAGACATTTCTGTAGTATATTAAAATTTGTAAAATTGTATTAAAAAATAAATGGAAGAGACTGTTTTTCACACCGTCTTTATACCTGGAATTCTACAGTAAACCAGTAAATAATGTGGTTAATTTTAGAATAAACCGGTTTCTTAAGGAATATCGTAAAACAAATGCTCCTGATTATAATGTAACAATTTGTTTGTTGGAAACCTTTACTTTCATCGACGTTTTGCTTTAGCTCACTTCTCAAATCTCGGAAAAGTTTGTAATGCCTAAAACAGGTGGATAATGGAAATTATAATAAACGGAAAAGGAAATTAATTATTTTATTAAAAAAAAGTAACAAATGAACGAGAGAATGATTTTATTTCTATAAAGATACTAATATACATTGCGTGTTTGTAATTAAACACGAAGCGACACAATGAGCTACCTGGTCTTTGACCCAACACGGGGATCGAAACCCGTTTTCTAGCGTTGTAAGCCCGCAAAGGTATCGGTGTACGTAGTATAATGTTCTTCATACACTGTTCATATATATCTAAACTCTGAAAGTGGTTCTTTACATTAATAATCTTATAATGAAACAAGACGAAACTGTTTTGTTATAATGAAATATTTAAAATTAGTTGAATCTAGTTTCACGTCTCTCTTTTGTTGGTTTTTCTTCAGATATTCTTGTAGAGTAATCGTTAATAGCTAGTAGGGGAAAATATATTTTATAAACTAGAACTGCCGATGAAAGTTATACCCCATGTTTTTTGTTTAAAACACGTTTTTCTGAACTGTTTGTATTCAATTGCTCGTGAACTTGTGAGTTATAAAGCCCTTGATAAAATAATCACATTAAAGAGTAAACAGAATTATAATGAATATTACAATTAATTCTGTTAATTATTGTTAGGGTTAAGGTTATTTTAGCTCAAAGCTACACAGTAAGTTATCTGCGTTATGTTCATCACGGGGAATCAAACCTTGCATGTTAGCGTTGTAATTCCATAAATGTTATGTCGGAGTCATCGGGAGACTGGTGTGATCCTCCTATGTGAAATTTATGGTTTCAAGCAGTTTTTAAATCATTCATTTTCATTCTTTTTCTGTAACATATGGAAGCCAAACTATCGAATATGACGTATTAAGTGGACTTCACTGGTAGCTAAAGGTATTAAAACCAAGCCGATAAATTCGTAGTTATCGAGTTACAAACTGTAATTTACTTTCTCGACGACAAGAAACCTAGTTGAAATAAACATGCATCTCAGAACGGCTAGTATGGTATTAACACTTACTGATAAGCAGAGAACGACGTTTCGACCTTCATAGGTCATCTTTCAGGTTGTAACTTACTTTTGTTCTGTTGTGATCTTCAAAGCTCTTATTACCAACTCTAATAAATTATTTTTAAACGTAGAGGTAAGGTAGGACCTACTTTACGTAGAAAATGTTAATTGGAACATACACAGTACCTGATAAGTTACGTGTTTATCGGCCTGTTTTAAGTCGCCTCTTTACCCTTTCCTGCGGCAATTTTTGTAGCGGAAACGTTACGAAAAGTTTTAGCAAGGACGTTTTACAAGGTGTCCGTTGAATAAAGCCGCTCTCTCCTGTTGTCTGTCTACACGGATCCTTTTGTTGTGCGAGTTGGACGTTGTATTCCGGTTTAGCAAGAGGAGGTCAAAGATGTTTTTCTTCCCCTTGTTTTAGTTTATTTTTTCTTGCATAATGCTAGCCCTGCATTTATATCTGATTTGCGAAGTTCTATCGTTTATACATGAATATGGCCATGCCGCCCATGTTTCACCCCCAAATTTATCGTTGCGTATGAAATCTTTAAAATATACGGGTAACGAAAAGAACTCGCTTGTTTTTATGTTTTATTTACTGGTTACTTATATGATGTAAGAATAAAGATTTAGTTTCTCTAATTGTTTTTTTTTTTACGTTGTTCTGTCACATATTACATCAGATTTGTACTTTTTAGCACCGTTGTCTTTAGAAATTTAGTTGGTTGTAATGAGACTATTAAATTCAGTGTTTTACTGTTTGGAGAAAAATACCAAGTTTTGCCATATCTTTTCATATCTTGTCTGGTTGCTTTTATCCACCTGGGAAATTTATTGATAAATTGCCTTATGATCATACGTAATGTTTCGGTAAGGGATCAAACCGCATGTTGTAGGGTTAGTGCAACTGGAAAGTTTAATGGTGCCCATGTCAATTACTTTAATACGCACAGATAGCATTTTCTTTTATTACAGTTTGTAGCCGGGAAACGCCTGTAGCTAGAGAGCTGTAGTCCTACTGTACGTCAGAGAGATTTTTTTAACGCTTTAGAACATCTATTAATTTAGATATACAGTTTATTTTTCTTTTACGGAATTGCTGTTCCATTTCAACCATGTTTTGTTGTAACACTCGTGGTCTTCAATAACTAAAAATGTTTTTAATATTAACAAAAAGAAGTAACTTTTTAGAATTGGTCTTCGCATCTTGGTGTGGGATAAAGTTTTTTAAGACCGAAAGCAACATTTGATGAACTCTGGTACTGGATAACGGTTTTTAACGCTGAAAACATCACTTGGCAAGCCATCTTCTTACCTGGTTAATTTTAACACCAAGGAAGAGAGCGACAACTATCGGAGAAAGGGGCACAAATACTATCAATATTAAGTTTATAAGAACTCGTTTGAAAAGAAATGAAAGCTCCCTTTTCCATGGATGTAGGTTTCACATAAAGTAAAACTGGTTATTCTGCGGAGGGTGGGGGACAGCCATTATTGGAAGGGGGTATCGAATCTAAAAACAAATTGTTTCCTTATTTCTTCTTGCTTATGGAAGTTCGTGCTCACTACCGAAATAGTTTAAAACATACACTGTGTTTGAATAGTTTTATTATCTTATTTTGTAACTGTTTTCCTTGTCAGGTTTTAAAAACTACCGTATTTTTCAAGATATTAGGAAAATAATTGTTGTATCGTTAGGCTTAGGGTTCGTATTGGCGTTTCTTGAAACGTCTTCATTAATAGCAGTCAACAAAATGTAAACCTTAACCTTTGTCGTAGACACCAAGATAAAGAATATTCCTTTCCAAATGCCAACGTTTCAATATTTAGGAACTTCCCATTAATTTGTATCCACTTCCCCCGACTTCAAGAGTCCGAGGACACGTAGCAATGACGTCCATCCGTGGACAAATTACTTTCCACACGGCAAATAATTTTAAACAGCATCTTTTAATCGAGCTTCACAGGTCACTTCCTTTGAGGATGGGAGAATTCCTATTGACTTTAAGGATAAAGATTGGTTAATAGACATCTTGTTTCTGTGCAAATGAACTGTAACACATATCCCATTTTTGTTTTTCAACACACCAGAAGCAACTTCGAATACCCGTCCCACCAAACATACTCACTCTTTCAGCCGTGGGAGCGTTATAATGTGATGGTCAATCCCACTATTCGTTGGTAAAAGCGTAGCCCAAGAGTTGGCGGTGGGTGGTGATGACTAGCTGCCTTCCCTCTAGTATTACACTGCTAAATTAGGGACGGTTAGCGCAGATAGCCCTCGTGTAGCTTTGCACGAAATTCAAAACAAACAAATTAGTGGTCGTGTTTTTAGGGATCAGCTACAGACAGACAGATATTATTGATTTAGTTTTTGTCGTTTCCTAATAACATTTTGCCTCCTATTTTCTTCGTGCTATGGTAACAAGTCATTGAAGGTGGATAAATCAACATTACGCGTCATCCTCAGATTTGTCCCAGTTGGAGCTGAACCTTCAGCTTCTTTAGGTTTTAAAGCATTTTAAGCATAAGAGGGGTCATCTGTGTTTTTTGCTTACCACGGGTATCAAACACACGGATTCTTACGTTTTAAGTTGCAGATGTGCCGCTGGGGGCGCTCGCAGAAATATTGGTATGTCAAGGTAGAAATATCAAATTGCAGTTATTGGCATTGTAACTTATTAATCATTAATCGACACAGGTGATGTAGAATTATACACGGGCTTTTCTCTTCGTCAAAATACACATCGATGTTCTACGAAGGTGCTCCAGTACCAGGGCTGACAGTCTGTAAATAAAAGTATTGTAACACCGAGAAAAGACCATATTTCTAGATGTTAATTTATCTACATACGGGTCTTAAAAACAACAACGGATAATATTGGTATGTAATACAGCTTGTAATGCGGTAAAGGACAGCATTGAAAGGTCACTCGTTGTTGTTGTGAAAAATACAATTAGATAAGCATCCACTGTATCAAAGACCAGACTCTCGGGTAGAACCATATAGGACATTAAGTGGTCAGTTAATTTTGTAAGAGAAGGTATGTTACGATCAGTGTCATAAAGCGACACCGAAGTATGACAATATCAATCATAGCGACTTTGATAATTCATGGGAAAGTCGATGTATACGCTACGTCATATTTTCACACGTACCCAGTGAGCTTGAGAAGGGATACGAATGCACTTCCTTACACACGCACGCATAAATATGTTTTCTATATTTCAGAAAGCATTGGTTGTGTCAGAGCAAAGCCATACTGTGCTATCTGCCATGTCCGCTGTCTCACTAGCGGATCTTGCAGAAAACAGCTATACGGGTTGACAAATTGACAATATCCTAGCGTATTTTGGGAAAGTCGATGTATAGAATGTCATATTTTCACACGTACCCAGTGAGCTTGAGAAGGGATACGAATACACGCATAAATATGTTTTCTATATTTCAGAAAGCATTGGTTGTGTGATCATATATGCTGTCTCACTAGCGGATCGTGCAGAAAACAGCTAGGGTTGAAATTGTAACCCCCCCTCGTATTTTTTGCATAGTTTTAAATACAGATACTTTAGTTTGGCTTCTAATCGTCACACAAACATCTAGCACAAACAAAAAGAAGAGAAATTTCAGACTCTTTAGCATTGATACGTGGTTGTGTATTATAGAACAGTCGATAGGGCCTAGCACAAACATCAAAAAAAGAAGAGAAATTTCAGACTCTTTAGCATTGATATGTGGTTGTGTATTACAGAGCAGTCGAAAGGGCCTAACACAAACATCACCAAAAGAAGAGAAATTTCAGACTCTTTAGCATTGATACGTGGTTGTGTATTATAGAATAGTCAAAAGGGCATAACACAAACATCACCAAAAGAAGAGAAATTTCAGACTCTTTAGCATTGATATGTGGTTGTGTATTATAGAACAGTCGAAAGGGCCTAACACAAACATCACCAAAAGAAGAGAAATTTCAGACTCTTTAGCATTGATACGTGGTTGTGTATTATAGAACAGTCGATAGGGCCTAGCACAAACATCACCAAAAGAAGAGAAATTTCAGACTCTTTAGCATTGATACGTGGTTGTGTATTATAGAACAGTCGATAAGGCCTAACACAAACATCACCAAAAGAAGAGAAATTTCAGACTCTTTAGCATTGATACGTGGTTGTGTATTATAGAATAGTCGATAGGGCCTAACACAAACATCACCAAAAGAAGAGAAATTTCATAATCTTTAGCATTGATACGTGGTTGTGTATTATAGAACAGTCGATAGGGCCTAACACAAACATCACCAAAAGAAGAGAAATTTCATAATCTTTAGCATTGATACGTGGTTGTGTATTATAGAACAGTCGAAAGGGCCTAACACAAACATCATCAAAAGAAGAGAAATTTCATAATCTTTAGCATTGATACGTGGTTGTGTATTATAGAACAGTCGATAGGGCCTAACACAAACATCACCAAAAGAAGAGAAATTTCATAATCTTTAGCATTGATACGTGGTTGTGTATTATAGAACAGTCGAAAGGGCCTAACACAAACATCATCAAAAGAAGAGAAATTTCAGACTCTAGCATTGATACGTGGTTGTGTATTATAGAACAGTCGAAACGGTCTAGTACAAACATCACAGCACAGAAATGGTTTTCGTGGTGTCTATATATGTAGTTAATATGTTAGCACAATTACATTCTTCAAAATCGAAGGTACAGAGAGCTTTGCACCGTCGTGTTGTTTTCCACACATGATATGGTAGATGTTCATTTGTTACTATGTGTACTTAAAGTAAGACAAGTGTATTCGAAGATTAGGAATTTGAAAAGTTCTCATTCTGGTGATTTCAAGTTAGGTCACTTCTTTATTTTTTAATAAGACGTACATCGTTTTGTTGTGTATTTTATTGGGGTGTTTAAATTTGGTTAAGGTTCTATTTAGGTTAAAATATTTTACTCGCTAACCTAGAACTGTTCTAGTTTAAATGTATGATGTATCTGTGTTTTAATTTGTTCCAACTCAGGACTTGGGAAATGATTAATATTGCTATAACATCAGTATTTGTGTTTATGGCAAAGCGCCACCTATCGCCGCTCTTAATATTGAGTTACTGACCAGATGGAAGGTAAGGCAACCAGTTAGCAGCGTCCTACCACCCGAAACCCACGCTAATGGTTAGACTGTAACTTTATCACACACTCATATTTTAGAGTGCGAGGAATATTTTGTGTTATCGCAACGCGTTCGAACCTGGATCAGCATGAGGTCAAACCATGATTCACTGGCATTATTTCTACCTCGTATAATATTTGAGCTTACTGGTTGGTGACTTAACTTTAAGGTATAATTAGATTTTCTTCAAGAGTTAACTGAATATAAATCACTCGGAAAGTTTTTTTTTATTATTCTTTATCATATGGTTCATGTTCTACCCAAACATCAAATTTAAAAAAAATTAAGTTATTTACCATTATAATTTATATTAGTTGACACCAAATATTAGTTATTGTTACTGTTGTTTTGAATTAAGCACAAAGCTACATAATGGGCTATCTGTGCTCTGCCCACCACGGGTATCGAAACCCGGTTTGTAGCGTTGTAAGTCCGCAGACATACCGCTGAGCCACTGGGGGAGGGCTCCAAATATTAGTTTAAAATAATAATTGTAAAATACAAATCTGAAACAAAATTGTTTTGAATTTCGCGCAAAGATACACGAGGGCTATCTGCGCTAGCCGTCCTTAATTTAACAGTGTAAGACTAGAGGGAAGGCATCTAGTCATCACCACCCACCGCCAACTCTTGGGCTACTCTTTTACCAACGAATAGTGGGATTGACCGTCGCTTATAACACCCTCACGGCTGAAAGGGCGAGCATGTTTGGTGCGACCGGGGTTCGAACTCGCGACCTTCGGATTACGAGTCGAACGCCTTAACACACTTGGCCATGCCGGGCCCAAATCTGAAATAAAATGAATACAAATCAAATATTGTAAACAGTATGTTTTCTTTTGTGTGTGTGTGTGTGTGTGTGTGTGTGTATAGTGATATGATTTTGGTGGCTTATATCTTTTCATTCAACGTTTCAAGTATCGCATTTGCTAACAAAGAGTGTAAAAAGAATCAATTGTTATAAATTCGAATAAAATACACCATTAATATATACACACAAAAAAAAGATACGAACTTTAGTTTTTAAAAAATGCCCTTTGGTGAAATTATTGAATATGTGAATTTTGCGACTTTAATGTTTCCAAGACCTGGTGATGTAAAACGTAACTTACGTATTCTCGTTTAGCCTCAGTTTTGTTCATGAAACCCGCCCTCTACTGGAATCAACCAACGAAACCTTGTCAAACATAGTCGTCGTTTTATATAATGTGCGATGCTGTTATTTATTATGGATTTAGGTAAGAATGCGAGTGGGTCTGTCACTTTTTCCTCACGGGCAAAGAAAGGTTATTTTATTTTTACTCACGCTTACATTTTGAAGCCAGCTCGTGTTGACAGTTAAGTGACAATAATAAACAAATGCCTTGTATCGTGCGTGGCCTGGTAATGGTTAACTAGTCGTTTATAGTCTATAAAAATGAAAGCTTTGGCAAAGTTCAAAGTCTTTAAAAGTATTTGGCAAAGCGAAACACATGCACACATTTTTCTCACAGTTCACTGTTTTCTTAACACAATATTCACTTATTGTTAAAAACTAAACATTTATTATGTCCACCAGTTTAGATTATTTTATGCGTGTGTTATAAATTACGGATTATGCTCGGCTATTCAGGTTTTTGATCTGTAGAAATGTAAAATTCTTCTGTATCTTTTCGTTCGTGGGTTTGAGACTGGCATTACGCTGACAGTGAAGTGAGAAAAACTTTGCTTCGGTCTGCTCGTGTAGCATGATTCTGTGTCGTAATAATCAACTTTCCTAGCCAGCTATAAGGATCTTTTCGAACGCATAATGCGCGTGCTCATTTCAAGTTTGAGTAACACTGTTTGGTGACTCGGGTAGTTCTTTTATACATAAACATCTACCAGAAATTGCATACTGCTGCTTTCTCTGCGGTTGTCTTAAACATCTCGTGAACGTTTTTAAGTGACCAGAACGTGGCTTGGAGTTTAGCGTACAGAATTGGAAGATCCAAGGTTCGAACTCCGCACTTACAGCTAGTGGCGCGTTATTAGAATGCACATTGAATTCTCTGGTATGGCCGTTTAGGCCGAGATGTGAAAATCGATTCCAGACACTTTGTTAATTTTAGTGGAAGGAGTTGGATGAGGAGCTGAATTGTAAGTGAAGAGCGAGACACTTGTAGTCATTCTGGAACTGAAACGTGAGGACTATTCTTAACTTTCGAAGAATGTAAGCTTTGCACAGAGGTGTGCAACTGAAAGGAGCTGATTTTAAACTGTAATGTAGGAATGCTTAAGTAAAACACCAATTATTCGGTTTTCCTTTCCAGGCTTAAATGTGTGTGCATGCTAACGCGAAATGGGAGAGCCTAATCAAACCGTATTAGAATCTCTAATTTAAGTTTTCTTTTTCCACAGGAAAATTGTTTCACGTTGAGTGTTCGTTTTTTTTTATCGTTAAAGGATAATTATCCAAATTACCCCAATCGGGTTGGATAGCACACATCTGAATAATTTACATGCGTGTTTCAAGTATGATTTTTTTTCTGTATTGTTTGTAATTATAGGTACATATTGCTTTAATGTCTTTATATAATTCACGTACAGGGTGGGTTAATTAGATAACAAACATGTTAGTAAGAGTTCATACATTACATGGTTTTCAGTAATGTGTGTGAGAAGTTAAATAGCGAATGAAATCATAAGAAAATGAAACAAGAAACACAGACACACACACATAAGAAAACAGCCCATTACGTAGTTATAAAGAACTTTTGAAATGCACGTCTTTGGGAAGCGTTTTAAACTTGAAAAATGAATATAGTATGATATGTGTATTATTAACACCCTTCCCTCGCCGCTCAATATTGAATATGTCGTTGAGTACTCGATTCTAAGGTACAAGTTTTTACATGGATTTTTATCTCTATCACAGATGTTATATTTTACATAACCTTACTGACTATATTATTTGAAAGGAACATTGAATCGCTAAAATGAAAAGTGTAAAATCGATTTGTGCTTCCTCGATGTTTTAAAATTGGTACAAGTCTAATATCCAGATTCTCCGCGGTGAACAGAGCACAGATTGCCTATTATGTAGCTTTGCGCTGAAAGCTAACAGCAACAAAAATCTCCAGTGAAATAAGTCAGTGAAAGGTAATGATTCCTTCTAGGTTCTTCTCGTCACAACAACTAAAGCCTTTCCTATTGACTATATTTTATTCCCCTATAGGAGTCGCACCAAGCGCTTACGCTTACAGACATGGCAAGCCGTGTTTTGCGAAAGAGTAGCGTTTATTTGCCACGTGTAGTTTGATAACAACGTATATAGATAACAACTTTTTCGCGCGACTGATTAAAAAAATAAAGTTCAGAAACGTAAAGTATTATGAGTAGATATTAGGAGTTTCGTCATATTTAATGATCCTCAGTTTTGAGGGTCATGCGGGGTCAATAGGTGCTATCACTAATTACTTTTTAAACATTTAAGTGACCAGTTCACCTCATCAGTCGGAACATCTTTTTTAGAGGCAGTTTTAACACGCGCTCGGCCAGGTGTCTTAACTCCAGTATGAGGGTCATGGGCTCGTTGGTAAAAATAGTAGTCCAAGAGTTGAAAGTGGGTGGTGCCGACTAGCTGCCTTCCCTCTGGTCTTTAAATGTTAAAGCCCGGCATGGCCTAGCGCGTAAGGCGTGCGACTCGTAATCCGAGGGTCGCGGGTTCGCGCCCGCGTCGCGCTAAACATGCTCGCCCCTTTCAGCCGTGAGGGTGTTATAATGTTACGGTCAATCCCACTATTCGTTGGTAAAAGAGTAGCCCAAGAGTTGGCGGTGGGTGGTAATGACTAGCTGCCTTCCCTCTGGTCTTTAAATGTTAAATTAGGGACGGCCAGCGCAGACAGCCCTCGTACAGCTTTGCGCGAAATTAAAAAACAAACAAGTTTCTAGCTCAAGTTTTCAAAACAATCGTGCGGGTGGACAGTTATTCAAACCAAAAATGCAGTTTGAACATAAATAAACGCTCACAATTTTTTCAGAATGAATCAAATGTATAATTTTTATAAATTTTATTTTTTCGTAAAGCACCAAAGGTTTGGTTGCACGTTCATTCGATGCTTAGATTTGTATTAATTAGATTGTTTAAATATATGTTATGAGAGGTGTGTGTGTTTTATCCTCCATCGGTAATTTTTATTTTTTCTTGAACATTTTAAAGACATTCATACACAGGGCAGTTACTAAATGAAACATTTCCCTTTAAGCAATCGCTGACTATGGCTTAAAAATTAGTTTGTTATAACATAAAAAGCAAGCCGAAACGAAAAAAGAAACAATATAAAAACGTTGCAGTAATTGAACAGATCTCAGTACCAGCTACAATGTGGGATTATAAACTTTCAATTAGTGAAGCGTTTTGTTTCATTTATTTGTGTTTCGGCTTGTTTTTTTAAAATAACAAACTAATATAATTAGTCAAGGTTTGGATTTGCTGTTTTTAACACAGTCGTTCCTTGTGGTTTTACTTATTTTACTTCATTAAAGTTTATTCATTTTCACTAAAATATGTATAAACACAGACTTGTGCAGTCTTTAAGTTCTTGCTTCCAGTATAGGGTATTTTAATTTGTATAGTTTAGACTCCAATCTTCCAGGAAATTCTTCCTAGTTTAATAGGAAAGTTCATACTAATCGTAAATTCACTACGTTATGCTGACTTGAGATAAACGTAACAACATACAACTCTAATAATAAGGAAGTTGTTAAATAACAGGAAATCTCGCGGTCTCCATGACATCTTGCGCTTATTTTCCTCGCAACCAGAGCGGCAACTAACGGAAATTACCAACTGCGGTAGAAATAAGTGAGCGAAACCGTGATTCATTTCTCTAGTATTACTGAATATATGCAAATAATATGTACAAAATACTACTAGACTTCCTTGTTATTCGGTAGTTTCTACAATAGTTGAAGTTACGGAACTGTTACAGAAAAATACACGATTATTATTTGTTTTTTTTTTCTATGTAGTTATGTAACCCATTTCCTGTCGTTTTTCGCATTTATCAAGTTTCATTAAAGAAAAAGTAATCTTAAAATTTAATTTTTATGAGCTCTCTTTTCTTTTTTTTATCATACTTGTTATGCACCTATAACACTACAGACACCTACAAATCATAAAGAGAATTAAAACAGTTGTTGCAATCTCAGTTTTGAAATGGAAAATAAATTTATCACTATCAGCTCCAAAGAGTATACAGCATGTATTATTACAGGCTAACTCTCGTCATCAGGTACGACTGTAATGAGTGAACTCGTAGTCTAGGTAACGTAAGTAATTAGCGGATGGATACATTGGTATTTAAATAATGTAGCAGTAGCTAACCGGTTATTCTTGGATGAGAATTTCAAGGAAGCAAAGAATCAAATAAACAAAAATAAAGTAAAACAATATACATATATAAATAAATTTCAAATACGTTTATAAATATCGTAAAGCCATTAAAATAATTTATTCTCTAACAAGTTTACACTTACATATAATAATGTTGGGATATTTATAGAAATCTCTCAACTTTTTATTTTTCGATTCATTTTACTTTTTTATCACTTAACTGTTTATTTGAACGCCGTTCTCGTCCACGACTAACCAGTTAAGCATTGTTAATTGAGTTCAACCAATCAAATACCGATGCAACTTAAGCAAGTTTTTCGTGCCACCTGGATTTCGAGTTCATTCACTGTAGTTGTTGTACTTTATAATGCTAGGTATATCCAATAAGAAGCTTCCTAGTTACTCTAACGAGCACTTCTTTTAATTATTTAGTGTATTATTGTAGGCTACGACTGTTTTGGGTGGTACTTGTGTCATCTGGGTTAAGTCGGAATGTGGTCAGTTTTTTTTAATTGTTTGTGTTTTGGACAAGGCTGAAGGAATAAACCCAGAAGTTAACGATTAAACGAAATTTGACCAATAAGCAAACGGATATCTTTTTCTAGGCTTTAAGATTTTCTCAGTTATACCAATTTTAATACCGATATAAATTTAAAAAAAAACCTAGAATAAAATCTGCTGGCTTGTGACATACACCTGTTTGCTGGGGTTTGTTCCCAATGTCTGTAAATACACTGCTGGCCAAAATCTTAAGGTCAATGAACATAAAGAAAAAATATGCATTTTGGGTTGTTAGGCTCAACCACTCATTTGAGTAGAACTTTGAAAGATGAAAATACGAAAAGGGAAAATGAAAATAATCTTTTTTCGCATTTAATAGGGAAAATGTGAACACCTATGAAATTAGCCTAAATACTAGATGGTGAAAAGTTTAAGACCATACTGAAACAAAGCGTTAATCGGTAACGAAATTTAGTCATTTGTGTTCAAGCATTAGCGTTGTCAACATCTCCCAGTGACATCTTCTGTGTTACATTGGGTAAAAACATGGCAAAGGCTAAAAAGTTCAGAGAGTTTGAACATGGCAGAATTGTCGAGCTGCAAAAGCAAGGTCTCCCTCAACGTGCCATAGCTGGTGAAATTGGGCGTAGTAAAACTGCTGTTGCAAATTTGTTAAAAGACTCTGAGGGATACGGAACGAGAATTTCAAGTGGTCGGCCCATGAAAATTTCGCCGGCGTTGAGCAGGAGGATTCGACGGGTTGTCCGGCAAAACACCAGCCGATCGTCGATCCAGATTGAGGCCCTTACGGACGCAGAATGCAGCTCAAGAACAATAAAACGGCATCTACGAGAGAAAGTCTTTAAAAACCGTAAACGTCTTCAAAGGCCACACCTCCTTTCACACCACGAAACAGCTCGGTTAAACTTTGCTGAGAAGCACTAAACATGGAACGTAGAAAAGTGGACGAAGGTTTTGTTATCTGATGAGAAAAAATTTAACCTGGATGGTCCAGATGGCTTCTAACGTTACTGGCACGATAAGGATATTTCACCGGAGACATTTTCTACACGACACAGTGGAGGAGATTCCATTATGATCTGGGGTGCTTTCTTCTTCCATGGAACTATGGAGCTTCAGGTTATACAGAGGCGTCAAACAGCAACTGGTTACATTGGCATGTTGGAGAGAGCATCCTTATTGACTGAAAACCCTCGCTTGTGTGGAAATGACTGGATCTTTCAGCAGGACAACGCTGCAATCCACAATGCCCGCAGAACAAAGGACTTTTTCATGGCGAATGACGTGATTCTTTTGGGCCATCCAGCGTGTTTGTCCGAACTGAACCCCATTGTAAATGTTTGGGGGTGGATGGCAAGGGAAGTTATAGAAATGGACGTCAGTTCCAAACAATGCGTGATCTTCGTGAAACTATCTTCACCACTTGGAATAATATTCCAGCCAGGCTTCTGCAAACGCTTTTCTCGACCATGCCAAAGCGAATGTTTGCAGTTATTCGCAATGACTGCCGTGCAACTCACGACTGAGATATTTTGTTGGGCATTTCCTACCTTGTTTAGGACTTTTTTATAGTATGGTCTTAAATTTTGACCAGCTAGTATTTAGGCTAATTTCATAGTGTTCACATTTTCCTTATTAAATGGTAAAAAAGTTTTCATCTTATTTTCATATTTCGAAGCTCTACTCTAAGTGGTTGAGTCTAACAACGCAAAATGCATATTTTTTCTTTATGTTCATTGGCCTTCATATTTTGGCCAGCAGTGTATTAGGAATGAACTAAGATAGTAAAACAAATATTCATTGCCTCATAATTTGATGACTACCAACGAGTTTTGTTTTGTGAGGGTGGAAGAACTGGACATTATTTAAAAAATATAAATAGGATGCTTAAGAAACTCAGCGAAACGGAGACTTTCTTTCTGAGGCTCTTTTTAGTATTTATACTCATAAATACATGATCTTAATAATAAAGAAAATGTCGAGTTCGTGTACCCCAAAAGAGACAGTGATAAATTACAGGAGGAGTTGGAACTTTCGAGTTCTTCTTCTTTTGAAGAAGACAGGCTGATTTGACTGTGTAATTGTGTACAAGAAGGCAGAATAATTGAAATTTCATGAAGTGTCATTAGCTTTCAACATAAAGAGGAGGGCAGAGAAGGTCGGGTTTCTAGTTTTCTATAGATGGGTTGTACGTGTACTGTTGCTTGTTTTGTTGTTCCTAGACTTCAGCCAGCGTAGTAAGTTAAAAAGAATTATTTTATTTCTCTGTTTACAAATGTTTTATAGGAAAGTTATTTTTCAGAGGACATGCGCAGATTGTCTTCCCTGAAATGGCTGCATGATTTATGGAAGTGCTTAAACATACGTTCTTCGATACTTTGGGGATGGTTTGGCACAGTTAATGGTACCAATGAGTAGAAAGTGTTAAACATATGTCTTGCAATGCCTTGGGAATAGTCGGACTTAGAAATTGAAGTCTGTTACATTTGAGGCTGCGTGTAGCATAACGGTTAGCGTGCCCAGAATTAGAACCCGGGTTCAACTTTCGAATCCTGTTCATGCAAACATTTACTCATTACTTTGGAGCCACAGGTGAGAGTGGTAATCAAATTCCACTGTTAGGTGAGACAAGAGAAGGACCAATATTGAAGGTATGTACTGTTGATTAGTTGCCTTCCTTCTGTCTGTCAGTTCAGGATGGCAAGCGTCTGTGCTTTGGCGCTCTCTGTGTATCTTTGCGTGAACATTATAAAAGAAAACAACAACAAATATTGTTACATTTTAACTGAGTACACTTAACAGGTACACATGTTTAATTATTTGCTGACAGAGGGGGGGTCCAAATTTTATTTAAAATTGGAAGATCTCAAAGTTTTAAGATATAAGCGAGATAATTATAAAATGTACCCGAAGCCTTTTATTTGTTTATTATCCAGATACGTCTAAAAACATTTATAAACGGTAAAGTGGTCCGATTTTGTAATTTGCATTCTTTGTACTCGTTGAAGATGCTGACATTTCAGTGCCTTGTTGTCATGGTAAAGTGACGTATTTAGAAATTGACAAGCGAGCGAGCGACCCGTTATAACTGCAGGACAGACAGTGTGGTTTTCTTGTACATTTTGAAAACTACGTTTTTCGTTTTAACTCTAAAAGAAAAACGTTTATCACAATAAAGTCATTGTGGCGTCAGTGTCTTCTGTGTTCCAAAATTAAAAATTTTATTGTTCTGCTATTAGTTCTTTATTGTAGTTTATTTATATTCAGCAAAAGAATGGGAGCTGTTGAAATGCAATAACATTTATATATTGTTGCGAAACCAGGGTGTGTGTGGTACTGGTACAAAATAATGTAAACAGTGTATTGAATGGCATGTTGTGACATCTAACAACAGTTTTTCAAAGTTTTATAAGTAAACTTCGCTAAATATTTACGTTTTTACCTAGGCAATTATCCTTGAATATGTTTTTTATTAATTTATTTTTAAAACATTAACTGTAAAACCAAGTATAAGGTGTTAAAGTTTGGAAATACAGAAAAAAATTCATCAAGGGAGGAATGTGCCATCAGCGTTTCGGACGTCAAGGATCGATAAATGGCGTTTCAACCAAACTTGACACCACACAATTATTACTTCCAACAGTGTTACTTGTTTGCTTTTTAATGCTTTATCTTGCAGCGTCATCTTGGGCGAATTAATTCACTGCTGATGTCAGTCCACCTTAAGTGTTGAGGAAGCAACTTAGTTTTGTATGTAGGTTCTTGACCCTCCCCCCTCCATACAGAAATCCCTTTCGAAAGGGACGTGCGAGGGGTTCCGCAATAGAGAGGATCAAGGGGTATTTGGTGGCACTCAGATTTGAAAACCCATTCACTTAAAAATTGGTATTAATGTAAAAGCCAATGAAAACAATAAATCTAGTTTCGAAAATAATCAAATCTATTTATGTTTAGGTTTTCAAAAGTTTCCAAACTGGGTAAGCAGTATTATTTTACATAGTTTTGTTAACCGTGAAAATCGAATGGACAATTGAAAAATGTCTGTATATATTACTTTTCTCTCGTTGCATTCGAAACTGTAGGCGCAGACAGCCTAGCTGCTTTGCGACATAAGACACTAAATCAACCAATCTTCACTGTATATTTAAGCGCATTTTGAGAACCTTAGTACAGAAGAATACGGAAGCAGTGAATCTCATTTCGTTTAATGTGAAGCACTAATGACCAATTAAATAAGGCGAAAGGCAGACACCTATAGTGTAATCTAATTTTTCCTAGAAGGCTGCTGTTGGTGTATACTCAATACCCAAAGCCTGCACTGAGTTCTACGAATACGTTCTTTATGCCAAACCCAGCATGATTCCACGCTTTGCAATGGTCAATTCCAAGACCAGTACCCACTATTGTGACTTGTATGACGACCTGCTGGGAACGCAGGAAGAAGTCGCAGTAAATTGAAGCAACAAAATTATTATTATTAAGTGAGTATTGATTTACGTGTGGCTTACTGTTGAAACTATAAAGAAACAAACAAAAATAAAAAAAATACTTTCGACGTTCTTAAGAAAAGTATTAACATCTAAACTCTTGGTGTTCAAAGTTATTGACAGTAGATTCCTTCAGTGAAGTTGACAATATAAAAACACAACAGATAAGAATAGTAATACTAATGTTTTTATTCGCACGATCACAATGTAATTTCGACAGTAGAGGATAAATTTTGAACATTTTCTCTCTACGCTTGTGAACATTAGCGGAAGTCCAAGTTTGAACATTTTGCATACGTGTTTTAACCTGTTATTTAGATTTTCTTCTTTCAGTGAAGCCGACAGAAAATGTCCCTAAAAACCCTTTCACCTCTCCCCCCCCTATAGAGGAGCAAATGACAATATTCCAAAACCTAAAGTATCATTTATCAAGGCGTGCCAATTTCATGTAAGTTTTGGTAATCCAGTCTCGAGAGATACCAAACTCACTTTGACACTATTTTGCATGCCACAATTTTAAAACACTCAAAATAGTAATTGTGATCATAATTTTCAATGGCTCTTTACGTGGTGAGATCAGAGTTCAAGTAAGTCGGTTTTGCAAAACTCTAGAGCTTGCAAACCCTTTCTGTTTTCTCGTTTTGAAGTCCCTTTGTGATTCGTTTGAAAATATTTGTATTCGGTGTTAGTTAAGAGCCTACAAAAATCCCTTAAGTTGTTATGTAAAATAACTGTGTGAGAACCAGAATATTCAAGTGAAATGTAAAACGTGGATGTATGCATTGGTATAATTAAGAAATACTTTTATTAATAACTTCTGAACTGGAGCTATTCTGTATATCAAAAGTCAACCACTCGGTCCACCTTGTTCTATTGTTTGCAAACCGTGTATTTGTTTACATGTATCCTTATTTATTCGTCTTTTTGTTTTATTGTTTGCAAACCGTGTATTTGTCTACATGTATCCTTATTTATTCGTCTTTTTGTTTTATTGTTTGCAAACCATGTATTTGTCTACATGTATCCTTACTTATCCATCTCCTTGTTTTATTGTTTGCAAACCGTTTATGTGTTTACATGTATCCTTATTTATCCGTCTCCTTGTTTTATTGTTTGCAAACCGTTTATTTGTTTACATGTATCCTTATTTATCCGTCTCCTTGTTTTATTGTTTGCAAACCGTGTATGTGTCTACATGTATCCTTATTTATCCGTCTCCTTGTTTTATTGTTTGCAAACCGTTTATTTGTTTACATGTATCCTTATTTATCCGTCTCCTTGTTTTATTGTTTGCAAACCATGTATGTGTCTACATGTATCCTTATTTATCCGTCTCCTTGTTTTATTGTTTGCAAACCGTTTATTTGTTTACATGTATCCTTACTTATCCGTCTCCTTGTTTTATTGTTTGCAAACCATGTATGTGTCTACATGTATCCTTATTTATCCGTCTCCTTGTTTTATTGTTTGCAAACCGTTTATTTGTTTACATGTATCCTTACTTATCCGTCTCCTTGTTTTATTGTTTGCAAACCATGTATGTGTCTACATGTATCCTTATTTATCCGTCTCCTTGTTTTATTGTTTGCAAACCGTTTATTTGTTTACATGTATCCTTATTTATCCGTCTCCTTGTTTTATTGTTTGCAAACCGTTTATTTGTTTACATGTATCCTTATTTATCCGTCTCCTTGTTTTATTGTTTGCAAACCATGTATTTGTCTACATGTATCCTTATTTATCCGTCTCCTTGTTTTATTGTTTGCAAACCGTGTATTTGTCTACATGTATCCTTACTTATCCGTCTCCTTGTTTTATTGTTTGCAAACCGTTTATTTGTTTACGTGTATCCTCATTTATCCTTCTCTTTATTTTATTGTTTTTATATATGGGAATACAACATTGTTCAGAGAAAGTATGTGTTAATAAATACAAATAGCATCACCTCTGTCTTGTCAGAGTAATTTCTATTGGCTGTATTCGTGCGCGCGCCTGTATAAAAGTTGTTTATTCAGTGTCTTTCATGAGATTAATACTAACTTCAATATTAAGATGTTAAGTTTACCAAATGGTTAAAGAAATATGCATTACAAATCCGTTTGTGCAACACGTGTACAAATCACGAAAGATACTTAAGAAGCAAAATTATTTTGTAGTTGCTATAGCTGCGTTTTTGTTATCGTTTTAAAATACAGGTAGCTGGCGAGAATATTTTCTCATATATAATATAAATATATACATAAATATTGATATATTAGAGCGGGGGGTCAGGATATAGTTAACCCTTACTCAACTGCAGTTTCTGCAACAATACTACGGTATTATAGATTTTCTTATGAACTTTTCATGTGCTTGAGTCTGCAGAATTTTGACTTGAAAATTTATTTAAAGACAGTGTACGGTAAACAGATTACTTTATAGTGGATAGATCGTCTATATTTTATAACTAAGCGGTATAATGGTTTATTCTACACTTTGTCAACGAACTGCGACGGAACTTTATATAGTAGGTTTAGGTAATCAACGGGCAGAACAGTATTCAATATGTATTTGTACGTTTCTCTCCGAAACAACAATGTGAATATTAAACAGTTCTGTTTTGTTCACTGATCTTTGTTAATGTTAACCAAAGGCTTGAAATTTATTCTTCGAACAGGTCCGGCATGGCCAGGTAGTTACGGCGCTCAACTCCGTAATCTGAAGGTCACGGGTTCGAATCCCCGTCACACCACACATTGTTAGCTCTTTCAGCCGTGGTGGCGTTATAACGTTACGGTCAATCCCACTATTCGTTGGTAAAAGACTAGCCCAAGAGTTGGAAGTAGGTGATGACAACCTACCTTCCCTTTGGTCTTATACTGCTAAATTAGCGACGGGTATCGCAGATAGCCCTCGTGTAACTTTGCTCGAAATTCAAAATAAACCAAAACAGTCTTCGAACAGAAAAAATAAAACACAAATGTTGAAGTAGACTGCACAAGAGAAGAAAGTTCAAGAACATCTTTGTGATTAAGAAACACCACTTAATAAATGCAAAACTAATTGTCGACAGAGTTATGATGTTTGAAAATGTAACATTCTAAATCAGTTACTAAACTCCAATGTTCTGTTTCACCAGTATATACTGATCGTACTCTTAGTTCAGTATGGGTGGTGGAACGAAGGTTGTGTTTTCATATAATCGCCGTATAGAGTGTTTTTATATAGTAGTAAGTGATTCTATTTATCTGTTTCCATATTATACCATCTGTGCAGTCGTTTGGTACCAAAGAAGTTTAGTATTATTCCCACAAGTGGCTGTCAACAAGTGGGTGCTTAATATGATGGGGGGGGGGACATTGAAGCTGAAAGATGCTTCCCACCCTCGTTTGGAACTCGTGCCCTGAGTCGACTCTTCTTTCTTCACCAGTATTTGACAGATCCTGATAAGTGTATTTTGCAACGGTTTCTATCGTTGGAGGGTTTTTTTTCGGATTATTTGTTAAAAGAGAAAAAGTCTACTTTATGATAGCAAAAGCGCTGTATTTTTGCGGCTACAGTTTTTTAACGTTCACAAGTTCCCCGCTCTTACGTAACTACTGATAGGCTTAACTTCGTAGATAAACAACATCTGAACAGAAGTTACACTTAGCTAATCTTGTATCTGCTGCACTCTATTTTAAGCGTAAACTACAAAAACAAAGACAGTAGTGAACTGACTTCCTGCCTTATAACAACACTGACTGATTAAACATACTGATTATTTGCTAACTAACTGATTCACTAAATCAGCAGCTTGGTAATATACTTTAAGAAATACATGCTCACATAATAAATACAAATTCGTGTAACTTATAACATACTCACTCGAATAATAAACTCTAACACTCAGACTGTTCTAAAACTTTGGAGAAATTTTCGGATTTATGCCGCTCTCTTATCACGTGACGTCAAACCTCCCCCATTCCAAACAACAATACAAAGGTCTGAATTAACACAGCTTTCGAGTACGTATTCAATGTTTGAGTTCAGTATCTATCCTAAGGGTTATACGTTTTGCATCTTTCTGTACCATAACTTTAGTTTTCCTCGTGCTATGTTTAATATGTTTATTCACTACTCTTGTGTTGCTTGTTTTGATCAGTATTTTCATATTTTTTGATTGAGATAAACGTGTGCGTGTCCGCGTGCATTAGAAACGGTAAAATTAAAAAAAAAAATTCTTAAATTAATAAAGATAAATGACGGTATAGCCTTGTTAAAAAACAATGTGCTTAATGTAATCCACAAAGCTGCACGTTTGGCTGTTTGTACTCAACCAGCTATAGGTAACAAAAGTTGATTTTTAACTAACGTTTTCAGCCCAGTGATTCACCGGAGAAGCGTCTGTTCTAGGTTGGAAAATCGTAGATACATGAAGGAACACAAATATTGCTAAAAAAAATACAAGAAAAAAGAAAATGGTATTCCTTGTTTTTTCTTCATTACTATTTTATTCAAGAAGAATTTTGTTTGTTTGCAGTTAAGTACAAAGTTACACTATAGTCTATCTGTGCTCTGCCCACCACGAGTATCGAAACCTGGTTTCTAGCGGTGCGAGTCAAACATGCCTCGGTGTCACTTGGGAGGATTCAAGAAGAAAGTGTAGCAAGCTTAAACTTATTTTTAAAGCGTTTAATAATTATTTAATAATAATTATGGGGCAGCTAATCCAATGGTACTTTAAGCAGTGTAGCCATGGTAGTTTTGTTTTTAATGGATTACTTACTACTAACTGTTTAGATGAGCAACTAGTACCTGGTTTTAGAAACAATCTTTCTTAAAGGCTGCGTTCACCCGACTGGTTTCAAAAGAAGTGTGATAGGGATACTCCCACCCACCCCCACACTCCAAATATGTTTGTTTTAGAGCAGATCTGCACAATAGGCTATCTACGTACTGTGCACCGCCAGGAATCGAAAGTGGGGTTTTAACGTCGTAACTTCGTTGAATTTAGCGTAGATCCACTGGGAGACCTCAAAATGTCTCTTGGTGGAGCAGTGGTAAGTTGACGGACTTACAATGCTATAATCCGAGGTTCACTCCTTGTAGTAGACATGCAGCAAGATAGCTCAGTGTGACTTTGCTATAAATCAGGGGTTCCCAAACGTTTCTGACTCTCGACCCCTTCATGGAATCTTTGACCTTTTATCGACCCCTCCATTCTTTTAAGTAATAAACAATCTATAAGTCATAGTTGAAGGAAGAATAGCTTGATAAAAACAAATAAATAATAATATATTATGATAATCCAACTTTACCTTGTTAGTGATCGTCTGACATCTTTGGTAGGGATGTAGTTGGTTATCTTTAAGAAAAGCACTAATATTTGGTTGTAAATTTGTGAGTTTTAGTCTTAACTCACCACTCTATTCCATGTTCAGTTTGTTCCTGTTTGGTTAGGACTGAATTTACATGGATAAAACCAGCTTCAACCATATAAGAACTTGGGAATACAGGTAAGAAAGGGTTCACTGCTGCGAAAAGTTTTGGATACTTGTTGACAATATTTACGTTGCTCCAGACGTTGTTAGGGTAGTATTTTTGAACAGTGATTTAGCTTCAAGATCCATGGATAGTTCAATGAGTTCATCTTGTAAATTAGATTCAATAATTACTTTTTCCTGTTTCCGAATCAAATGGCAAATGGTGTAACAATCCAGTCAGGTACATGCATTTTCTCCAAGTCCTCAAAGCGCACTTTGAAGTCTTCATTCAGTTTTTCAAGGTACTTTATGTATATATCCAAGTCATCGTCAAAAATAATTTGGTCTTCATCTTCCAGTTGCTGTAGGTTTGAAAAGTACTGAAAATCTCTTCGTAGCAATGAATATTTAAAAAGGCCTATTTTAAAGCGTAAGAGGATTGTTAGGGTTTGAATCTGTTACATCTTTACCTTGTAGACGCGTCTGTACATCATTAAATTTTGATTATAGGTCTACCAAATAGAAAAGATTCTAATTCTTTTTCAACTCATCGCAGAGAAAGGAATCCACATCTGTAAGAAACTCCACAGGTGAGTCGTACAACTCGACAAGCCTTTGCAAGCAAGCACTTCTTGACAGTCACCTCACTTCAGAATGCAAGAGTAATTGGTTCACCAGTTCATTTTTTTTTTTTCACACAGCTTAGCAAACAGTCGCGAATTAAGTGGATGTGCTTTAATTTTATTTGTCGATCTGATGCACACCTTTTAGAGTATCATGCAATTAGTCACTGACATTTTATGCCACAAGCTGGTGTCTGCACAATACAGTGAACAGTACACACCTCGGGAACTTTTTCCCTAAGAAAGGTTGCAAATCCTCTGTAACAGCCAGCCATTGAAGATGCGCCATCTGTGGCAGCCGTACTTATATTGCTGAGTGGAATATTGCGCTTGTTAAATATTCCTCCAAACATTGAAAAATCGTCACCTATTTTGCATCACCTTTCAAGATATTTTGCGAACAAGAACTCGATGATTTGTTTTTGAATTTGACTAATATACTTCATATAAGCCATGAGAATGTTTGTTTGAACCGCCAAAAGTTGATTCATCAAATTGGATGGAAAACTTACAATGCCAAACATTTTTCCACATCTTCAGCCACTTTATCAACTCGTCTTTGAACTGATTTTGCACTTAAACGCAAGCATTTTAAAACAGGACAAGTCTTTTTTCATAAGTTTCATTCATTTCTTTAATTGATGGTATTATGATCTCCTCTGCAACAGTGTACGGTTTTCCTTTCTTTGCTATATTGAGAGAAGTATTATATGGTGTTCTTAACCCTCCTTCATTCTCAACCTGAACAGATGCTTTTATATATAACATTAATATTTCGTCGATGTTTATATTTTTATTTCAACGTTTTAAAATATATCAGGATCATTATATTTCTTATCAGGATGAATTTTTTTGAAGGTGGTCTTTCATCTTTGCAGGTTTCATAGCATCATCACTAAAAAAACCTTTTTCGTATAGGAGGCACATAGGCTTCGTTTCATTTACAAGCGAATGTATGAATCCAAGTTTCAAGTAATCGAGTGAATATTGTCGGCACTTCTTTTTAGGATTTGCGGCTGCCATTACGGTTAATGGGTTCGTGGCTAAAGTTAAATAAATGAACTTTATTAACAGGTTACAAGAAGCACAGCTCAATGTTTTAACGTTTTATATTTAAAGGATAAGTAAAATAAATAAATAAATATAAATTAATAGAGATTGTATTTAATTTTTATTTCTATCGAATTACGTGATCATGTGGTACAACGTTACACACTTTTAGTAGAACTGAAACATACAATTTTCATTTCCTTATTTTAAGTACAGTACTTTGATTTTTTAACCTCTTAAGTACTGTTTTTTTTTATTTCGATACCTAAGCCCCCCAGTGGCTCAGCGGTATGTTTGCGGATTTACGACGTTAAAAACCAGGTTTCGATACCCGTGGTTGGCATAACACAGAGAGTCCATTGTGTAGCTTTGTGTTTAATTCAAACCAATAACTGCGGTACCTAATGCCCTTTTTAAACTAAAGAAACTCGAACCTCCATTTCCGGATACAGCAAACACCAATAAAAAATTAAAATAACCAAGAAAATCTATCATTGGTAATCATCACCAATATAAGCCATAATGAGCCTAAAACGTATTGAAAAATACGTCACGTTCACATTGCTTCCTGATTGGCTCTATTACAACCGTCAGTTGGGTGGGCGGAGTATAAACGACTCTCTTGTCCAGACTCGTAAATGAATCGTGCATTTTTGTACAATTAATTTACAGCTGGTATTTTTATTTCCATTGATTATACGACTCTTACTTTCTGCACAATATTTTGTCTATTTGACCAACGATATTTAAGTCGTGCAATGATGCTTTTGTATTAACAATTTCTAATCGACCCCCGGAAATTTCTCGTCGAGCTCTGGGGGTCGATATCGACCACTTTGGGGACCCTTGCTCTAAACCAAATAAACGAGAAACCTCAAAATAGTTAAATTGTATTACCAATGACGTAAAACAGCTAAGCTACTAAACAATCACGTTTTTTAGGTTCGAGGGCCCGGCATGGCCAGGTGGGTTAAGGCGTTCGACTCGTAATCTGAGGGTCGCGGGTTCGAATCCCGGTCGCACCAAACATGCTCGCCCTTTCAGCCGTGGGGCGTTATAATGTAATGGTCACTCCCACTATTCGTTGGTAGCCCAAGAGTTGGCCATGGGTGGTGATAACTAGCTTAATTTCCCTCTGGCCCGGCATGGCCTAGCGCGTAAGGCGTGTGACTCGTAATCCAAGGGTCGCGGGTTCGCGCCCGCGTCGCGCTAAACATGCTCGCCCTCCCAGCCGTGGGGGTGTATAATGTGACGGTCAATCCCACTATTCGTTGGTAAAGAGTAGTCCAAGAGTTGGCGGTGGGTGGTGATGACTAGCTGCCTTCCCTCTAGTCTTACACTGCTAAATTAGGGACGGCTAGCACAGATAGCCCTCGAGTAGCTTTGTGCGAAATTCCCAAACAAACAAACAAACAATAATTTCCCTCTAGTCTTACACTGCTAAATGAGAGATGGCTAGCGCAGATAGCTCTCGAGTAGCTTTGCGCGGAATTCAAAACAAACAAAAACAATTTTTAGGTTCGAATAATGATTAATGTGCTTCGTTTTTTTTTTTTTTTAATTAATATCTTTATTTCTTGTCCTATTCACTTCTTGGATGTTACAAATAAGGTATCGACTGCTACAAACAATTCCAGTCAATATGTGTCTGGAGTCAAATATGTGGGACTGAAATTGTACAAGTCGAATGTTCTGTTGACGTCCGTCGATTTATCAAATTCTTTAACAGTGGGTATTGTGTTAACAACTTGGTTTATCATACCAGTAACCACTCCCAACTCTTTTTTTCAACTGAGAACAGCTGGTTTCGTTCCCAGATCTTTGCGAACAGTTTCGTACAGTATTGTTAAATATCTTTTAAATTATATTGTAACACTGCATTTAAGTAGGCATATTTTAAAACACTTGTTGTTGTTTTTTTAACTGTCTTGCGGACTGTCTAACGTTTCTCTGTGAACTAAGGTTTGTGGACCACTAGGTTGGTCACCACCACTTATATATACTGTATAATTAATTTTTATGTTAATGAAGTGTATTTTCTGCTCTCCCTCTATACTCAGTGTAAATATTGTATTATATTAATATACCATCCTCGATTTCTTGCGTGGACAGTAGTTGTTTTTTTTTTACTATTCGAAGTATTAGTTTACGCTATCATGCACGTGAGCTCCTATATATAACCTTCACGTTCTCTTTTATTGTATAGGCTTCTGTACTTTCCATGATTCATAACCTCTAGAATACTTTTTGGCTTGACAACTCATCCTTTTTCCAGAATGTATTTTATTGTTAGAATTGTTACACATTTCACCCGGAACAGGGTGTGGCCTTTTAGTTACTGTGTCGGACTATGAATTCGAGGTTATGTTTCGCGTTTCCTTGCCGTAAGTGTGTCTGTCATAAGTGACGGTCAAGTTTCGTTATTAGAGTAGTCCAGTGATTGGTGATGGGTGCTCTTTACTAGGTTCTTTCCTCTAGTCCAGCGTTTCTCAACCGTTTCGATATCGGTGATCGGCTCGTTTCCTCCCAACACTGTCGCGGACCACTAAAATGCAAAAAACAAAACAAAAGCCGTAAAACTTTTGATTTACATATGAATATTCTGCTAGATTTTGTTTGTTTTCAAGAAATCCCACCGACTAACAAGGTGGTTGTGACCGTCCGTGCCGATTCGCGAGGTCCGGTGGACGAGAAACAATTGTCTGCCATTTCAAAATTAGACGACTGGCGTTCATAGTCCTTGTGTATTTTTACGCTAATATCCCTCCACCATAGATGGGGAGAGGGACACTATCCCCTTCACTTTTCAGAATACACTTTATTTTGTGATGCTTTACTCTCTAACCCACTTCTTAATGTAAAGTTCTTCAAATAACATACAAAAATCCAAGATAACGTCTGAAACCAATCACTTGTTTTATGTTCTGTTATTTCTTTAACATTACTTTTATTAAAAGTATTGGTTACAATGTATAATATTGTTTTATTTTATTATCATTGTTACAAAATTTATTTTGCATTCTAAGCATAGTATATGGATTTAAAGCTAACTTAAATACTTTACGCTTGCCGAACCTTGAGATATTATTGGGATTATGGACAAGAATGTTGTTACCGGTGAGATTAAGTCACCTGGTTAAACAATACATTCTAATCATTGTAAACGAAGACGTGTATATGTTAAGTATTGTTAATTTAATGGTTACTATCTTCACCCCCATCTGCTTTAGAGGTTTTACTTTATCGTGATTTTTTCACACCTCCACCTAAGCTGTATGTTAGATTTATCATTTTCGAGGACAATATGTCTGTTATTGGCCTCAATATATATTACATTCTCCTCCCAGTGTTTTCTCTCTATAGATCCCAATCTTTCTTTTAGTATGTATGAGGTTATATGTTAGCTTCACTGACAGATCTTCACTTATCTTCACCAGGGTTGAGCGTATTATTTTTTTACATGATGTCCTTCCTAGCTCCCTGGTTTGTTTGTTTTTCCTCTGGACAATGAGTACGTTCATTTTAACTTGATTTACACCGTTTGCGCTGACTGGAGTGACATATCAAACAAAGCGAGTCGTTAACACACGAGGTTGCTAACATATATGTATCTTGAATGAATTATACTGGTATTGTTTCAGTAGTGTGTATCTTTGTGGAGGATACGAGACTATGAGGGTAAAAAAACAACCCATATTGGAAACGTTTTGGTTTAACCTACTTATATGGTTTGTCAAAAAGCAAATAGCATATCAGTTTAACTGTTACGAGTGGAGTGGCTGGAAGAACTGTGACGAATGGAGGTAGTGTGCAAACAGAAGGTAAGTCGGTAAGAAAGTTTCATGTTTATTAAATGTCAGTATAGATTTCGTAACATGAAGTGTTGTTGCACGCAGTGTATTATATAATATCCATAGTCGCATCAATCTAATTAATACACGTGGCTTTTCTCAATTGGTTTAGACTTCAAAGTTGGGCCATGTGTGGTCGGTCTTGAGACTCCAATTTTGCCAGCTGTTTTGGGAATGTACAGAAATACGCGGGCGTCGCGTGCCGTGGAAGTTTATCTCTTACCCTTATGACATTTTGGCCCTATTTTACCGAAATAAAGAGTCGACGTAAATTTCACGCATCAAGCTCGCCTGTCTATTTTTCGGCCACAGCTAGTACGGTGCGCAAAGGAAGGGAAAATTGTCCGACACCCCACAGGCACCTTGATACCCAAATATGACCGAAAAGAATGCGTGGGAAATGGGTTGTCGTTGCGCCCTTTCTTTATGTGTAGGCTAATGTTAGAGGGAACGACTGTCATATTTCACGTCGATTCAAACTTAATGATTCCACCGCTAGTCAAAAATAAATAAAATAATAGTAATAATAAATAAATGTAAGAACAAATCGTCCTGATATCGTCATTATTTCGTATTTAGAACGTTGTGACAGACATTAAGACGGTATGTGTTAAACAGTTTACTAAAGAACTAGATGGCCCGCCATGACCAAGTGGTTAAGGTACTCGGCTCGTGATCTGAGGGTCGTAGGTTCGAATTCCCGTCACACCAAACATGCTCGCCCTTTCAGCAGTGACTGCATTATAATGTGACGGTCAATCCCACTGTGTTGGTAAAGGAGTAGCCCATGAATTGGCAGTAGGTGGTGATGATTAGTTGCCTCTAGTCTTGCACTGCTAAATTAGGGACGGCTAGCGCAGATAACCCTCGAGTAGCTTTACGCGAAATTCAAACCAAACCAAAGAACTAGATACATCAAAGTAATATAAATGTTAGATCAATTTATAAAATATTCATTATGATATTAAATGTTAAAAGGTCAGTGTTTTAGAGATCACACAATATATTTAACGTTAGATCAGTAATCAGTATTAGATATACGCATCATGATATCAAATGTTAAGAGTTCATTGTGCAAAAGATTCATGAAAATATTAAATGTAACATCGGTATATTAAATATACATCACGATAGTTAATATTAGAAAATCAGTATACAAAAGATACGATTAACGTTTAAAAGATAGATCAGTGTAGTAAATTTCAAGAGTTTGAGGGAAAAACAAATTATAAACTAAATACATCGTGACGTTTTCTAAAGAGAAGTACTTATAGAAGTTGAACTACTACAAGTTAATGAAAACCGAAAACAAATGGATGTTTTGTGTGGCAGAATAGGGGCAAATACGAAAGGGGTTAAACCTCTATTTCAAAGCTTTTTCGTAAAATGAAGCATTTCGTTCTGAATGTTTTGTCTGTGAGAAAACTTGTACTCCAGATTCACATCAATAACCTTAGAACAATTTTTTCGGTTGACAGGTTACATTTTTATATTTTCAACAGAATAAAACTGCGTCTCTATAGATGGATAGATATCCTGCTAGTCGAAGCAGAAGCACGTGAACCGTGAAATTTTCGACGTGTTCGGTATTATGTCGATTATTGACATGGGGAGGATAGAGGGGTTAAAGCTCGAAGACGCCATCTTTGTGAATGCTGCCCTAAAAGTTTGTTTTTCTTCCGCTCCCTGATAACTCCTTTCAGAGAAAAGACTCTCAGATGGCTAGCTCGATTTTTTTTTCCTTTTATCACTCTGTAAAGATGCAATTATAAAGTGGACTTTGGGAATGCTGTTCACTGTAGCCAGAAAACAAAACTTTAGCCTTATTTCTATTGACAGGTACACGTGTTTTGGCAACAGTCTGTTGTAATCAGTTGCGCGTGCTTGTGTGTCTGTGCTTTGATATTGTTTGATCAATCATTTATTTGTTGTCTTTGTCAATAAGGTATTAAGAAACAACTAAACTGTTAAAATTAAACGAAACTAAACAGTCTGAATAAGTGTAAAAGACCTTATTGAAAAACCTAATATAAATGTATCCCAAATCTGAAATATCCCGGTTGAACAGCGGTAAGTTTACGAGCTTACAAGGACTGGCCAGGAGGTTAAAGCACTCGATTCGTAATCTTAGGGTCGCGGGTTCGAATCCCGGTCACACCAACATGCTCACCCTTTCAGCCAAAAGAGTAGCCAAGAGTTGGCGATGGGTGGTGATGACCAGCTACCTTCCCTCTAGTCTTACACTGCTAAATTAGGGACGGCTAGCGCAGATAGCCCTCGTGTAGCTTTGCGCGAAATTCAAAAACAAACACACACACACAAACAAAATTACGGATTTATCACTCGTTAGAAAGCTGCGGTAGGTTATGTTACATTTGACCTAATTTCTAAAAAAGTATGAGGACATTTAAAGCAATGTGGAATAGTATTGTTATTATTATTTAAAAATTAGAGTTATATACTCTGTAAAGGTCAGGAGGCTCTACTTGTTTGGTTGGAAAACTATTAGCGGTTTACCGAAACCTTAGAATGAAGGCTGAGACAATTAGAAGGAAGGGGTTGGAAGTAGCGATGCTCGTGTACGCCTCAGGTCACTCGGATTAGGCTTAGAAAAACAAATGATTTTAGTATACAACTTGTTGAGAAAAGATGGGAGATTTTCCGTACTGTTTTGGAGCAATTTATTTTTTATTGAAGCGACCAGAATGCTGTGTCGGTTCATAATGGAAATATTCTTCACAAAGTGTCTGACATCTCATATTATTTTTTACGGATAATATTTGTAATTTAAAGTAGTAGTCACTTAAGGTAGGGAAAGTATGGATTTAGTCATTTCTGATCTTAATGTGTAAGTACTGGGAAAAAATTCAACTAAGCCTTAGCCCGGATTTGGAAGGGAAGCTAATGTGAGCTAGTGAAAGTAACTCGATGTGACAACATAAGATTTGAACACCAATTTGGTCGTATTATAAACACTTTTAATTAGAAACAAACAAACACTCGCGCAGATAATTCTACTAAAGATTTAAAAGGTGGCTCCGTGGTTAGCACGCGCTGATCTGATAGTGTTTTTTCTTCAGATCGAAATTAAGAAGACATTAAGTAGACTTACAGCTTATATAGTGTTGGTGACCCATTTTAGATCACTCGTCTTACGTTTCTGAATTCAGTCAAAATGTAATGTTACTTGATTAATATATGATACATTTGAACATTAAAGTAATAATGATTGATGGCTGGATTTTTGTTCTATCGTATGTTTCAGATGCTAAACTAGAGATCGTTTGCTTTGAACTGATTAAAAAACCTTAAAGTAGGCGGACCATTTATATCTTTCGTTGTTTTTTTTTGTATATGTACTTATACAAAGTATACCCATACGAATTATATATATTATGGGGGAGGGGCACTTGCAAGACTGTCCTTGCAATGACGATCGATTTTTTTTATTCTCCCGTGCTTTGATTCAGTCTTATCTGTTACCAATCAACACGGTGTGTGTCATTCACACGTACGTACCGTGTTAATGCATTATTACATAAGCTATAAAGGATGGGATCTCTTTATATTTCGCTTTCTTACCTTTATAATGTTCACTGGGAATCACGCTAGGTTAAATAACAGCTGACTGTTATTCTGAAAATAACATCTTACCATTCCTGTTTCATGTGACTTACAAAATATTCATGAACCCTGGATACAGAATTAAGAAGGCACTTTCGACCACAACAAAACGGAACTGAAAATTCGAAGGTTTATAAACGACCATCTTTTGTCCATCAGAAAAAACACGATAAAACAGAGCAGCATTTATTTAGTTTAACTTTCATATTAGTTTCGTTTTAGAGAGACAAACCTTTATTAAATTACCTTTGTGAATGTTTAGAAACAATAAGAACTGTATCATATCCAGATAATAATAAAGTAATGAGCGGCGTCAGTAACTTATATTCCCATGTGCACATTGCAGCTAGAAAATGTATGGTAACATATTTCATCTATGAACATTTTTCATGTTAAAAAAAAGACATTATACATTCGCTTTATGATATGAATATTTTTTGACAACAAATCACGTTACAGTATTAGTTGATCCAAGATATTAACCTGTAGATTAGCCATTATTTCAAGAACTTCCTCTTATTTCTCCTTTACTATTTTTATTCTTAGCTTACCCTGAAATTTTTTTATAATTTTCAACCATTTATGTTGCTTTTAGCAGTACCCAGTAAGATAAGAATCTGAGGGTCGCGGGTTCGAATCCCCGTCGCACCCAACATGCTCGACCTTTCAGCTGAGGAGGCGTTATAATGTGACGGTCAATCCCACAGCTCGTTGGTAAGAGTAACCCAAGAGCTTACAGTGGGTGGTGATGACTAACTGCCTTCCCTCTAGTCTTACACTGCTACATTATGAACAATTAGCGCAGGTAGCCCTCGTGTAGCTTTGCCCGAAATTCAAAACAAACAGTTGCTTAATGTAGCTCTAGAAGCTATATTTCTGTTTTTAAAATATGAGGTTAAGTGTTAGGACAAAAGTAGTTGTACAAGTATGAGATTTTCTAAGCCTTCTCTATTCACAGTGTATTCATTGAAAAACAAACTGAAATGTTTTTACTGTATCTTATAAAGATCTTTATAAAAACAGGGCATTAAACGTTTTTGTTTATTGATTTCGTACCAACAGGTTGTTATTGGTTTAACAATTACGTCAGTACAACAGCAGTAGAGTAGAATTAACAGTGAGTCCGTGGTATATTTACGGATTTACGACATTAAATCCGGGACTCGACTCGTAATCTGAGGATCGCGAGTTCGAATCCTCGTCACACCAAACATGCAAGCCCTTTCAGCCATGGGGCGTTATAATGTTACGGTCAATACCACTATTCATTGGTAAGAGTAGCCCAGGAGTTGGCGGTAGGTGGTGATGACTTGCTACCTTCCCTCTAGTTTTACACTGCTAAATTAGGGACGGCTAGCGCAGATAGTCCTCGTGTAGCTTTGTGCAAAATTCAAAAACAATTTCGAATTCCGCCACTGAACATGCTCGCTCGCCTTATCATACTTAGGGTTATTGTAATGTGATGATCAGTTTCACGATTCGATTAGAGTAGCCAAAGAGTTGGCGGTAGGTGGCGTTAACTAGCTGTAATATCTCTGGTCTATCATTTTAAAATTAAGGGTAGTTAATGCAGGTAACTTCCGAATAAATTAAATTAACTTTGCGCGAAATTCAATAAACAAAACAGTTTTGTTAAAAGCAACAAGACAAAGATAACTAATGTTCTAAATGACAGTCGTTGCCGCTGAACGGAACCGTATAGGTTCAGGTCAATAGTTACTGTTCTAAATCAGCGCTTCTTAAACCTGTTCAATGCCATTCACCTTATGAGTCGACAGAATTTCATCCACCTGACTTAACTTTTTGTTTTGCTCCATTTTATTTTCTCCGTATATACAATTAAAGGTTGAGTATCATCCTGCTCTCCCCATCAGATTTCCTAATTTAGATTTCGAATTTCAAAAGACATAATGAACCTATTTTAAAACCTATTTCCCTTATTTTATCACCGGAAGAAAACTGAAACACAATGAATGACTAGCATCGTCATTAGCACAGTAATTTCTCTTGTGTGCTTTCCAAATTTGCATGAACACTACAGAAAAGATGAATTAGAGTCAACATACTCCCGTCATCAAAATACTTTCTTATAACAACAAAAAATTAATAGCTGCCGTGACGTACAAATTTGCAAAATAATTTCTTTATCGCATCACAGAACGAAACAAATGAACGACCGTCATCGCATAGCACTTTGTAAAGTAATTACTACCAAGTGTGACACATTGCACACTAGTAAATAAGTTTGCAACATCAATGACTGTGGTATTCCTGTGAGAAGCTTCTGAAGTCAAAGCTCAGTTTCCCTCCCCAGTGAAAGAACATGTAGATAAATGTTGTTGCTTGGCTTTCAGTTCTACCAGCCCTTTCCTCCTGCGGACTTACAACGCTAAAAACCGGGTTTCGATACTTGTGCTGGGCAGAACACAGATAGTTCTTTGTGTAGCTTTGTGCTTAATTACAAACAAACAACAACAATCGTACCAAAATCGAAAGTACTTGTTCAGACAAGTAAGTAGTTAATACTATCATTAGGGTCTTCATGACAATGGATTTGTATTCAGGAAGTTGAAGTAATTCAACTAAATAGTCTCAATAATAGGAATACGTTTTAAAAGATGCTTCTTGGGTGAAGTCATGATGAAGTTCCATCAACAACTCTGGTTTTCTCGACATCTGCTCTTTTAATATGGGTTGTGACGAAAGAGTTGAAAATCGACATCTGATTATGTAAACCTTCCGTCATAAATATTAAAAGGAACAGTATAGACGTAGGTCAGAATATTTCGTGTTTTTGATGGCAGTAAGATCTGTTGAAAGAGTTTTTGTTATTCGAAACTGTTTATAATTCACGATTTTTTCCCTTCTGGTCAGTTTTAACAACACACCACTGTATCTCGAGCCACTTTTCACAATGGTAATAGCCCAGATGGATTCAGCATGGCACAAGCCTTTCAAGATGTTGGAAAGTTCTCGGTTTCGACTGTAATGCGTCTGTTGAATAGGGTGACCTAAATAATATTGATTTACAGATGATGCCAGAAGCTTACGGTGGTAAATGTGATATTTAGTCTTTTGCCAAAGATGGCTAGTCACTTTGAGACCTGGTGAGCTGGTAATTACTCTAAGTGCTAGCCAAAAATAGATACTAAAGTAGGGTCGTGTTTGTGGAACCAATTTCGTACAATGACAGTGTTGTGGGTGGTCGCATTTTTCTTTAAAAGGACTTGTGTCCGTCAGAGCAGTAACAAGGCATTTTAGGGTGGAAATGCTCAGCGACAACTTTGGGTATACTCTGTATATCGCATGTCTAATGGAATCGTATGACCTGACATCAAACTGCCATAAGAAAATTCCCATAAGCCATCTCTATGGGTTTGTTAGAACCACAAACATGGTCAAGTGCCTCATCTGTTTTCTTTAACATTTGTTTTATTCTGTTTGAATATATATTTTTGCAACACAATATTTCGTTTTTTTTGTGTTTATTTTCATATGTATTGTACAGTTGAGAAAAGAAGGAAATTAATACGGAATCTCGTATGTATTGTAAACTTGTTAATTTATGGTTTCACTCGGACTGTCTCCAGTGGTTTGATAGACTCTGCCCAGCCAGTTAGAAAAGTTGTGTTTTTATAATGATGCTCCTGCTAGATGACCATTAACTATCAAAATTAAGATAAATATAAATCCTCAAACGCGTTTGCTGTTATACAGAGTAAATACAATTTGACTGCATATCTGTGTAATGTTAACTAGTCACCTGACGCATCACGTCATCAGTGCATATTACCTTATCAAATAAGAAAATAGTGGCCTGGTGTTGTCAGGGGGAAATGGTTCTCGACTTGCAATCTGAAAGTCGTGGGTTCGAATCCCTGTCCCAACAAACAAGCTCGCCGTCTCACCCCCAGGGGAGTTATAAACTGACGCTTAATCTGTGTTCGTAAAGGAGTTGCCCAAGAGTTGGCGGTAAGTAGAAGTCTTTCAATGAACGGTTTGCTGCTGTTATGTTGTTTAAAGCAACAATTCCTAACGCCTCTACCTCCTGTGTTTTCAGTGACCCCAGTGTTATAATTTGAAAATTTTGAATGGTTCCATGACCATAATTATACGATCTGTCTATAATTAATGCATCATTATTTATTATGCTGTCGTGCAAACCGTAGATAAGATGCAGTGTTTCCTTGTTTGTTTATGTTTTCGGAAAATAACGCAAAGTTGCAAAAGGGCCACTTGCATGACCTACTTTTAATGTCGAACTGATAGAATAGAGGGTAGATACTCTCATCAGCTTCCACTGTTAACCCTTTGGTTACTCTAAACACGAATTCACCATCTCGTATAATATAAACAAGATACTAAATCACGAAGAGCGTTTCTATGGTAAGAAGACACGAACAATGGACCCTCGCAGACTGGCAAGTTAAGTTCTAGGCCACTCCTAGCTGATATTGGTTTATAATAGGACCGGTTAAAACTATGAAACACAATACAGAGCCATTGTTATGAACGAAAATTTTCGAATTTCACATGAACACTTTTGCAACCTCATCAAATTGTGTTCAGTAACCGCACCTGACAGGTTGAGAACCATTGGTTTAATAGGGTAAGAGTAATTTCTTTAAATGTTTCAATTTATTTACCCAGCCTTTTCTGTAAGGTGGTTAAACTGCACGCCTCGCAATCTGAGGGTTGCGGATTTGAATCTCCGTCACCGAATAGGCTTGTCCTTTCAGCCCGCGGAGGCGTTATAGTGTCAGTCAGTCCAACTATTCGTTGGTAAAAGACTAGCCTAAGAGCTGATGGTGGGAGGTGTTGACCAGCTGCCTCCCTCTAACTCTGTCACTGCTAGATTATGGACGGCCAGTGCAGATAACCCTCGCGTAACTTTGAGTGAAATTTAAACTAAACGAAAGTTTTTCTGTTATTGGTAAGATAGTTACACCATTTTAATAATTTAAAGTATTTTACTAAATTAATTTTTCAAACCTTTTTCTGTTGGTTAAAACTTGTTCCTCACAATTTATTGAAAACAGATTCAGTTATTGAGCTGCTAGGATAGATGTCATCACTTGATGAAAGGAAAGGTTTATCTGGTAGTTGACGAACTTCCTTCATTAAGTTCCAAAATCGATGCACCTACGCACTGTTTACAAACCTCGCAATGAACCGTTAAATGCTTCTGGGAAATAATATTGCAGAAGACGGAATAGAAAGGTCTGCAGGAGGGTGGGAGGTTTTTTGTGGGGTTGGTGGACCAGGATGTGGTATTGCCACTGTATGTTGACCGGGTTGTTATGACCACCAGATGTCTTCGTGGGTTTGTTCGTCAAGCGTGGAGGACAGTCTTTTCTCCTTATGTAATTACAGGAAGTTAGTACATGGTTTTCTGAGCAGAAACATTTGATAAAACATAAGAGGAAGAAAAAAACAACTTGTAGATACCAACTTAAGCAATACACGGAAATGTTGAAGATTTGTGATTAAGGTACGAAGCTATTGTTTCGAAAGGCCATAAGATAGCGTATCAAAATACTCCCATATTCGATATTATTTCTCCTGCAGTTTTTCAGTATTTTCAGTACTGTGAAAGAGACCATTATTAAATGTTACCATACCTACGTATTATAATATACAAAAAAATAAAAAAAAAACTTGATTGGTGTTTTTTTTTCCTGGTTTTTGAGACTAAAGCAACAAAATTAGTTAGACAGGCACAAAAAAAAACAACCGGTATGACGCGTTGATACGAGTGTTTCTGGAAAAACAAACCCAAACAAAACAAATTGTATCATGTCGATGTCGTACCGTTCGTGAAACAATGTAAAATAATTTACTGTTGTATTTAGCGCGTTATGATAGTTGACCGTATCAACTGATCTAATAATGTATTTAAGTTTGTTAACAGTATTAAATAATCTATCGTGGTACTTAAATATTGTTGAAGTTCTGGCGTCATGAGCCCTGATGCTTATTATTATTACTGAGAGCCCCCCGCTAGTGCAGCGGTATGTCTCCGGATTTACAACGCTAAAATCAGGGGTTCGATTCCTCTCGGTAGGCTGAGCAGATAGCCCTTTGTGGCTTTGCTATACGAAAAAACACACACACACACATTATTACTGAGAGGCTTAATCTTCGTTTTATTGAAAAATAATTAAAAACTAATCTTATTTGTTTTTTTCTTTTTGAATTTCGCGAAAAAGCTACACGAGGGCTATCTGGGATTGCTAATTTGGCATTGTAAGACTAGAGGGAAGGCAGCTAATCATCACCACCCACCGCCGACTCTTGGGCTACTCTTTTACAAACGAATAGTGGGAGTGATCATAACATTATGACGCTTCTACGGCTGAAATGGCGAGCATGTTTGGTGCGACAAGGATTCGAACCCGAGACCCTCAGATTACGATTCGAGCGCCTTAACCACCTTGCCATGCCGGGCCGAAAGACAAAGCTATACGTCAATGCATTCGAGACCCTGGCTCCAGCTGATAGACTTGTTTGGCAAAGGCATTCAAATGATACGTTGGTGGGGACTTTTCCTCAGATTATTAGAAATAGGTCGCTTCCTCTTTTAAAATGCTTTAGATCTAGAAAAAACAAACCAAAAAACTACTTGGTCTTGTTATACTGACCTTTAGTGTCATCTGGTACTCCGATATATTAATAAATTGACAATTTATGAAAGTACTTTCGTGGATTAAATATATTCATCCCCACGTGTGTGATTACACCTGAAATAAATCCGGTTTATCTGATATTCTTCCCCCACTCTTTCTCCCCTCCCCTACTCTATTACACATCTAGTGGAGGATATTTTGCGTGGACGGTCGGATAAGATCAGTCGCGCTATAGCTTCACGTGTCAGCGTGCACTGACCTCATCCAAACGTCTGAAATAAAATACGCCGATTCTGCCCTGCAGCAAGAGAAGCATTGATAACTCCTACACATCTTGCTGGTCCGTGTTCAGATTGGAAACTAGAGATTTTCGTTCAGCCCATGTGATAAAGCTTTCTGGCATACGATGATATGGACCACTAAGTTTGTTTGTAGGGTTTTGCTCATAATTTTCTATTTCGTATTACTAGTTCTCTCTCCAGAACCATCATGAGGTAATCAAAAATCATAAACTACCGAACTGACATGTAAAGATAGACTTTATTTATATATACTTCTCAGCTGATAACGAATATCCTTTTATAAAACAACATTGACGACTTCAACGTTTCGGGATATTGTGTAGGGACCATCTTCAGGTCTCCAAAAGGCGGTGGAGCATATTCCACACACACAAGTACAGTTTTTCCGTTTCGACTTCAACGTTTCGGGATATGATATATGGACCGTTAATTTTATACAATACATTACTGTGCATGATTAAAACGTTGGATTTCGCAGTTTATTATTAAATTTCTACACAAGAACTCTCGGTTGACATATTGAACGATTGCCCTTTTTATTAAGAAGTTATCACACAGAACCACATACACAAGTTATAATGGTTTTCAAACGACATCCAAAACTCGAGCGATTTCGAATAGTTCACTGTTCTCCATATTAAACTTGTTCACGTTGTAAGATTTTTAAACTAGAAAAGCTTGTTTATACGTTCTAATAAACCTTATACGTTTTAAGACAACCTAGTTTGCCTAAAATAACCTAATTTATACGTTATATTGCAATACAGCATACCAGAAACACACTGTTCAAACTTCGCAACACAACCTGGTTTACCCGAAGTGTTGCGATTATGAGAACCAATGTTCCCGAAACAAAAATAAAAGATTGCTTTAATCAGTGATGTGAGCATATTAAAGAATGAAAGAAAGAGAGAGCAGAAGTTTACAAATTAAGTTCTGTCGTCTACTTTAGTTATTAATGTTTTGTCAGCAGAAGAGAAGGCATCCTAGTATTTCTGACACGTTGTTCTGATCAGGTACTTACTTGTAATATTCAAATTCTGAGCCACGCTAAGCTGACAAGACTTCCGCTAACCTTTATCCAATTTATTTAGTGCTGTTCTATTCTGCAGTTTTCCAGTTTGACTGATGTAAAGATTAACTTTATAAATCCGAAAACTATTGGGTGATTGTTTGTTACTCGGATTTTACACGCAACGTGTCGTTGTGCGTGAGATTAACCGTAACTCTTAGTCGTAAAAATCTTCTTCGTTTTTACAGTTAACAATTCTGTAGATTCAAGACTTCCTCTGAGCTCAGATTACTTTCATAATTAAACTGTAAAACAACAACAACATTGTACAGTTCAACACTAACAGTTCAGTGACCACGGTAAAAAAAGGGCACTGACATTTGTTGTGTGACCACGATAAAAAAAAGGCACTGACATTGTTGTGTGAGCACGGTAAAAAAAAGGCACTGACATTGTTGTGTGAGCACGGTAAAAAAAAGGCACTGACATTGTTGTGTGAGCACGGTAAAAAAAAAGGCACTGACATTGTTGTGTGAGCACGGTAAAAAAGGCACTGACATTGTTTTGTGACCACGGCGAAAAAAGGCACTGACATTGTTGTGTGACCACGGTAAAAAAAAAGCACTGACATTGTTGTGTGAGCACGGTAAAAAAAAGGCACTGACATTGTTGTGTGAGCACGGTAAAAAAAAGGCACTGACATTGTTGTGTGAGCACGGTAAAAAAAGGCACTGACATTGTTGTGTGAGCACGGTAAAAAAAGGCACTGACATTGTTTTGTGACCACGGCGAAAAAGGCACTGACATTGTTGTGTGACCACGGTAAAAAAAAAGCACTGACATTGTTGTTGAGCACGGTAAAAAAAGGCACTGACATTGTTGTGTGACCACGGTAAAAAAAGGCACTGACATTGTTGTGTGAGCACGGTAAAAAAAGGCACTGACATTGTTTTGTGACCACGGCGAAAAAAGGCACTGACATTGTTGTGTGACCACGGTAAAAAAAAAAGCACTGACATTGTTGTGTGAGCACGGTAAAAAAAGGCACTGACATTGTTGTGTGAGCACGGTAAAAAAAGGCACTGACATTGTTTTGTGACCACGGCGAAAAAAGGCACTGACATTGTTGTGTGACCACGGTAAAAAAAAGGCACTGACATTGTTGTGTGAGCACGGTAAAAAAAAGGCACTGACATTGTTGTGTGAGCACGGTAAAAAAAGGCACTGACATTGTTTTGTGACCACGGCGAAAAAAGGCACTGACATTGTTGTGTGACCACGGTAAAAAAATGAGTACGGTTTAAAACTGTGTACAAATTACGTGTAGTGGTTGTTAAGAACTAAAATATCTAAAACCACTAAGAAGTTAACTACATAATGTTTTCTAAATATATACTATTGTCGGTATGACGTTTCAAGCAATATTTTTTTTTTTATTATCTTAAATATTAGTATGGCTGTGTAGCAGAGTTTAAAACACTAATATTATGTAATAACGATTAATAGCACTAATATGATTGTGTAACAATGATTAAACAACATTAACAGAACGGTGTCAGTTGAATAGCACTGCCCTAGTGGCTGAATATTTAATTTGTCTTAAAAGTTGAGTAATTATTGTGCCAATAATTACCTTCGTCATTGTTGTCCTGCATCATTCTTCCCTACAGACAGTTACGTGTGGAGTGTGCTTATTTATATACGAGTGTTAAACAAGTGATATATATGTGATATCGCTGCGCTTGGAAATGTGTGTTTTCTCAGAGCAAAGCCACATCAGGCTGTCTGCAGAGTCCACAATATAGGAGTTCTTAGGTTTTTATTGTTTAATTTAAATTTATAACGTTTGAAATGTCGTGCACTAATTGTACTGATAGAGTTCGTCTCTCTCTTTAATTACAAATTAACAAATTGACGGCTTTTTGTCTGTCATTGAACTTGCACGAGCGTACGATGAGACAATGTGATGCTGTTGTTTTTTTAATACGAAGGAACAAACAAGTTATTCTTTGAGTGCTCATCTGTGAACTTTATGCATAGTTGAACGAACAAAATGCCGCATATACAAGTTTTGTTTTTTCCTTGTGGAGTTCATGTCTGTACCTAGTACAATACATTCAGTATGCGTTCATTTAAGTACATTCATATGTCCCGCTTGCTGCTTTGTTCTACAGTCAACCTAGAACGAGAGAACCAGCTAGATTATTTCTTTAGCCAGGCCTGTTATTGTTGTTATTGTACCGAGGAGTAGCGGCTTGGCACGTTGAAACTCCATACAAGGCGTGACATTACCTCCCTGGGCTACTAGCAACGCTGATGATTTATCGATGACCAGCCATAGATGGAAGAAAGAACTACGGTTTAAAACTGAACAAAAACTCTCCACGTTCTCAAGTAACGAATATTCTCATTCATATTGCTTGCCTGAACTTTCTGTACTCATACATGCAGGTTACACAAAAGTCTTCACATACGTACGCGCCAAGGGCCCACAACTAGAATCGCCGGTCTCTCCAGGACTTTCACGTCTTGCCTCCGGCTTAGAAACCTTCAATTCGGCTCTCACGGCTTAGAGAACGAAGAAAATTCCAGCGAGACAGATTCACTGAAGTCTTTGTTTTCCCTTGCTCACAGTGACACTGCTAAATCAGAGAAGGAAGTAAACCGATAGTGAATCGAAGTTTATAAGACAGTTGAATTACACAGACAGAGAGATAGGGAGAGAGAGAGAGAGACAGACAGATATATAGAAATCTTAGTTGCAGTTGGTCTGAATGGTCATATTCTAACTTAGTTTAAATAAAATAACAGTTGTGAGAGTTGAGGTCAAATTATCTACTTCAATGCAGCGTGACCGGCTGACAAGTTCTATTCTGTAACTATTGGTTCGTTACACAAGCAAGTTTGACTTAATTGGACTTTTGCCTTTTAGCTAGATATGTTGAGCGGGTTTATTAGAAGTGTGTAAGAGAGACCTTTTTTTAATCGATCATATTAAAGTGGCACATAGCAATAGTTAATGTTTGTGTAATACAAAACGATTATTGTTAATATAGAAATCAGTAATGAACGTGACATCATTCTTTGTAGCAGTAGAAACAAAGTTAATCTGAAAAATATTCAGCATTTGTTGGATGATGGCCGAAAATATCGTCAAATACGATGTGATGAAACTGTGTTTTCTGTTTAAAATAGAGAAGTAAGAAAACTATACTTAATTAGCTCTGCTGATGGGCAGGTTGATTTGGAGTTTCATTACAAGTGCGCAAATTGTTCCAAAGTTACTGGTGCTAACGTTCGAGCCGTTACGCTGCTATAAAATTATCCTCGCACATGTGTTTAGCCGGTCGTTTCAGGTATTGACGTTATTGAAATTTGTTTTAGTTTGTTTGAAGTTAAGAACAAAGCAATACAATGGGCTATCCGTGCTCTGCCTACCACTGGTATCGAAACCGGGATTCTAGCGTTGTTAGTCCTCTGACATACCGTTGTGTCACTGGAAGGAGAGAGGAACTTATTGAAAGATAAACTATTAAAAATCAGCGTGAAATAGTTGATTATTTCACGTCTATGCGATTTCGTATTTACTCACAGCATGTTACAGGTTAATGCAAAATTTGACGCTTTCAAATGCATATTGTTTACATGAGGAAAGGTTCATTGTCACCTCCCCAGTCACTGGGGGCTAAACTGACAACAGGACTGGCAATGAGTGATATACTATATTATTACGTAAATAAGTGTCACTTTCTACCACCTGTTAAAACGTGATCTTGACATCATTGGTTAATGTTTAAATTGTAGAATGGCTTCAGAGTTGGCAGGAATGGACATGGAAGTTTCTATTCGTATTTAAACGTGCAACTTCCAACCGCATGTTAAACTGTGAACTCGATATCCTAATTTTCAAGCTATGCAGTTTTCATTTTCCCAGATTCTGTACTCGGGTTCTTGTGCCTGGACAGCATCACGGTTTATGTTTATAAACAATTTGTTCTTGATGGGCGTTCACTCAGAAACAAAACATTCGGGAATTCAATTTTGAAGTTGGGAGTATGTAAAACCACACACTGGGGGGGGGGGGTCGTATAGGGTAAATTACAGGGACTTTGTTAAACCATATGTAGGCTTGATTTGATTGATTACTGTGAATGTTTATTGTGAGAATCAACATAGAGATAAGGTACAGATACAAGCAAACAAGAACCAGTTACAAAAATATATCAACTTGTGTTCAATATACATTCGTGTACATGTTAGCTGACCATTGTAGTTATGTGATGTAACGTGTCAAATATGTTTTACTGAGGGTTGTTTTGCATTACCTGTAGAAAAAGGCTTCTCATGGGGATATTGTGTTCTTATGTAGAAAAAGGTTTCTCATAGGGGATATTGTGCTCTTATGTAGAAAAGGTTTCTCATAGGGGATATTGTGCTCTTATGTACAAAAAAGGTTTCTCATAGGGGATATTGTGCTCTTATGTAGAAAAAGGTTTCTCATAGGGGATATTGTGCTCTTATGTAGAAAAAGGTTTCTCATAGGGGATATTGTGCTCTTATGTAGAAAAAGGCTTCTCATAGGGGATATTGTGCTCTTCTCATGTAGAAAAAGGTTTCTCATAGGGGATATTGTGCTCTTGTCATGTAGAAAAAGGCTTCTCATAGGGGATATTGTGCTTTTCTCATGTAGAAAAATGTTTCTCATAGGGGATATTGTGCTCTTGTCATGTAGAAAAATGTTTCTCATAGGGGATATTGTGCTCTTGTCATGTAGAAAAATGTTTCTCATAGGGGATATGTGCTCTTGTCATGTGCTCTTGTCATGTAGAAAAAGGCTTCTCATAGGGGATATTGTGCTCTTCTCATGTAGAAAAAGGTTTCTCATAGGGGATATTGTGCTCTTGTCATGTAGAAAAAGGCTTCTCATAGGGGATATTGTGCTCTTGTCATGTAGAAAAAGGTTTCTCATAGGGGATATTGTGCTCTTCTCATGTAGAAAAAGGCTTCTCATAGGGGATATTGTGCTTTTCTCATGTAGAAAAAGGTTTCTCATAGGGGATATTGTGCTCTTCTCATGTAGAAATAGGTTTCTCATAGGGGATATTGTGCTCTTCTCATGTAGAAAAAGTTTCTCATAGGGGATATTGTGCTCTTCTCATGTAGAAAAAGGTTTCTCATAGGGGATATTGTGCTCTTCTCATGTAGAAAAAGGCTTCTCATAGGGGATATTGTGCTTTTCTCATGTAGAAAAAGGTTTCTCATAGGGGATATTGTGCTCTTGTCATGTAGAAAAAGGCTTCTCATAGGGGATATTGTGCTCTTGTCATGTAGAAAAAGGTTTCTCATAGGGGATATTGTGCTCTTCTCATGTAGAAAAAGGCTTCTCATAGGGGATATTGTGCTCTTCTCATGTAGAAAAAGGCTTCTCATAGGGGATATTGTGCTTTTCTCATGTAGAAAAAGGTTTCTCATAGGGGATATTGTGCTCTTCTCATGTAGAAAAAGGCTTCTCTTAGGGGATATTGTGCTCTTCTCATGTAGAAAAAGGCTTCTCTTAGGGGATATTGTGCTCTTCTCATGTAGAAAAAGGCTTCTCATAGGGGATATTGTGCTCTTCTCATCACAGGTTTCGAAACTCGTTTTTTTTTACGTTCCAAGTTTTCAGTCTTGCCTCTGAGCTGCTAGAGGAGAACAAACATATTTATAGTTAAGCGTAAAGCTACTATTCCGTGCTGTGCCAACCACAGGTGTCGAAATAATGTTTATCGTTATATGCTTTCAGACTTGTAGCTGAACCACTGTGGTGGTGGGGAACATATAAAAAGAGAGAGAGATCAGTGGATAAATTAGTTTTTCTTATAAGTATAGTACAAAATACGTTAGAGGCCTGGTATGACTAAGTGGTTAAGATATTTGATTCGCAATGTACTGTTTGCGAGCTCGAATATCCGTTACGCCAAACATACTCGCCTTTTCAGCAGCGGGAGCATAATAATATGATGGTCAATCCCACTGTTTGTTAGTAAAAGTATCTCGGTAGTTTGTGGTGGATGATGATGAAGAGTTAGCTTCCTTCATTCTTCATTCACAACTGAACAAGGAACTACTAGCGCAGATAACCCTCGAATAGCTTTTAAAGGAAATTCGAAACAAAACAAATCAAAATCCACGTTGTAAAAAAAAACGTACACGTGTTATCCTGTTAAGTAAACCGTTTTATTAAGCAGAGTCAACTTCGATAAGTTAGGTCACTTGTGAAAGTAATCGTATTGCCAACAGTTCTGTAAATTCATACTTGTGTAACATAATTGAACTGAATCATGAGTGAGGAGTTTTAGCACATTTACCTTACCGTAAGACAATAGTTTATTACGTTTACTTGACTATAAGTTAATAATATTTAATACAGCTCTCTCGTGCATATGCAGGTATAATGGAATTTAGCTTTCTCCTTATCTTGTTAAGGATTAATTATGTTAGCAGATTAACGTTCTCGATATTTTAATTAAAATGTCATCCTTTAATATGCTGTATTTTGTTTTTACTTACATTGGTTCTAAATTACCTAGATCACATTGATATAAAACCCTTAAAGCTCTCCGCTGACTCGGCGATAAGTCTAAGTGCTTAACGTCAGGGATTCGATCCCTGTGATGTGTGCAGCGTAGAGAACCTACTGCCTCGTGAAGAGTAATCAATACAACTTGAGATCTAGACCGTTCACCCGCTTCATTCCTATACCTGGTATAATATTACAGCAACTTCATCTTTTCCTGATAATTTTCTTTTCTTAAAACTAAAAATCTCCCTGACACCCCATAAAATACATCACACGAAATGAAACAACGGTCGCAAACAAATTTCCCTCTCCGATCTTGTGTTCCCCCTATAAAGAGACGAAACACGGATACCATTGCTTTACGAGTATATAGATTTACACTATTTTAAACTATCTCAACAAATGTCTCTAAATTCGTTCATGGATGCCTGTCGCTTCATAATTTTTAACTTGGGTACATATTAAATTTCGTATTTCACTTGACAACACCTAAAGACGACAGTGTGTAGTGCTACGTTTTTGCTATTTCGGTACAGGAAGTGTAGGATTTTTCTACAGGCCCTTCAACATTAATAAAAGAATGTTTAACCATGCCAACTGTTAGAATCTTGATCAGAACATGGAGGAGAAACTATTACAGCGAGAAAAAAAAAAATATTTGAACGAATTTTTTACGCTTTTCTCATTCTGCAACTTGACTAATAAGGCTTAGTCGTGGCCAGGTGGTTAGGACGCTCGACTCGTAATCTGAGTGTCGTGGGTCCGAATTCCCGCCACACCAAACATGCTCATTATTTCAGCCGTGGGTACGTTATAATGTGACGGTCAGTTCCACTATTTGTTGGTAAAGGAGTAGCCCAAGAGTTGGCGGTGGGTTGTGATGAGTAGCTGCCTTCCTTCTAGTCTCACACTGCTAAATTAGCGACGGCTAGCGCAGATAGCTCGTATAACTTTGCGCGTAATTCCAAAAACAAACAAAACTCTTGTACTCAGTTGTTCAGTATTGCTGTTTTTTGTTCTTAGGACCGATTTTCCTAATATCTATTATATTCTTGTATTTGTCGTGTTTCCATTTTGCAGAAAGGCTAAAAGAAAAACAATAAACAAATTTCACACTGAACACGTGTCTCACCAAGTACATCGATACCTTGGTTAACTGGAAATTCAAATTTGTCTTATGTAGCATAAACAGGATGAAATTTAAACACAAGTTTGACAGAGGATCTGTAAATGGATTTTGCGGATAATAGATTTTTTTTTACTCTAGTATTTGGAATGGAAGTATCTTATTTTCCTAAGTGGTTCTCTCTGAAAACAGAGTCGTTACCACGGTTTATCTAAATAAATACACACTTCAAACTGTTATTGAAAAATTAATAGCACATAATTGTTTGTTTGGTTTAACGCAAAGCTACACGACTGTCTGCACTTTGATTTTAGCGTCAACGTTTGTAAAACTCCACTGATCCTATGGGAGACAATAATATTGAAGAAATCAGCTGTTTTGTGAAGTCGAAACGTTAACTATATGATTCATGAATCTGTAAAGTTACAGACAAGTTTTAAGTAAACACTGACACGTTAACTATATGATTCATGAATCTATAAAGTTACACACAAGTTCTAAGTAAACACTGACACGTTAACTATATGATTCATGAATCTATAAAGTTACACACAAGTTCTAAGCTTAACTTTTATTGGCTTTTTCTTTCTTTCTCCTTAAATTGTTCGTGTTGTACTAACTACCTCTTTTTCTTTGGTTACAATAAGTGGTTGGTGTATCATTAACCTTGAAAGAAAGTGTTGACATAATCCTGCTACAAGTGTGTCCTGATATCAACGGTGGACATTTCGGACGAGTGTAAGTCCTGGCCTTTTGCAACAACCTGTTATCAAATGGTTTTTTAACCTTTTCTTGTCTTTCCATCCAACCGAAAGATGTTAAATAGAAACAATACTGTTCGTCATGTTTTATAAATACTGTAGAATTATCAGAAATAAGGATAAGGTTGACTGACATCAGTATATGTCGTAATGCCAAGAGGCATACTCGAATTAAGATTACCATTTTGAGTGTTAGAGCAGTATCATCTTTGCTACGCAATACTACCAAGTGAATCAACTGTTTTTATGTACATTAACATGTGTTACGCAAGTTTCTTTATGATACGTAGTACTAGCAGTTTTATGTGTTTTGGAAAGGGTGCTTGTCGCTACTTCGGATCAAACAACTAAAATATTTTTAATTCATTAAGGCGCAGATGTTTGAAATATGTATGAATAATCTAAAAAGGTCGAAGTGTATCACAAAAGAAACAGTATGGATGTGAAGAACGTTCTTAAGATGGAATTATGAATTAACCTTCGTATAATAATCGGCTCTTGTTCGTCTGTTTGTTGTAAGCTTTAACCTGATTGCCTACTATAAGTTAAACAGAACTTTATTGTGTATCCTTTGGCACAACGGTCTTTTTGCAATAACCATTATATTATTAACTTGAACACTTTTTTACCTACTTTGAGTTAGAGATCCTTCTTTTCTAAATGATAGTTTTCAGGAACCTTTCGGAAATGTCTAAACATTTGCAGATAACCTGAAGCGTAGTGATGTAAGTGGAAACAGCATTAGTGTTATCAATTCGTGCATGTCCCACATCTTCCAAGTACGCCCTCAGTTATAACCATCATTTTCCTAGAATTCTAGATTTGTTTAACTTGGGAGAAAACACCCATCATCCACAGAGCTGAGACAGAAAATAAAAAAAGACTTTGGAAAGTATTGTCCATCTAGAGACTGGGTTTCTTTAACTTTGTAGAAAAGAGTCGAGAATTGTCAACCACGTAGTGTTGGGTTTCCCTAACTTTTGAAGGAAAGAGTCGAGAAGTATCAACCATGTAGAACATTGGTTTTGTTAGCTTTGAAGGAAAGGCTTTGTCTGGAACCTAAAGCACTGGATTTACTTAGAGTAAAAGACTTTGAAAGCATTATCAGCGTAGAGTACCGAATTCTCTGGATTTAGACAAGAAGACTAGATCAATGAGGGCTATTGTCTTGGACATGAACATTAAGGACCTTATTCAGTAGAGCACTGGATTCTGTTGTCTTGGACATGAACATTAAGGACCTTTATTCAGTAGAGCACTGGATTCTATTGTTTTGAGAAATCAACCTTGTGAAACATATTTTCAGATGTATTTTTGTACTTGGACAGAAGAAGTCGGATTTCTATACAACTGATTTCATAGATTAACGATTGAAATCACAAGTCATTTTTACCACACTCCATTTATTCCTTTCTATTCTGGAGTCAAGACTTATTCAGATAATTAAAAAAAAACCTTTGCTATTGTCTCGTCAAATCAAATTTTATAGTTTAATCATTGTTGACTTGACCATTTTTTAATACATTGCTTCACAAATTGTTAATGTATTTTCATATACTCGACTGACAAGGTGGTTCGACCAATACTTGTAAATAGTTATCATACACGCTGAGAAAAGTAACTTTTATGTTAGATTTTGTAGTCGTTTCAATTCATTTCGGAATATTCATCAGTTTACTTAAAAATATAAAAGAACACTTAATGTCGTTTACTTCTATATAGGATAATGCTCTCATCAGTTGATCGATTGAACAGTTTTGTGTTGTTTATTTACTTTAAAACTTGCACACGGAGTTTTTTCTTTCTTTGACTTCTGCATCTGCAATTTTGATTAATTAACTGGAGAATAATTAATTAATCATAACTTCTAATACACGGAGCATTTTGCTGATCGTTGTGAACCAACATATTGGTCCTTAAGTGCTGACTTAACACTCTGATATTATGTGATATTGTGTATTTTAACAGTTTAAGATCAAATTAAAATTTTTAACCATTGCATATAATTCATTGTCCCCAGTCTGCAGTGTTATTACATTCACGAAAACGAACTGAAAATTAAATGTTTCTAATGCTCTTCAAAGAACTTTACGGATTTTCATTATAACGTGTGGTTTGATATTTTTGCTTTAGCTTCTAGTATGTTCCTCGGACCTTCCTCTCGTCCTCCAGTTTATAACTTGTCGAAAGCATGTTCCTCGGACCTTCTTCTCGTTCTCCAGTTTATAACTTGTCGAAAGCATGTTCCTCGGACCTTCTTCTCGTTCTCCAGTTTATAACTTGTCGAAAGCATGTTCCTCGGACCTTCTCATCCTCTTACACCCCTTTATCTTTTCGTTCATTATGTTACATTTCTGAACATGCTTCTTAAGTATTTTTTGACGCTTCATTAAGCTATATCTCTGAACATGATCCTCGGTTTGTATTTTCGTCTGTTATTTTATATTATCGGGCAACTTTCTCAGACGGTGTGTTCTCATCACGTTCTGTACGTCACATAAAGAAAAAGAAAATATCTTACATGTATCATAACAAGACGACATCTGGAGAGAATCCCTGACTGGTGCCAATGGTCCCCAAAGAGCTGACTGTGTCATCATACGTATCTACTGTATCTTCTTTCACAGTTCTCATTTAAAACACCTGCGTGTAACGTGTACTGATAGTGACTGATCTACTTGCACGTACGATGAACAGCGAGCTAAGTTCCATCTTTACTTCGGCTTTCGTTCTTGTCAAAACGTAGTCGTACATTGGCTAGAAGGTGGTCACGTGGTACAGGTACACATCTTTACATGACTTTTCGCTTAATTATTTTGCCAGTTTTTTTTTTTCTCTCACAGTTCTCGAAATAAATCTCACTCCTCGAGAGCATATGAAATAGACGAAATGCTCATCATTATCCTTTAGGCTGTGTGTGATATATTGAACCCGTTAAGACTGTTGTGTCGGTCGAACAAGGCATTACTTAAGACTATTTATTGTTCGGAGAAGGGGAGAGAATTTAAGCACGCGTATCGTAAGTTCTAGATTTTTCGTACTTTTTATATCAGTGGACACTTTTCTATTAACATGTTGGTGGAATGTCAGTAACGGAGATGTTGTGCATCCATATTTTCATGTATATCTTTTTCTGATAGTCCATCTGTATATCTGTCTACATACGTGACTGTTTACCTATGTATCTTTTTATATCTCTGCCTGTTTGTCTGTATATCTACCTACCCAGATAACCTTTCATGAAAGTTATGGCCAACAACGACACGAGCATACGTGCGTTACAATGAATTTTGACTTTGAGCATGAAACGTGAGGAAAGTACAAAACAAAGGATTACAGCGACCCTTGTTGCAAACATTCATTTTGTACAAACACTTGTGGTTTTCCCAACACGGAAACATACACACACACACATACAAGCAGCTAAGACGAAGTGTTTATCGTCGAGTCAGATTGATTTACACTGCTTAAGCCTAATCGCATACAACATTAGTACGTGGATTATTACTTATTTACTACCTTGGACGCAGACACTTTTCCGTGAACAAACAAAGTCGTTCTAAGAGTTGCGTCACAATATTGTCGTTCTTCTATGTCTAGAGTAATATTAAATCTCGATTCCTGTCAGAGTTCGACAACTCCTATTTGTTTTAGCTTCAAAATAACGTACACAGATAAAGTTCGCACGGGTACTCGAAAACCTGCATATACTCGTAGGATTTTAGAATACCCAACATGAACTGCGTCTCTTGTTTACTACCCAGGTACCCATTATTAATTGAATAATTTTAAAGAAACTTCATAAATTATTAAAACAATGCAATTGTAAGCGTGGCACTTTGCCGGCATAAAAAAAAAAAAGACGAGATACAAACAGGATTTTCGTTAAGAGTGGAGTACCTTAACTGGCGGAATCTCTAAGGCATTGCAGCAAATAACAACGAATAGTGGCGAATAATCCACCATAATCATTTAATTGAGTTTAAATATTACTATTTAACATTAATTTTGTTATTATTATTACCCGAACAGAACCAAAGTTCCAAAGTATAATCCACAGATGGTATCTGATTCGAAGATTTCTTTGTCAGATACACAAGACTGAAAGTTTAGTGCGAGTATTATAATTTAGATGGATTAAATATGACGGGGGTATTAAATTCAGTTACCTCTTAGAAAGGATAGTTTATAATAGTTTTGTTTATGTAACTGTTTTCGAATCGTACGTTGTGTAGTCAGTTGTGAATTCGCGCTTTATCTATTATTGTTTCATATTACCAGAGGCTTTAAAGTTTTTCTTGTTTCAATTGAATATTGTCATCAAAATGTCTCGTAGTGTATAGAACGTTCTAGAACTATCTTGGATTATAAATGCGTGTCCAAAATGTAGTTTGAATCGGTTAGATAGCTAGATGTAGACTGTGTGATTATGAATTTAGCTACAAAGAGAATTTAATAGCAATTTTTAAAATCAGACCGTCTCACAGATTGTATTGTAATAGCAGAGTATAGAAGAAATTCGCTCATTTTTTCTAAAGTAATTGAAATAACCTGTGTTGAATTTGACAATCATGTAAAGCTCTGGATACAGTATAACATATTTGTATATACTTTCAAGTTGTTTTAATTTATTATTTTAAAACAAGTGGGATGTTTGAGTGCTATTTTTTTTTGTTGAAATTTATCACCAATATGTCACAATTGACAAGAAGGAGATAGGAGGAATGTGGTACTCCCAACAACAGCAAAGAATGGTTTCTGAGTTGGTTTCCTTAAGGGTTCTGTCCTTAGACTGCGAAAAGGAAGAAAACTAATATTTGAACTCTGCTAGGCTAAAGAACCTGATTAGTTAACAGAATTGTAGGTTTGAGTCCCGCCTAATCCGAATTTTCATTCATTACGACAGTCACCAAACATGCTCACTCTTTCATCTCTGGAGGCATCATATTGGTACAATCAATCTCACTATTTGTTGGTAAAAGTGTCCCAAGAGTTTGCAGTAAATAGTATTTCCTAGCTGCCCTCCCTAAAGTCTATCACTACTATATTTGAGACGGCTCACGCAGATAGTCCTTTTTTAGTTGTACGCGAAATTAAAAACAGAACCATTACAGTGACGTCAAGTGTTCTAAACAATGGGATAGACAAACTAGGCACGAGACATACGAATGAAACATATGATGTAAGGGAGAAAGCACGTGCCTTGTGGGTAAATAACACTATGTAACAGAATGTTTACTGTTTCTTGTTCCTGGACAGAAAGTGTTATTTCCCAATTGTTTATGCCTAAAGTAAATGGAAAAGACCTATTTTTCTCTTCAAACTTTGCTTTCGTTACCTGAAAGCGTATAACGAAAACATGATGGGAGACTATATTTGGGGGCTGATACGTGAAAGTGATTTACATTACAGTCGAAAATCTCGAAAAACTGTTTAATAAACATCTTTGTTCATTTTTCTATAACTTTAATATAAGTACATGTAAATCTTGATTCATATGTTGTTTTATTCAGAGCTTAAGTAAATGAAAATTTGCCCGTTTTTACATATAAAATAGGTTAATTTTTACATATAAAACAGGTTAATTTCTAAATTATTTTATCCAGGTCACAAAAGTAAAGTTTGAAGGGAATAATGGCCATTTTGTGTACTTTTACAACATAAGCAATTAAGAAATAACACATACTATCCAGAAACAAAATTTGTGTTACATAGTGTTATATGAGAGTATCCGAAGGACCCTCAGTTCACAATCTGTGGCTGCCAGAAAAAAAAGGCAGTCTGAACTTTTAGGTCCTGAGTGTGGTATAAGAGTGACAGTGAAATCAGACAAGAGAAGAGTAATCCAACAGTTAGTAAGTGGGTGCTTTCCTTGTTAACCGGTTCGAAACTGGGACGGATATGTTTGTGTATAATTCTGAAACGGACAGTTAATCTCATTTAAACAAAAGCCATATCAACTGGTAATTTACTTGCGTCAGTGGAGCTTGAACTTCTGTTCATTTTTCTTGGTTTATTACCTGTCTTTAATATTGAAACGTCAGATAATTTGTGTCAGCTGATATTCGTGTGATTTACAAGTTAAAAATATAAAACAACAAGCTCTGAACTACGTTGTAGTGTTGGGAAATAATTTTGTATGTGTGTACATTTAAGGAAGAGAGAGATATAGCTGAACGCTGAGAACTGAAGATTTAACAAGTGTCTATTTGAAAATAAACACAGAACTCTATACAATAAAATAAGAACTTTTACAATAGCATTGTAAATGTTTATGAAAATATAAGGTAGCAAATACCAATAAATTCTATATAAATTGTAATAACGTTTTAAAGTGCTATAAGAATTGAAGATAGAATACCGGAGAGTTCTGTTCGAAACTGTGGTAGTTTTAATTGTTATGACAATTGACGGTAGAGCACCGGAGAGTTCTGTTCGCAACTGTGGTAGTTTTAATTGTTACGACAATTTGAAGTGTAATACAAAAAATTCGGTAGAAATTGAATTTAAATTAAAAACGTGAAGACAGAGTGAGCTTGATTTGATTTTGAACGTTTTATATCTATCGTTTCGTTCAATGGTAACTTCGCGAGGAAATGTTTGTCTCGGACCAAGATCTCTTCTGCCTTAGGTTTCTGTTCGTATCGATTCGGTACGTAATAATCTCGTGAGTTCAGAACCTTCGTCTCATTCCCTTGACTCCGAGATCTAAGGAACCTCATCATTTCCAACAACCATAAGGTGAACTGAACTACTTAGGTGATGGAGAGTTTGGGTCGATATCAGTGGGGTTGGTCTCCACACACACACACACACACACACACACACACACACACACACACACACACACACACAGTTACATCTGACTTGTGATGTAATATAGTGATTTCTCTGTTTTTTATACACCACACTGCTTCTGTTTTGAAGCATTAGCATCGTAGTAAGTATACAGATTTTCTGTATTGTACTGTTTAAAAGAAAGTAGCGTAAAATGTTTTAGCAGCATAGATAAACGAACGTTTTTAGTCCACTGATTTTCTAGGTGTCGCTGTAGGCTTTATTGTAAATATTTGACCACGGAAAATCTGCTTTGTTACTGTGCACTTAGTGTACCTACACAATTATTTGTAGAACCCAACTTACAGTTTTACAACCCAATGAAATGTTTTTTTTTCGAGGGGGAAAAATCATACCAGCAGCAATGTAAGGTGGAAAAAAGTTACAAGGAAAAATGGCAATATCCCTTTCCAAGAACGGAAAATACAACATCAGAATATTTATATGTTTAGGGCTCATTGAGACATTAGTTTGTGATTCGTGATGACGAAAAGCTCACTCGAAGTAAAAATGTATCTCAAGACGGCTGTGTGGGTATTAAAGTAAAATAGAGAATAACGTTCAGGCTTAGCTACAAAGAAAAATTGTGTTGTCTCTATCGCAGAACGGAAAATACACATCAAAACAGTGTATGTTTAGGGCTCATTGAGACATTAGTTTGTGATTCGTGATGACGAAAAGCTCACTCGAAGTAAAAATGTATCTCAAGACGGCTGTGTGGGTATTAAAGTAAAATAGAGAATAACGTTCAGGCTTAGCTACAAAGAAAAATTGTGTTGTCTCTATCGCAGAACGGAAAATACACATCAAAACAGTGTATGTTTAGGGCTCATTGAGACATTAGTTTTTTTTTCTAACGCGTCATTGTTATGGGTAGCTCTCCCCTCCCTCACACACACATTTTTCACTTTGTGTGCCATATTCCGTAGTAACCGAAGACATTATTATCGGTTCCATTTTCTCCCCACTTTGCAATATGGGTGCCATGTTTACTGAAGACGTTATTACCGGTTCCACTTTTACGGGTGCCAAAATTACCGAACCAAATAATGACAGATGAGCTACAAAACAAATCGATCGTTATTCTTGAAAAGTTATAGCTCTGAGTAACTCTTCAGTTTGTTGTAACCAGCTTTTGGGTCTCGCCTTCTAACAAAGCTAAGTATTGTGTAGGATTTGAATAGATATTGGAAAGAGAATGACCTCCCCCCCCCTCCTCTTTCCCAACATAGACGTTTAACCTCGACTATGACCCTCTGGCAATTTCTTGAAGAATTATAGGATGGGTGTGATTGGTTTATTGATTGAACAGTGGAAGTTATAGTTTTGACTTGGAGGAGAGAAGCCGCGTTTGTGCTTCAGTGAACGAAACGTTTTTCCCAATATCTATAGTACAGCTCATATTAATTGCGAAATGGTACGTCACAAATCTGACATAGAGATCTCTTAAGTTTTATAAATAAATTAACTTTTATTGTGTCAACGAATTAAATTAATTGTCGATACGTAGTACATTTGTGAAGTCGTATCTCGCAACGTTCTGTGTGTATTCTCATATGGATGGGGGGTGTGGCTTCTTAAATCACACACAGATGTGAAACACCAGGATATATCTGTACTGCAGATATAACGTTTGAAAGAAAAGTATTTTTTTCACATTCTTTTGAATAATCGATTTGGGATCGAATTGAGGTCTGATGGTTGTTAATTGAAACTGATTAAACATTTTTTTGTCAAATGTTTGTTTGTTTTTTAATTTCGCGCAAAGCCACACGAGGACTCTCTGCGCTAGCCGTCCCTAATTTAGCAGTGTAAGACTAGAGGGAAGGCAGCTAGTCATCACCACCCACCGCCAACTGTTGGGCTACTCTTTTACCAACGAATAGTGGGATTGATCGTTACATTATAACGCCCCCCACGGCTGAAAGGACGAGCATGTTTGGTGCGTTTGTCAACTGAGTAATTCATTAATTTGCCGCTGTGTGAAATCGTTTCTTACTAATAGGAAAAGCTAATATTTTTATCGTACGTATCCACGCTGTGTGAGAAAATGGACCGAGCAGAAGAACAGTTTACAGAGAAACTGTATTCAGATTTTTGTTTCGGAATATGTGATTTGCAGATCGGGCAAACGTTGTAGTAGAGACCAAATATGCTTGAAAATAAAAAAAACGCTTTCCATTTGCATAGACGTTAATGTGCATATATATTGCTTCTATGAAAATTAAACTGTGTGCAAAAAATGTTAAAAAAACAAACATTGATTAGATAATTTCCTAAGTACCTAATAACTTAACGTATGTAAACATCTTTTATCAAACGCCCATATGAATTTCAACATGATTTTTTTTTATCCTTTAACCTAAAGTTTTCAGGCATTGATGTATGTATGTATGTCCAATTTCTAGCCAAAACATTCATTTACATATATTCCTAATCCTAATTATTTGTGGGATCGAAGGTCTCCCAAGATAGAGGAATTAGAATCTCTTCAGTGAGAGGAAAATAAATAATTTTGAAGTCAGTCATACAGTAAAGAAACGACAGAGCTTCAAAAACCCAGAAAGCTGACGTCGACAAATATAGGAGTTTTGCATTTTAAATTGCATTCTGACGTTGGCCCCACAAGTACTTGGCTTAAACCGTATATACATTCCTGGCTTCATTTGAAACTGTATTCTGATGATTCCGCCGTCAGATATTATCACTCGTCGGTGCGACATAACACCGTTAAACGTGTTTCTTTCACGCCAGAGTCTGTATCTAAGCAACCGCTGAAGAGCTCCATCTACAAACTTAGACGTTAACCCATCTGCTGTTGTTGTTTTTTTTTTCCTTTTCTTGTACTCGTGTAGTTCACCAAGAATCTTTTCAGATCTTCAACTAATTACATTCACCCTTCTCCCCTGTAACATAAATAACCCCTGTTAAGCAGGGTGTCGGGTTTTCGAGTAGAAACTATGAGAATTCATTGCCTTATACAACACTTAGTGTTCATTATTTTGGCCGGGCGAACGTACTGTTTGCTGGCGTAATTGAAAAGGGCGGTAGTTTAATATTCGTGAAACCTTAACGTATCCAGGTGCTTTGCCGCGCTGTTGGCAAGTTTGGTTCATGCCAAATCACTTTGGATTTGGAGTGGAAACAAAAAGAGCAAATGTAATCAAATTACTGGCAGTATATTTATTTATTTTTAAACGTCTCTGACAGAAATAAATCTTCTTTCTCTCGTTATAAACTGCTTTTTGTGAACTTACTTTTAAGCTGAACGAAATATCTTTAGGCGAATTACTTTCTCCCGAAAATTGGCTAGTGTTTTAGGACGCATCCAAAATTTAGTGACTAGATGTTGAGGTCACAACAAGAATTAAAACTGTTTGTCCGTTTTAACAGCGATTTTTAAAACTCTTAACACTAGTTTCAATATGTGGTTTTGATTTGTGTTCACGTAAACTTTTTTTTCGTTTCTTTTTACATCTGAGTCAAATACGTATACAAATAAAAGTCCAGAGAATGAACGAGCTTTTGATTATTTGGAATTAAGCACAAAGCTACAAAAATGGGCTATCTGTGTTTGCCCACTACAGGTATCGAAACTCAGTTTTAGCAGAGTCCATAAACATGTTGCTATATCTTTGGTGGGGGCCATGTGACCTTTTTATTTGTTTATTTGATATGTACCCTAACCAATACGATAGTTAGTATATTGATAAGAAAGAAACGTATGCATAGATTTATTATTATTCTAAGGCATTCGCAGTGCACAAGCCTTCTACTATGGAGTATTGTTCTACTTATACTGTTTCGTATGGATCATATATGTTTCAAGTCGTTACCCATGTTCCTGAACTTATAATTTATGCCTGTGGGAGAAAACTAGGCTTATGTTTGTTAGACTTGGAAAGTATTCATTTTGACAAGGGGGGCATAAAAAATGAATTAAATTAGAATTCACTTGACGTTACTGAAATCCCCCCCTCTCACAACCCTTGTTCTTTTCTGGATATCTTCCTTCAGGTTTTTCTTCTTTAATCAACCAAAAATATATTACATAATTTTGGTAATGACCCCCTCTCCTTCCTCTATCGACTTGCGTTTGGAAGACTTCAGTAGCTTGAAGGCACGTGAGACTCTCTGCTCTGAGCCACCTGAAATTGACAAAGATCGATTGGTGTGGTCTGGCCTCTTGTCATTACCGCCATTGGAAGTTTTAGTAAACCGTAGTGAAACAGATGGAAATATAACAAACAGCTTTACTTGGGTCTTTGGTTTTCCTTTCTATACACACTCCTTGAAATGGCATGAAAGATCCATTAAGAAAAGTTACTTTACAGTAATAACGTCCTTCTTGTTAGAAGTATTTTTTTCTAACCTTTTTTAAGTGTATTTATTTTTCTTTAGTTATGTCTCCAGAAAATACTAAAAGTGGAAAAATGAAATATACGTGTAATTATTATATACTTACGTCATCAGGGTCAATGATATTTTCGAAATATTTTTACAGACATTGAGTTTATAATATTTAAACACCCTGATCTATTTTATGAGTAAACGTTAAGTTTTTCGTGAGTTTTGAAGAGCTAAACATAACATCTCTACGAGTACGAGAATGGCGAGAGAACTGGGGCTCCCTCTTTTAAGTGTAGAGGGAGCCACCTTCCATCCTGTTTCTTTTCATGTTATGGTTCCTCACAGATAAATTGTGTAAATAATTTAGCTATGACGACTGACTCGTATTTTACGTATTACATTAGAAAAAAATTCTCCTTTACGTATTTGGCATTTTCAGTTAGTGTGGTTGTCGATTGTCAGTACAAAACATATACATATTAACTTTGTTAGTGTTAGGCGTACGTTAAAAAAATGTACAAAATGTTAGTGGATGCCAATTTTTTGTAGGATGTAAGTATTACAAATACTAATTAATTCAATAAAACCTTTGTTATTGTCCAATATTGAATATTTTATCTAATATTTACATACTTGTAGAAACGCGAGACATTTACAAGAAAGGGACCTTTCGTTGGATTTTTTGTCCACTGATGAAGAAAAGCTGTTGCTAGAAAGAAATGTCTTATTGCCTTAACTTACTGTTATTAGTTAAGCATAACATATAACCTTTTTCGATTTTTGAGTATCTTCTGACCAAAGCTCTATCTGCATAGATCAAAGCTGCTTAAAAGGAACATAAGGAATAATGTAATGAAATTACACATGGGTGTTACTATGGGTGTGAAACTTGCACTTCCATGTTCGTCAGTTAAGGTGTCATGGTGAATATCAATAGAATCATTGGCTAACACGAATAACCAGTTTTGTTTTATCGATCTTTAAAACCTAAGACGTAATTAAATGTGTGCTATTCTGATATTTTAGGTTTGTCACTGAACGAGCATTTTTAAAAATAAAATAAGTAACTATTTGTTTAATACAGTATAAAATCCTGGACTTTTTTTTCTATTGAAAGATCATTTCGATATACAACAAATACATTTGTATAAATATGTAGCTTACCATCTTTATATTTGTAACGATTCGCTCGGCTCGAGCACTTCTCAAAGATTTAGTTCGTGTTTCGAAGTTTTGGTTTCTCGTAATTTCCATTTCATTCGGTCCAGTATGGTCGTGTAGGAGATGTCTTCTGCTTGTCTGTTCCTTAAAATGTCCATTTCATTCGGTCCAGTATGGTCGTGTAGGAGATGTCTTCTGCTTGTCTGTTCCTTAAAATGTCCATTTCATTCGGTCCAGTATGGTCGTGTAGGAGATGTCTTCTGCTTGTCTGTTCCTTAAAATGTCCATTTCATTCGGTCCAATATGGTCGTGTAGGAGATGTCTTCTGCTTGTCTGTTCCTTAAAATGTCCATTTCATTCGGTCCAGTATGGTCGTGTAGGAGATGTCTTCTGCTTGTCTGTTCCTTAAAATGTCCATTTCATTCGGTCCAGTATGGTCGTGTTGGAGGAGATGTCTTCTGCTTGTCTGTTCCTTAAAATGTCCATTTCATTCGGTCCAGTATGGTCGTGTTGGAGGAGATGTCTTCTGCTTGTCTGTTCCTTAAAATGTCCATTTCATTCGGTCCAGTATGGTCGTGTTGGAGGAGATGTCTTCTGCTTGTCTGTTCCTTAAAATGTCCATTTCATTCGGTCCAGTATGGTCGTGTTGGAGGAGATGTCTTCTGCTTGTCTGTTCCTTAAAATGTCCATTTCATTCGGTCCAGTATGGTCGTGGAGGAGATGTCTTCTGCTTGTCTGTTCCTTAAAATGTCCATTTCATTCGGTCCAGTATGGTCGTGTTGGAGGAGATGTCTTCTGCTTGTCTGTTCCTTAAAATGTCCATTTCATTCGGTCCAGTATGGTCGTGTTGGAGGAGATGTCTTCTGCTTGTCTGTTCCTTAAAATGTCCATTTCATTCGGTCCAGTATGGTCGTGTTGGAGGAGATGTCTTCTGCTTGTCTGTTCCTTAAAATGTCCATTTCATTCGGTCCAGTATGGTCGTGTTGGAGGAGATGTCTTCTGCTTGTCTGTTCCTTAAAATGTCCATTTCATTCGGTCCAGTATGGTCGTGTAGGAGGAGATGTCTTCTGCTTGTCTGTTCCTTAAAATGTCCATTTCATTCGGTCCAGTATGGTCGTGTAGGAGGAGATGTCTTCTGCTTGTCTGTTCCTTAAAATGTCCATTTCATTCGGTCCAGTATGGTCGTGTAGGAGGAGATGTCTTCTGCTTGTCTGTTCCTTAAAATGTCCATTTCATTCGGTCCAGTATGGTCGTGTAGGAGGAGATGTCTTCTGCTTGTCTGTTCCTTAAAATGTCCATTTCATTCGGTCCAGTATGGTCGTGTAGGAGGAGATGTCTTCTGCTTGTCTGTTCCTTAAAATGTCCATTTCATTCGGTCCAGTATGGTCGTGTAGGAGGAGATGTCTTCTGCTTGTCTGTTCCTTAAAATGTCCATTTCATTCGGTCCAATATGGTCGTGTTGGAGATGTCTTCTGCTTGTCTGTTCCTTAAAATGTCCATTTCATTCGGTCCAGTATGGTCGTGTAGGAGATGTCTTCTGCTTGTCTGTTCCTTAAAATGTCCATTTCATTCGGTCCAGTATGGTCGTGTAGGAGATGTCTTCTGCTTGTCTGTTCCTTAAAATGTCCATTTCATTCGGTCCAATATGGTCGTGTTGGAGATGTCTTCTGCTTGTCTGTTCCTTAAAATGTCCATTTCATTCGGTCCAATATGGTCGTGTAGGAGATGTCTTCTGCTTGTCTGTTCCTTAAAATGTCCATTTCATTCGGTCCAATATGGTCGTGTAGGAGGAGATGTCTTCTGCTTGTCTGTTCCTTAAAATGTCCATTTCATTCGGTCCAGTATGGTCGTGTAGGAGGAGATGTCTTCTGCTTGTCTGTTCCTTAAAATGTCCATTTCATTCGGTCCAGTATGGTCGTGTTGGAGATGTCTTCTGCTTGTCTGTTCCTTAAAATGTCCATTTCATTCGGTCCAGTATGGTCGTGTAGGAGATGTCTTCTGCTTGTCTGTTCCTTAAAATGTCCATTTCATTCGGTCCAATATGGTCGTGTAGGAGGAGATGTCTTCTGCTTGTCTGTTCCTTAAAATGTCCATTTCATTCGGTCCAATATGGTCGTGTAGGAGATGTCTTCTGCTTGTCTGTTCCTTAAAATGTTTAGTTATTTATTTTTGTGTGGGTATGACTTCAGGCCGTTTCTTGAAAACGTATGCATATATTGATATACCTATCGCTGGCTATAACTTCTAATTAAAGCAAGCTACCTGCATAGATCAGAACCGTAAATTAAATCCGTAATTAATATAACTAATTTAATATACGATATGCATTCTTATATATATCGCTCTCTCTCTCGTTTTTTTTGTAATTATAATTATTTATTATTAAGCACAGAGCTTTACAATTAGCAAACTTTTTTTCTGCCTGCCGTGGGCATCGAAACCAGAATTTCAGCGTTTTGAGCCGTGAACCAGGGAGTCATCGAGAGCTTTAACTATTGAAACTTTAAAATATGCAATTAGATTTCTGGTCCGCAACTAGAAATATGTAAGGGACCAACTCTATTTACGACCATGTCGTACGCTCTTCAACTTGTACATCACGTAGAATCCTTGAAAGTTACCATATCACCAGAATGCTTTACGATTTACTTGTAGATTAAACGTTCTTCCCTCCAAATTGTAAGAAGTCATGTAACTTAATGTCTCGCAAATTCTGCTCAGTCGTAGGAATCTGTTGAAACTGTTTTTAGTGTTATAAGCTTTAAATGTTCATACCCCTTCTGGAAGGTCTGAAAGTAACTTTTTACCATTCTGATAGATACTTAACTATGGGTCACTCTGTACAAACTGATAGATACTTAACTATGGGTCACTCTGTACAAACTGATAGATACTTAACTATGGGTCACTCTGTACAAACTGATAGATACTTAACTATGGGTCACTCTGTACAAACAGTTGCATGTTGAGGTATTTCTCACGTGAAACTGTAGCATTCGTTCAGATAAGTTACACAAACAAAAACGTATTCCGTTTCCACATTTATTTTCTTATGAACGTAATACTGCGGTCTTAATGTCCGATTAAGCCAGTGGACGGAATCTTCAATTCTCCTGATAAACTCACCCATTCAACTCTCGTGATGCATTTCGTGTTCCTGCCGTTCAGAAGAGCCAAAGCACGCTTTTACAGTGGCCAATTGACAGCCGACAATATTTCCCAGCCCTAGACGATGTATCATCACGTGCGTGCAGTTCCATCGGCCGCTCATAACGTGATCTGCCACGCTTTCATTTTTCTTTTCTTTTATGCTTTTTTCATGGTAAGCAGATTGGCTGATTAACAGCCCAAAATCTGATTAAAAAAAGATAAGAAAAGATAATAACATTAATTTTACTTCTTGTGTTTGAGATTTTTAATATCTATATTCAATTAAACTACTTTCGACGTTACTTACTAGATAGTCGATCAATAGAGTATGTGTTATGTATTTCACCAATATTAGAATAAGTGAGGTGAATGTAATACGATCATCAAGGTATTGAGTTTTTCGAGTCTTCGACAATCATGTCTAGTTCGCAAGCTGCAGGTCATTGGCTGTTGGAAAGGAAGAAATGAACAGTTTTGTGTATCTTTCTGTTTTTATCTTTAAAACATAACACACATACATTGTTTTAGATGCGCGTATTATCCGATTGCTCACGCATTTTATTATTCTTTCTTCGAGAGGTCGCTGTTTGACTCTGTTGCAGAGCTCTCCGCCTCGGAGCTGGAGAAGTGAGTTCGAATCCGTGAGATTCCACATTTTAAGTTCTAGGTAAGTTATGAGAGTGACAATAAATCCTTTAGCGTGAATGGTGGACTCTAGCGTCCTTCTCACTGGGGCATGGCAAGGTGGTTAAGATACTCGACTCGTAACTCGAGGGTCGCGGGTTCGAATCCCCGTCACACCAAACATGCTCGCCCCTTTTAGTCATGGTTCGTTACTATGGGACGGTCAAATCCAGTATTCGTTGGTAAAAGAGTAGCCCAAGAATTAGCGGTGGGTGGTGATGACTAGCTGTCCTCCCTCTAGTCTTACACTGCTACATTAGGAACGGCTAGCACAGATAGCTCTTATGTAACTTTGCGCAAAATTCAAAACAAACCAAACCTTTTGGCTGCCTGCTCTGACTAGTAGTTCAAATTTAGGGTAGACGAGAGATATCCTCAAGTTTTACCAAAGCTATGAAAGTGTAATACTAATACTTTCTTCGAAAGCCATGAAGTCCTGTGTTTGTCTCCATCGTAAGCTATTTTAATGTGAACTGTGTCGCCTTTATTTTCGTACAAGCCGTGTGTAGCCTCGTAACTAAACACTATAAATCCAAACAGTAAGTCTGAGAACTCATGAGTCACATTCCACTATAAAAGACACTGCCAAGTCAAACTGTTTGGTCAAACAATAGGATGAGTGCTGTTGAATAGCTGCCTTAACTCAGTCTCCAGTTCAAAATTGGGGATGGGTGGTGGTGTGTGTGTGTGTGTGTGTGTGTGTGGCCACACATGAGGTGGTTAGGGCACTCTACTCATAATCGAAACACACATTACTAGTAAAGGATGATATTATAATAACAAGACTTTTATATAACAACTCAGAAAACCCGCCTTGGAAGCTATTTGTTTTACAATATACCAATATACAATGACAATTTGAAAGCACGGATTAGCTTTTATCAGTTTAATTCATCTAGCTCATTGACTTTCAAAACATTCCACATATAAAACAGCAACTTTTATAAACATTTAGTTTTGAGTGATATTTTAAAGCTGTTTAGTTTGTAAAATTAAAGAAAGGTATTAATGGCCCGACATGGCCAGGTGATTAAGGTGCTTGTAATCCGATGTATTGCGGGTTCGAATCCCCGTCGCACCAAACATGCTCGTCCTTTCAGCCGTAGTGGCGTTATAATGTTATGGTCAATCCCACTATTCGTTGGCAAAAGAGTAGCCCAAGAATTAGCGGTGGGTGGTGATGACTGGTTACCTTCGTTCTAGTCTTACACTGCTAAATTAGGGAGAGCTAGCGCAGATAGCCCTCATGCAGCCTTACATGAAATTCAAAACAAACAGAATTAGAGGTAAGTATGCGCAGATAGTCGCTGCATAGGTTTTCGTTAATATTTTAAACAACCTTGTATATTTAAACGGCTGGTATGGGTAGAGAAAACACTATGTAGAGGAGCGAACAACGTTTCGACCTTCTTCGGTCATCGTCAGATTCACAAAGAAAGAAAAGGTTACTGATCGGTAGCTGACCACATGTTTGAAGACAGTTGTGTAACTGAGTGTAGGAATGTAGAAGGCATGCTTAGATGTTGGATATATTTATTAATATAGGTATAAAGGTGTTCCTTTGTATTGGTTTATTTTGGGCTTGAGTTGTTGTATAAGTAAGGCTTCTTTTATTTTGCATTTGTTTATGTTTGTTTCTTTATTTAGTATTTGAGTGTTTTCTATGGTTATGTTGTGTTTATTTGACTTGCATTGTTCGAAAACGTGTGAAGGTGACTTTTTATGTTCTTTGAATCTGGTTTCCATTTTTCTACTTGTTTCTCCAGTATAGAAGTCAAGGCAGTTACCACATTGTTTTTTATAATAATGTTGGTGTTGTGTTTGTCAGTGCAGTTTTTACGTAGTATAGACCTCAGTTTTGTGTCTGGTGTTTGAACAAATTTGGTATTAACTGGAATGTCATATTTTATTACTAGTTTTTGCCAAATGTTGGTTATTTTTATATATTTTTCTGCAGCAAATGAGCGATTTTGCCCAACATTTTGGTTAGTGACACAATACGCAAAAACCCTAAAACTACGTGAGAAGATATGGTGTGCTGATTTTGAACAATGTGTAAACAAGTCGGTAAATGGAGATTTAACTGGTGTATTCAGTCATAAAGTACGTGAATCTCTGTAAGTGAGACAAATGAACTCGAGGGGTTTCGTTATATTTGCGACGATCAAACTTTTGAAACGTTCAATCAGAATGAAACTCTTGAAGTATGTAAACTAAGGAGAAAAAGGAATCGAACCTCCACCACTTCACTGTTTTTGCCCACTGTTGAATTCAGTGGGAATATACTGAGGGAATTTGCCCTCCTGCGCAACATTGTCCCCCCATATATTGTATATCTCATTTTTTGAGTCCCCCCATATATTGTATCTCATTTTGTTGAGTCCCCCCATATATTTTGTATCTCATTTTGTTGAGTTTCCCCCATATATTGTGTATCTCATTTTGTTGAGTTTCCCCCATATATTGTGTATCTCATTTTGTTGAGTTTCCCCCATATATTGTGTATCTCATTTTGTTGAGTTTCCCCCATATATTGTGTATCTCATTTTGTTGAGTTCCCCCATGTATAGTGTATCTCATTTTGTTGAGTTCCCCCATGTATAGTGTATCTCATGTTGTTGAGTTTCCCCCATGTATAGTGTATCTCATTTTGTGGAGTCCCCCCCCATGTATTGTGTATCTCATTTTGTTGAATTTCCCCCATGTATAGTGTATCTCATTTTGTTGAATTTCCCCCATGTATAGTGTATCTCATTTTGTTGAATTTCCCCCATGTATAGTGTATCTCATTTTGTTGAATTTCCCCCATGTATAGTGTATCTCATTTTGTTGAATTTCCCCCATGTATAGTGTATCTCATTTTGTTTGTCCCCCATGTATAGTGTATCTCATTTTGTTGAGTCCCCCCATGTATAGTGTCTCATTTTGTTGAGTTTCCCCCATGTATAGTGTGTCTCATTTTGTTGAGTCCCCCCATGTATAGTGTATCTCATTTTGTTGAGTTTCCCCCATGTATAGTGTATCTCATTTTGTTGAGTTTCCCCCATGTATAGTGTGTCTCATTTTGTTGAGTCCCCCCCATGTATAGTGTGTCTCATTTTGTTGAGTCCCCCCCATGTATAGTGTGTCTCATTTTGTTGAGTCCCCCCCATGTATAGTGTGTCTCATTTTGTTGAGTTTCCCCCATGTATAGTGTATCTCATTTTGTTGAGTTTCCCCCATGTATAGTGTATCTCATTTTGTTGAGTTTCCCCCATGTATAGTGTATCTCATTTTGTTGAGTTTCCCCCATGTATAGTGTATCTCATTTTGTTGAGTTTCCCCCATGTATTGTGTATCTCATTTTGTTGAGTTTCCCCCATGTATAGTGTGTCTCATTTTGTTGAGTTTCCCCCATGTATAGTGTGTCTCATTTTGTTGAGTTTCCCCCATGTATAGTGTGTCTCATTTTGTTGAGTTTCCCCCATGTATAGTGTGTCTCATGTTGTTGAGTTTCCCCCATGTATAGTGTGTCTCATTTTGTTGAGTTTCCCCCATGTATAGTGTGTCTCATTTTGTTGAGTTTCCCCCATGTATAGTGTGTCTCATTTTGTTGAGTTTCCCCCATGTATAGTGTGTCTCATTTTGTTGAGTTTCCCCCATGTATAGTGTATCTCATTTTGTTGAGTTTCCCCATGTATAGTGTGTCTCATTTTGTTGAGTTCCCCTATGTATAGTGTGTCTCATTTTGTTGAGTTTTAAATTTAACCTACTCCCGGAAAACCCTGGCTACAAAACTAATTTTGCCATTTTCAAAACACACACACACACACACACACACACACACACACTTTAAAACATATTATTAAAACGCAAATAAAGCAAGATTACTTAAAAAAAACAATGTTAAAAACGGAACATAACGTATCGGAAAATTAACTTAGCGAAACGATCTGTTGTTCGACTATATTATTATCGTCTCTATTTTTGAGTCGGATATCCTTTTGAGTAGCTTTGCGCGAAAATTCACAACAAATATTTTATTGATAAAATGTTTTGTATAACATAAGTTTGTCTTCCATCTGTCAGAAACCTGTGAAAAAAACGTTCAACTGTTTTCTTCTTGTTCTCAATATTGCGTGAATCCCTCTATAATTTTTGTAAAAACATTTTTCGATCATTTTCACTGTTGCTATTTGTTTTCTTCTCCCCCCCCCATAGTTTTCACGTATTATCGTTTTCTTCCATTTAATCCTCCCCTTTCTATTGCTGTAGACTGGATATACTTTGTGGCTAAATCGTCTTGCCCTGCAACCAGAAGAAACTGCTCCTTCGACTACATTCCCCAGGCGTACTTAAGCTATTAACGATCACCTTCGACACGTATTGATTATGGTAATAAACGGTGATAAAGACAGGGATTTGAAAACCCAGAGCGACTTCAGTAATATTTGACCATGGAATAGAGCGTCCCCAAGAGATACCGAGTAACAAAGGACATTCACGGAATAGAGCGCCCCCAAGAGATACCGAGTAACAAAGGACATTCACGGAATAGAGCGCCCCCAAGAGATACCGAGTAACAAAGGGCATTCACGGAATAGAACGCCCCCAAGAGATACCGAGTAACAAAGGACATTCACGGAATAGAGCGCCCCCAAGAGATACCGAGTAACAAAGGACATTCACGGAATAGAGCGCCCAGAGAGATAAGGACATTCACGGAATAGAGCGCCCCAAGAGATACCGAGTAACAAAGGACATTCACGGAATAGCATTCACGGAATAGAACGCCCCAAGAGATACCGAGTAACAAAGGACATTCACGGAATAGAGCGCCCCCAAGAGATACCGAGTAACAAAGGACATTCACGGAATAGAGCGCCCCCAAGAGATACCGAGTAACAAAGGGCATTCATAGAATAGAGCGCCCCCAAGAGATACCGAGTAACAAAGGGCATTGATAGAATAGAGCGCTCCCAAGAGATACTGAGTAACAAAGGACATCCATTAGATGTTTTGTCGTATTTTTTCACTTTACAAAGTGGCCACAGGTGTACAGCGTCAAGATGATGACCACCCTCCTTCTCATCTATACAGAAGGGATACGATACGGTCAACTAGCGACAACAAATCGATATAATCAATCAAAATATGAACATGATTTATAAACATAGGCCTTCCAAATCATACACAGCACTATAATATCACAACTGGCTTATTTGTGAACGTTTTCATATCAGCAAATTGTTTTTGGTTAAAATTCCTGTCAACATCAACAATGGCCTCGTGCATTAGACGAGTACTTTAAGATACTTGAAGGTAAACACACGTAAAGACACAAATATGAAGGTTTTCTCTTCAAGCAGGGAAGTTGTTCCTGTTTTATCTCATTCAGTGAGTTTGCTCATACAAGTTGTAAGCATCTGCATAGTTTAGTTAATCGCTGCTCGGGATGGTGTTAAATTTTCATCTCCGTCAGAATTTATTTTACGCGGAGCTACTGGAAATCTGTTTGCTTTGTCTGTCCCTAATTTCGAAATTGTAAGGCTAGATGGAAGGTAAGTTGTCAACACTCCCCACAACAGAAGAACGGGGAAGGTGAATGTATTCTTCACCCAGTTGTGATCCTACGACCCTTATAGTTTAACAATATGTTATATGTATACGTCGATTCTTCTTTGCGGAAGTTTCGGAGCTGGCTTCGCCAAAAGATTCACCCCACCCCCCTCTCCGTAGCGTCTTACAATAAAAAAACTTATATGATCGACCTTATCTACCAGACCGAGATGACACGTTAGTTCAGGATTTTGTTTTTCTATTTTAATAATAAATAATCTATAATCTACACACGTGCCTATAAGTGTAGTTTAATGACGCAGTCCTCTAAGTCGGTATAGTGATAGCAGTATAGAACCATGGTTTTTTTTAGTGTCTAAGAAATCTAGCGCAGTCGGAACTAATGGTTGTGGACTTCATACACGTACGGTGACACCTATACAATGTCTCTTTTTGTTTTATCTGTGTCTTCAAGAAGAACGAAGGGGGTTCATGAGGTAATTACACTCTGACACGACTATCAGCAGAATTTTAAATAAGGTATTATTTAATTTAACCTAACGTATTGAATCATCCATTTTAAAAGGCTCGCGAAACGTTAAGGGTCCGGCAATCACAAGTTGAGAACCCTAGTGCTAAGTATATGATTAGCTGTGGTTTGCGAAACGCTAGGGATCTGCTTGACCATACGTTGAGATTCTTACTTAGGTGTATGGTTTGCTGTAGCTGCTGAAATGTTTGGAGTCTATGACCACAAGTTAAAGGTACAAGATCAGTCGTTAGCTGCAACACACTAAACAATGTGGGTTTTGCAAACCAATAAGCTGTAAAATGGGCTGTCTTTGCTGTACCAACCGCAGGGACCGAACCCCGAAATTTAGCCTCATAAGCTTACAACTTTATCGCGGAATCTGTAGGGAATGGAGCTATTAGGAATTAAAATGTTAAATATGAAAAATGTGTAGAGCTTTGGGAGAAACCTGTGCAGCAAGGAAACCGACTGCTCACCGTTCTGTAGAATTGGCTTCATCAGTCTCATCTGTTAAGATTTGAATGAGCAGTGTATCGAACCTTTAGAACAGACAAGAATAGCAGTAGAGAAGTACCCACGTAGTATGTGCACAGTTGACAGAGAAAGTCCAAGACGTGTAGTACATCACGGATTATCGCGTATTTTGTGGCTGCCCGATTTCAGTCTGTAAGAAATATTTAAGTGAACGTCTGAAACTGCTTGTTTCCAGGAGTCAAGACTTTGGTTTGTTTGATAGCCGTAAGTAAGGACAGAGAGATGAGCCAATAGGCAGCTGGAAGACCTTGTTTTCAACTAGCTATTTGTTCAAACTGATCGTAGAGAGAGAGAGAGAGAGAGAGAGAGAGAGAGAGAGAGAGACAACGAATGTTTGTTTCCGGAGGCAAAAACTCACAAGCCAATATATCACTATACATAATTTGGACTGACGGGGATAGGTAGGTAAGCAGAGGACATATAGGTACGTAGGTGTTGAAATTTCAGGTTGTCAGAACTAGATAGATAGGTAAAGAACGACAGATAGGTTGGTAGGTGTCGAAAATTTTGGTTGAATGAACTGGGCAGATAGGTAAATAAATCATTACAGACAGATGGATAATCTAGGTAGATAAGGAAGAGTGAAGTAAGTTTAGATAATGTTTGACATCTAAAATGATGGAGAGATAGAAAATCTATACAAAAATTGAATGTTTATTAGTATTAATAAACCAAATTACTAAAGCCTTAGTTTAAAACATCGATGAAAATCAAGTGTAACTATATAAGAACAATAAAAGTTAGTAAAATAACCATTTTCAAGGTAAATTTTAAACATTCAAGTAAAACTCGTGTGACGGAAAGTGGGCTGATAACAATGAAAGATATTTGGTTTGTTTTGAATTTCGCACAAAACTACAGGGAAGGCTATCTACGTTAGCCATCTATAAGTTAGCAGCGATTCGCACAAAACTACAGGGAAGGCTATCTACGTTAGCCATCTCTAAGTTAGCAGCGATTCGCACGAAACTACAGGGAAGGCTATCTACGTTAGCCATCTCTAAGCTAGCAGCGATTCGCACAAAACTACAGGGAAGGCTATCTGCGTTAGCCATCTCTAAGCTAGCAGCGATTCGCACAAAACTACAGGGAAGGCTATCTGCGTTAGCCATCTCTAAGCTAGCAGCGATTCGCACAAAACTACAGGGAAGGCCATCTACGTTAGCCATCTCTAAGTTAGCAGCGATAAACTAAAAGGAAGGCAGCTGATCAACACCACCCACCGCCAACTCTTGAACTACTCTTTCACCAACGAACAGTGGGATTGACCATTACATAATAATGCTCCCACGGCTGATGGAGCGAGCATGTGCGGTGTGACGGGGATTCGAACCCGCAGATTGCGACTCTGGCATCCCGACCAACACGTGCGTCATCGATAGATGGAAACAGGAAGAACATGAGCGTACGTATAGACAACGTTCCTGTGCTGTGCCACTGTGTGGAAGCACTTGCTTATTTAACTGTACTGGTGTGAGCCACATTTCACATTCAATGGAGTAATCTAATGTTTTTGACTGTTACAGCCACCCAGTGTGGAGAAGTGACCAAAACAGTCAGGTGAAACTCGATCATTTTCCTCTAATGTCACATTTTTGGAGAACACGAGCAATAGCTATTGGGAATAACCTTAATATTGGTGGAATTTTTTGTCTTGTTTCACTCCTACATTATATGTTAAGGGCCTTGTAATCCAACAAATTCATGAATCCGCAAGCAACTTGGCGCGTAAGTAATTGTGTTTAAAAAGCCGTCGGGTTTGATTGGTAATTTCAGGGCTAATCATTATATAAATGACACTAATAATAATAATGGTCATGTCATTACTGGTCGTTGTAAAATTTACAAAGAGTAATTTAAGTTCGAAATAAATGGGTTAGGTTTTTGTCTTTCTCGTGTTCTCATTGTTCGAGATTGTGTTATAGCCCTTGTGTCTTCAAAAAGTAGTTCTTGTGGAAAATAGTTACGTAATAATAACGCTCTGAGAAAAATAACCATAAGCCCCGTCTATCTTGTGCTTATATATAATCATTGCATTTCTATAGCAACCGTCATCACTTGAGTTTGATTGACAGATATTTACTTATAATTGTGCGTGCTTTTAGTAAGAGGCTTAAACACAAGACTCGGGACTGACGTTAACTACACGGGATTAGCGTACACAATTATGGTTATTTTATATGCAAAATATCGTGATTTCAGCGATTACAAAAAAGACACGAGAAATGTTGTGTTGCAAAATTGTTGTGTATGTAACATGTTTAATGTGTACATGTAATTTTGTATTATAGCGCTGAGCGATGAATCTTAATTTCAATTAGATTTTGATTAGACAAGTAAACGCAGAAATTGAATGGATACAATCACTTAATACATTAATTTCGATTCGATTATTACATAAGATCGGAGTAGTGTTTGTGTGTTAACCAACACAGAAGTTAAAGGCTCTATTTTCATCTAGCGGTAAAAAAAAAAAAAATCCTTTCCAGTGTTGAACTGTACTGGTACACTACGTTTGTGAACTTTCGTATAATACTAATTTAGTTTTCGGTTATCTTTATTCCCGCCAACATCGAGTGAACTGGTTTAATTGGTTAAAAACTGCGCGTTCTTGCGCGTGAGGCCACTGTGATATTTGTCATCCTGTCGAGGCCTTGGAACTATACGAGCAGAGAGGCGAGCTATTTATTTCAAAATACACGTACCATGGATACGAAACAGTTTGGTAGGTATTGTTTGTTAGAAACAACGTGACAATACTTTCGTAAGTACAGCAGAGTGTTCAGTTTCATTAAGAAAACAACGACCATCCGTCAGTCAGTAATTTTATCAGTTACATATATTATACAAACGCACATATGTAAGCAGGAACACTTTCATATCTATAGTGCTTTTTGAAGACGTCAACAACGCAAAATAATAAATTGCATTTCTGTTTATTAATAAGTTAAATGAGCATCAGAATATTATTCCTTTTTGTGTGACGACGCGTATAATTTATAGAGTTAGTGGACACCAAGTTGTGTATTACTGTTTCAGTATTTCTGTGTCTTTTCCCTCGTTTTTCGTATATCATCATGATAGGCATTATTTGAAGATATCGAATCGATAGTCGAATTCAACTGCAAACGTAATAATCGCTCAACACTTGTGGATTGTTAGTGTGTAACATGTACAGATGATTTACTACAAAAGATCCTTATGTCAAGTTGACATGTTATTTAAGAAATCAGAATGGTTGCCAGTCCATGTGTAAACAATAAAAATAAAACTATATCAGCACTGTCTCTAACTGTACAATGTATTCTGGTGTGTTGCCCGTTTTATAATAAAACTATATCAACACTGTCTCTAACTGTACAATGTATACTGGTGTGTTGCCCGTTTTATAATAAAACTATAACAACACTGTCTCTAACTGTACAATGTATACTGGTGTGTTGCCTGTTTTATAATAAAACTATAACAACACTGTCTCTAACTGTACAATGTATACTGGTGTGTTGCCCGTTTTATAATAAAACTATAACAACACTGTCTCTAACTGTACAATGTATTCTGGTGTGTTGCCCGTTTTATAATTAAACTATATCAACACTGTCTCCAACTGTACAATGTATACTGGTGTGTTGCCCGTTTTATAATAAAACTATAACAACACTGTCTCTAACTGTACAATGTATACTGGTGTGTTGCCCGTTTTATAATAAAACTATATCAACACTCTCTAACTGTACAATGTATACTGGTGTGTTGCCCGTTTTATAATAAAACTATATCAACACTCTCTAACTGTACAATGTATACTGGTGTGTTGCCCGTTTTATAATAAAACTATAACAACACTGTCTCTAACTGTACAATGTATTCTGGTGTGTTGCCCGTTTTACAATAAAACTATAGCAACACTGTCTCTAACTGTACAATGTGTACTGGTGTGTTGCCCGTTTTATAATAAAACTATATCAACACTGTCCCCAACTGTACAATGTGTACTGGTGTTGCCCGTTTTATAATAAAACTATAACAACACTGTCTCCAACTGTACAATGTACTGGTGTGTTGCCCGTTTTATAATAAAACTATATCAACACTGTCTCCAACTGTACAATGTATACTGGTGTGTTGCCCGTTTTATAATAAAACTATATCAACACTGTCTCTAACTGTACAATGTATACTGGTGTGTTGCCCGTTTTATAATAAAACTATATCAACACTGTCTCTAACTGTACAATGTATACTGGTGTGTTGCCCGTTTTATAATAAAACTATATCAACACTGTCTCTAACTGTACAATGTATACTGGTGTGTTGCCCGTTTTATAATAAAACTATATCAACACTGTCTCCAACTGTACAATGTATACTGGTGTGTTGCCCGTTTTATAATAAAACTATATCAACACTGTCTCCAACTGTACAATGTATACTGGTGTGTTGCCCGTTTTATAATAAAACTATATCAACACTGTCTCTAACTGTACAATGTATACTGGTGTGTTGCCCGTTTTATAATAAAACTATATCAACACTGTCTCTAACTGTACAATGTATACTGGTGTGTTGCCCGTTTTATAATAAAACTATATCAACACTGTCTCTAACTGTACAATGTATACTGGTGTGTTGCCCGTTTTATAATAAAACTATATCAACACTGTCTCTAACTGTACAATGTATACTGGTGTGTTGCCCGTTTTATAATAAAACTATATCAAACAACTGTACAATGTATACTGGTGTGTTGCCCGTTTTGTAATAAAACTATATCACATGTCTACTGTACTGGTGTGTTGCCCGTTTTATAATAAAACTATATCAACACTGTCTCCAACTGTACAATGTATACTGGTGTGTTGCCCGTTTTATAATAAAACTATATCAACAATGTCTCCAACTGTACAATGTATACTGGTGTGTTGCCCGTTTTATAATAAAACTATATCAACACTGTCTCTAACTGTACAATGTATACTGGTGTGTTGCCCGTTTTATAATAAAACTATATCAACACTGTCTCTAACTGTACAATGTATACTGGTGTGTTGCCCGTTTTATAATAAAACTATATCAACACTGTCTCCAACTGTACAATGTATACTGGTGTGTTGCCCGTTTTATAATAAAACTATAACAACACTGTCTCTAACTGTACAATGTATACTGGTGTGTTGCCCGTTTTATAATAAAACTATATCAACACTGTCTCTAACTGTACAATGTATACTGGTGTGTTGCCCGTTTTATAATAAAACTATAACAACACTGTCTCTAACTGTACAATGTAACTGGTGTGTTGCCCGTTTTATAATTAAACTATATCAACACTGTCTCCAACTGTACAATGTATACTGGTGTGTTGCCCGTTTTATAATAAAACTATAACAACACTGTCTCTAACTGTACAATGTATACTGGTGTGTTGCCCGTTTTATAATAAAACTATATCAACACTCTCTAACTGTACAATGTATACTGGTGTGTTGCCCGTTTTACAATAAAACTATAACAACACTGTCTCTAACTGTACAATGTATACTGGTGTGTTGCCCGTTTTATAATAAAACTATAACAACACTGTCTCTAACTGTACAATGTATTCTGGTGTGTTGCCCGTTTTACAATAAAACTATAGCAACACTGTCTCTAACTGTACAATGTGTACTGGTGTGTTGCCCGTTTTATAATAAAACTATATCAACACTGTCCCCAACTGTACAATGTGTACTGGTGTGTTGCCCGTTTTATAATAAAACTATAACAACACTGTCTCCAACTGTACAATGTGTACTGGTGTGTTGCCCGTTTTATAATAAAACTATATCAACACTGTCTCCAACTGTACAATGTATACTGGTGTGTTGCCCGTTTTATAATAAAACTATAACAACACTGTCTCTAACTGTACAATGTATACTGGTGTGTTGCCCGTTTTATAATAAAACTATATCAACACTGTCTCTAACTGTACAATGTATACTGGTGTGTTGCCCGTTTTACAATAAAACTATAGCAACACTGTCCCCAACTGTACAATGTGTACTGGTGTGTTGCCCGTTTTATAATAAAACTATATCAACACTGTCCCCAACTGTACAATGTGTACTGGTGTGTTGCCCGTTTTATAATAAAACTATATCAACACTGTCTCTAACTGTACAATGTGTCGTTTTATAATAAAACTATAACAACACTGTCTCTAACTGTACAATGTGTACTGGTGTGTTGCCCGTTTTATAATAAAACTATATCAACACTGTCTCCAACTGTACAATGTGTACTGGTGTGTTGCCCGTTTTATAATAAAACTATATCAACAGTCTCCAACTGTGCAATGCATAGTGGTGTGTTGCCCGTTTCTCTGCAGAAATTGACTTTTCTGTGTTAAGTGTATAAATTGATCAATCGTGCTCACAAATGACATATTTACTGTTGATGGTATTTAGTGACTGCTATATCACCGACCTATTTATATAATCACCCAGTTAGTTTGTTTGCGTTTATTCGGTCACGATTTGTAATCATGACTTTATGTATGTAACTTGGTATGGACACTCCCCCTTCCCGCCTTATTCCGACAAGAATTCCTTCCCCAGTCCTGACTCTCCGAGCTGCGCATTTCTATTTTATGTAGAAAAGAAATACCTGCACTGTTGTGGATGTAGGTTACTTGCGTTTTACTAGTTCATGCCGACCCGGTAAGCTTGTTGGTTCGTTAATTACAGGGGCTCAATCCTGCACCACCCCTGTCTAGATGCAGGATCTCCTAAGTAGGTAAAGTCATTTTGTGGTTTCAAATTTATACTTCTATTAACATTTGGAAGTGAATCTGTCTATTGTAACGGATCCAGTTCATTAACCCTTAACTACTAGAGAGATTTATATACTAGTTAAGGTAGGCGTACGAAGAAGGTCGAAACAGTTTCACGTTCCTTGTATTTCGGTTCTAGAACTGTCATTACGTATTTCTGTGGGGGAGTGTATCGCAGTGCACGGATTGAGGTCGGCTTGCGTGGATCGTAATAGAGTTTTGAAATATTGTTTGTTTAACCCGTAAGATAAGAGAAACCACTAAAAAGAACAAATGGCGTCGTGTATTTCACGTGCGTGTGACCTAGTAAAAATTAGCTTAATCACGGGATCGAGTAAGTATTTCCATCTCAATTTAAATTGCAGGAGTACGTACTACGTAACGTCTATTCAACTAGAACTGAACTGTTTTAAGATGAACCGTTTGCATATTATTAGGTCCTGTTCATGTTTATAGATAATATGCAAAATGAAATTAGAATAAGTGGAGAAAAAGATTCTACGTTTCTATCTTAAGTTATTAAGGCAGTTGAACAATATCCGTATTGTTGCAACTGTGCATGCATTTCTTATAATACACTTTTCCACGAACCGAGTTGTTTAAAAGAGCCTTACTCTCTTGTCTGTAGTTGGTTAGTCTTGGGCACTATTATTTTGAAACAGTAACTGTCTGGTAACTAAATCGTTGAGGAATTTTCTTTTAAATTGCAAGGAAATATATATTCTTCTTCCTCGGTTCTGAAACGTAATAGTGCGTAACAACTTTTGTATTTATTACTTTTTTGTTTCAACACGTTTCCTAGGAACCAAGGGGTGTCTTAACACTACAATTTGTGGAATATTTAATGCAAATTGAACCCGGAAACAACGAAGGAGGGTGGTTTTGAACGTATTTTTTCGAGACATGTTTTTAATCAATTATTAAGCATTGTCAAGTCTACATACTATATAGTACTAAGGCCTACCCACTGATAGTAAACTTAGTATATATCAATATCCATACTATATAGTACTAAGGCCTACCCACTGATAGTAAACTTAGTATATATCAATATCCATTATATATAGTATTAAGGCCTACCTACTGATAGTAAACTCAGTATATATCAATATCCATGCAATATAGTATTAAGGCCTACTTACTGATAGTAAACTCAGTATATATCAATATCCATACTATATAGTATTAAGGCCTACCCACTGATATTAAACTCAGTATATATCAATATCCATACTATATAGTATTAAGGCCTACCTACTGATAGTAAACTCAGTATATATCAATATCCATACTATATAGTATTAAGGCCTACCTACTGATAGTAAACTCAGTATATATCAATATCCATACTATATAGTATTAAGGCCTACCTACTGATAGTAAACTCAGTATATATCAATATCCATACTATATAGTATTAAGGCCTACCTACTGATAGTAAACTCAGTATATATCAATATCCATGCAATATAGTATTAAGGCCTACTTACTGATAGTAAACTCAGTATATATCAATATCCATACTATATAGTATTAAGGCCTACCCACTGATATTAAACTCAGTATATATCAATAAAGCCACATTCTTATCATCATTAATTAAGCAATTGTCAACCTTTTATGCTTCTGTTATTACATTGTTGTGTTTAACTTTCAACTGAGATACGAACGATTTCACCTGCTGTTTGGTTAGGGAAGTTCGAAGTATCACGATAGTCAGCAGTGGGATGAGTAGACAGGAACACTATGAAAGCAGCTGCAATCATAATATTGTACTAGGCTTGCTGAACAGTATCTAACAATGTGTTCTAAATGATTCCTGAATATCTCTTTGTGTTATTTGGAGACTTCCATGTTTGTACTTGGCTGTTAAACTTGATGTGTTGACGGATTTCAGTCACCTTACCACCTCAAATCACTTTTCGCAGCCTCAACCTTAATTTAGTGCTGGAAATAACTTTTTATTAACCAATAAATGGTTCAAATTAAGAAAAACTGCATTAGGTAGTTATTCTTTTTTTCAATAGAAATGTTTCTCACTGTCTCGTGAGGGTCCTGTTAAAACATGACATCCGAATACTTAAGTTAAAACCCCTATTGACAAAAGTTTGTGGCTACTTAACGATTCAATAGCTTGCAACATAAAAAAAAATGTTTAAAGATCAGGTTTACGTACACACAAGTATAATGGTGACAGTCAAGCTGATAAGTTGAGAAAGGCATGATAAGAATCAGGTTTACGTAGAAGTGTAATGGCTAACAAGAATAAACCGAATGAGACATGTTTAAAGATCAGGCTTTATTTACATAGACGCTGAACTGTGATGGTTAACAAACACAGAGTGGTATGTGTAAAGATTAGATTTTGCATGAAGTGTGACGGTTTCTGTCGCATGTGGTAGATGAAGTGGGCATAAGATTTAACAGAAGTGAAATTATGCAATAAAAGAAACGGAAGAACAGTGTGAATACATGAAGCAGATAAAAAAATTGAGATTTGACAGGTGGCTTCAACGTAGTTGACACTCCATAAATTTTACTAACTTCTGTGGGCGGTTTTTACAGAAAGAAATGGTGGGGTCAACACGGGACACAGGCCGACTAAGTCGACTTGGGCTTCATGCGACCGTTTCGATCGACACACATACACATATCCCTAAATACTAACGTCAAGTCAGACTCATTTTTGTGGGTGGAGGACTCTGAAATGTGGATCCCAACAAACATACTGTTTTTGTGGGTGGCTTCAAAATGACTTGTATTAAACTTCCCGGCGTTGTTACCTCTACAATGTAAAAGTAAGCTGGCATTATTATCATAAGAATTAACATGTCGAAAACCGTTTCGTTTTGATCAGACTTTTAGAGTTTAAAATAATCGTCGTATGTTCAGACTATAGCAGGATGGTGAACTGTGTTCATAGTAACATTGATTTATAAGTACGAAACATTTTAAATCAAATATACATTCGTATCTATTTGTTTTATCTACATGTCTCTTTATACCTACTGTGCTTTTTTGGTCTTGCTGTTGGCGCGTCTGATACACCAGAATTAAAGTCTACCTTTTTTGTTGTTCTGAAAGTTATTCAAATTAAATTTCTGCGATTGTAACTGTGCAGATGTGTCATGCGCGATTTCGTGGAGACCACAGCAGCCTCGGCACCGAATGAACCTGCTTGTTTACAACAGTTCTGATGCACACGAGCGCTACCTGGGATATCAAATAAATGTTTCGACAGTAAAAAAAAAAAAAATCCTCGTACATTGTCACAACGTACTCTTAAATTTTTAAGTAGTAATGCTTAGTATTTGACTGAATTATGGAGTTTTCAGTTTTGAAATGCAAACACCTGCCCTGTTGTTGAACAGAAGATTGATTCGGCTTGTTTTTATAATCTTCACTTCAGTTGAGATTCACATATTTTTTTGAGAAACAAAGTTTCTTAATGTGGAGCAATAACTGAAAAGAAGTGACAAAAATTGGGTGAAAATGACCGTATTTTACGCAAACTACATAAAGGACTCCAACAATAAATAGGGGAATCCATTCATTGCAAAGAACTGACAAAAATGGGTGAAATATATTACATAATCTACATAAGAGAATCCAAACAATAAATGGGAGGGTTAACTGAAATGTTGATGTAGATAACTGTTTGTTTTTCGCACGAGACTCGTGTTGTTATCAGGTCATCTCTGAAGTAATGTCCGATTTCAGGTACAGAAAAAGAGAGGACTTGAAACACGTTTATTTAATCAATAACGTATGTTCCATTATTATTAATTACTTTCTGCCAACGATTCACAAACTTCTAAATGCCACTTCTGTAAAATTATTGGGGTTTGGAGAAAAAGAATATAGAGAGGGTAGTTTTGACATTTTCATGTGTTTCAAGCTCTTTTCCATCAAGATAGTTCTGCAAACTTTGGAATAGATGATAATCAGATGTGGCAACGTCTGGAGAAGAAGGAGGATGTGGAAGTTTTCCCAGCCTAACTCTTCAATATTTACAGATGTGATTCTTTCTGTATGGGGCCGTGCATTATCCTGGTGTAACACAACACCTTCACAATTGGCCAAAGGAGGCCTCTTTTCTTTTAGTACAACATTCAAGCACTCTAACTGTTAACAATAGAAGTCTGATGTTTTTGTTACATTGAATGGCAGCAACTCAAAGTGGATCACACCAACAATATCCCACCAAACGCTTAACAAGACTTTCCTAGGGTGGAGGTCCATTGTGAGCTGTGCTTTAGCCAGTTTACCTGCACTGAGCCATTGTCTGCGGCGCTTAACATTTTTATAAATTCTGTAAAATCCATTTTTCATCACCAGTCACTAATATGTCCAAAAAGAAAGGTGAGTTACGTTCACGAGAATAGAGAGAAGTGCAAATGTCCAGTTTTGCTCTAAGGTTGGCTTCTGTCAAATCACGGGAAATCCCTTTTCAAAGTTTTGACACCTTTCCAAGCTGTTTCAGATAATGGTGAATTGTTTAATGGGTTGAATTGAGCTTCTGTGCTAGCTCTTCAACTGTTACAGCACAATATTCACCAAGTGTAGCATGCAGTAAGCCATCATTAAACTCAACAGGACGACCTAAACGTTGCGCATCACTTAAGGTGTAGTCACCTGATCTGAACTTCTGAAACCACCTTCGACATCTTCTTTCCTTGAGACTCCGCACCATAAACACCTTGAATGTTTTGTGTAATTTCTGCTGCACTATTGCCTTTTCAAAACTCATAAAACATTATATGCCTAATGTGCTCCTCAGACACATCCATCTTTATAAGGGTTTATTTGATTAATGATCTGAAAAAGTGGAGTTGGGTTAGTTTATTTTATTTGTCTGAACATTTTTATACACGTCCTACTACATATTTTAGTCATTAAAGCCTTCTACAAAATGACAGAAATGATGATGCACTTTCTGTATTAAATTTTCGAACATTACTTATGGGATGACCTGATTCGATCCCTGTAACCAGCAAAGTCATTGAGCCAAAAGCAAGTTGATGCGTTAATAGTTTTAGAAAATGTATTTGAAAAGCCGATGGCGTCCAAATCCCGTTAGCAATTCTAGGAATAACTAACACTGGTTTCATCATACATAATGGTTTCTGCGTCGGGAAAGAAACTAACTAGTGAATTGTGACTACTCATAATGTTATCGTTTAACGAAAGCACCGAAAAATATATGTTTAGAAGGAGAAATACTTGCATTATATTGTTTAGATACTTTACAATTTGTAGCGCCTTAAACATTCAACGTTTCTTTTCATTATTTACAAAAATGTTGAAAATTTTATCGTGATAAAATCTGTTGGATGTAAAACCAAAATATCGCATAAAGAGAACAGACCTTATATTATTGGTTGTTGACGGGTTTCTAGCTCAATTTGTAATAGTTGTCAGACACAAAGGTGTATCAACTTGGTTAACCTTTTAGCTCAGTTGAAAGATTGACTAGATGTACTTCTGAAAGTGCTCTATTTTCAAAGTAAATAAAAACCACAATTAAGAATAACAACTCATTTTATTGCTTGCTTTTGAAGTTTGTGTCATTCTGTGTTATGTAGCATACAGTGTATAATTCTTCTCGTGATTCATGGCATGTGCACATTTTACCGACATCACGACAGTTGAAATTGGAAATTATGTGACGTCATTTTGATGTCTCGCTATGACCGACAGACAACACACTACTGTAAAATTGTGTAAATTGTTAATGGGGAAGTAAGAGTACTAGATTTGGCTATGAAAAATCTCTGGTTCTATTCTCTAATTATCTTGGTAAAGTGTACGTTTGGCGAATTCACTCATAGAAGATGAATATATGGGATTATTAACGGAGACCAAATGCTCAGAATACTTTGTTAAACGTTGTTGTGTTCAAAACTGGATGAAAAGCACGCATGCGCCGTCGTTCCCTACACTTGAATGATTTTCGTTTTGTTGACAGTTCTAATCGGTTTGTTAATACTGGCGCTGCATGATAAACTTAAAGCCAGTTCAGTTGGTTATATATTTTTAAAATGGTGTAAAATGTGTTACTTTTCAAGAAAAAGAAAATTAGACCGTGCCGTAAAGTGACACTAGTTCGTATATCCTTTCGATACCAAACATTCTTGTGACAAGGGAAATTGACGCCAGTTCGAATAACCTTTTGATACCAAACATGAAAGTATAAGTGTTGTTTTTATAGTGATTTTTAACCCCTTTCAGTTTTCTGTCTGTTCGGCTGAAGATTTGTTTCATTAACGTCTGAGACAGCAGACTATAAACATTTTTATTTAAATATATATGCATTTATTATTTCCATGCTTCGCTGAGTATTCAAAGATCTTTCAAAGACACTGAAGACGATTTCGCACCGTGGGAAATAGAGTAATTTTACCAACTTATGTTAGAGGGCGCTTCACGCTTCGCTTAATGTTAGTATGATACACTTGCTCTGTCGTAAGAACTACGAAAATTAATTATAGCTAGAAAATGGTTGCAAATTAGTTTTGTTTGGTTTTTTTTTTGTCGTTGCAGTGAAAGCGAGACTTCAAAATCAAAACACTGTTTTTTTTTAACTTCTCCGAAAAGTGACCTTTCTTTGTCCATGTCTTCCAGTTCATGTAATTTTCTAGACAGAAAAGACGTTTCCATTGCTGAAAATAAAATTATTTTTTGAAAATTCTATATGAATGTTTTATTTAAGTACATTTTTTTTAGTCACAGTAAAAACCAAGGAAAGAATTTCGAATATGCAAAACATCAGATTATCGTATTTTTTTGGAATGTTTATTGTGTTTTCATTTAGTTTGGTGTTTTATGGCGCAATTTTCATTTGGTCCACGTTTTTTGGAATTTGCTGTTAATATTACTAAAACAAGTGTGAGTTCAATGTGAATATGATTCTCTATATTCAGCAGGTCACTGACCTTCATTCTCAAGGAGACCAGTATCGGTCTTTGGTCAGGACATCTTTCTCTCTTAACTGGTAATATGTGGCCACCTTTCGTTTTCGAGGAGACTGCTTACCTGACTGGTAGCATGTGGCCATCTTTCGTTTCGAGAAGACACTTGTCGTCTCTAAGTTAGGGAATGTTGCTTTCATGACAGATGAATGAAGACCGTCTTGTGTTTTCGAAAAGACAGCAACGTCAACAACACGTTCAGGACATATGGCTGGATACTCACTAGAGTTATCTATGGGTGGCTGTAAATGTCGAATGGCTGAGAAGTTAGAAGCCTCCATCGTTGAATTTCAAGAATAGGCTGAACAGAAGCCTCTGAGGAGGGGATGGTTAAGCAAGATTATATTTCAATTCAATATTTGAAGGGTTAAACTAAAGCTTTGTGTTGAGTGTAAATGAAGGTTAAGAGAAACAGCTAGAATTTCTAAACTATTTTAACAAAACTGTTCTTAATGCCCTAGAATTTCCTCCTTAACGCTCTTACTGTTCTTAAAATAAGTTAACTAAGAATCATTCCAATGATGTCACATAGGTAATACCGGTTGGTCTTCTTTCATTCTGTTTAGTAAGTTATCCACTGTTTCAACTCTAGCAGAATCTTGCATGTATTCACAAAGTTGTTGGATGGATTCCAAGAGAATAGCTACGTGATAACTGAATAATACGTGAACTACTTAACTGTTGAAAGTTCACGTGTTTACAGAAGTTACTTAATATCATTTTGTTTTTATTTACAGATCAAACAATCCCGAATTTGTTTTACAGCACGTAAAATTCCTTTCAGTTCTCTACCTCAACGCCTGTGAACTTTATTGTTCCTAAGAACCTGTGGATTTTTTTTTAAAATCCCAACCTTCCCGCAGAAGTTTGGGGATTACTAAAGAATCCCCAAGGATCTACTTAAGTCTTCAATACTACTTTTGGAATTATCAGACTGATAAAAAAAAAAACAACAAACAAACAAAGAAACTCTAAGGTACTGACTGTGTAGCATTCTTTTGTTCAGGACTCATTCTTATGTTACATGGTTACATGGCTATTTCGACTGTTATGTTACAGTTTTAATAGATCGCACTTATTGAAATGTGGTTATATTTTCTTATGTGAGAAAATGACGACTTTTTAAGTAAGTTTTATGAGATAACGAGTTGAATAGCCGTTAATGCTACCATCACTCCTAAGTTCGCTATTCCTAAGAAACTGTTTTGATAAACTTGCCGTACAATATTTACAACAAATGTTTCATTTTAAGGTCCAGAATAAGTATATGATATAAATGGTTCGTTCCTTTTACCTAAAAAAGCACAAATAGGACCAAAAGCCTAGAAGTGCTTTCAGCTTCGCTAAACGTGTATTAGCAAAACATAATATCACTCCCTAAATGAGGCAGTCTAAATATTTAAGGATATATTCATGAGGGTCTTGTAATTGCAGTTTTAAAACTAACAGTGAATCAACATGATTCTGGCTTGGCCTAGTAGTTAGCATGATAGGTTGCGTATTGAAAGATCCAAGGTTCAGGCCCGTGATATGATGCTCAACACGTTTCGCACTTGCATATTTGTGAGCACATTTATAGAAGTGGCAATCAACCCTGCTCGGTTAAGTTTAGCTGTGTAGGTCGAGTGTGCTGTTGGTTGACTACCCCCAATCTGGCCAGAAGTTTCAAATTGGAAACGTACATGCTTGAATATTGGGGTCTATTATTTGGTTGTTTCTTGAATAATGCGCCGTTCAGGTTGAAAAACCAAATACTTTAATCTACCCAATTAAATTTGTAAGTTGGTTCACTCGTTTTTAAAGTTAATAACGTGATTAGGTTATTTTAAAGAAATACGTGTAAAAGGTAAATTACCCAAAGTGTCTCGCATGTAAAAATAAGATGTTATAATCGATACTTAGTTTAAAAAAAATTGTTTACAGATTTTTCAGGAGTATATTTTAGAGACTGGTGGTCAAATATACTTTTACACATAGAGATCTGCGTGTAGTCTTTAAATATTTTACTGGACGAGTCCTTCCAAATACTAAATTTTTTTTGTAAGTTTATTTTCATGTTGGACGCGAGTAAACGTCGTTACAGAGTTCTGCGCTCGTATCTACGCGTTCCACAAAATATTCTTTGCACTTAGTGCTGTGGGTGCGTTATTAGAGCGACAGGCAACGCCTTATCGTGGATGATTGGGTGGTGGGTCATTGTGACTTTGCGTCGTACCTTCACTGCGATTAGTAGTTCAAAAATTAGATACTGTGGCTTTATCACAATGGGATGAAGATATTCATGTTTTTCTATGTGTACTCATAATGAAACATTCTATAACCAAGTTCGACTTGATACTCGTGGGTAGCATTTAAGAAATGTTGAGTTGGGAAACAAACATTATGCTGTTTTTTCCTTCTTGCGACACTTTGCTCGATAACTAGCATTGTAAAGCTAAACACCTTTCAGAAGCTTCAAAATTTATTAATTTACACTTGTCAAAATTATGATACTTTGATTTTTGTTGTTGTTGTTAACTAGGAACATTTCAGATAACGGAATTTTAATACTGGTTCCTTTTTTTTATTTTCAACGTTTACACTTAGATTATTTGCATTTTTAGTTTAGAATGTGAATTTTGGATTAACGTAACTCTCCTACTATGGCCAAATTGATATCATGAAGTGTTATTGATAGGATTACGGACGAGAATATCTTTTGCAGCGAGAGAAACAAACTGATAATTCAGTGCATTATGATCACTAGATTTTAGTGTTGTGCATTGATACCCATGACATTACGTATCTCTTGTCTGTTCATTCTGTTGAATTTCATTTGAAGCTACTCGAGGGTTATCTTCGCTAAACCTCTAATTTTAAAATGATAGTCTATAGGAAAGACAGCTATCCTATGAACACCGCCCACCGCCGATTCTGGAGGTACTTTCTTACTAACGAATAGTTGGAGTGGCCGTCACATTATAACGTTAATAAACCTTGAATGATGAATATATTCGACGACGGGATTCAATCCTGTGACATCCAGTTTTTGAGACCAAAGCTTAATCCACCACGACACTCCAGGTCAATCTTGTCGATTTGTTGTGAAAGATAGACGCTATGGATTTACAAATTAATGTTCGTTTCTGAACTGTATATTTAGCTTTCTTTTAAAAGAAGTTGTTAGTAATTATATATCAAACATAATTATTGAATAACTGGTCGTTTCGGAACATTTTTTTTTAAAGTTCGCTGTTTAACATCATACGAGGCGCACGTGGCACATATGATTTTTATTAGGTGCAACAATAACAAAAATATTTTTTCTTTCCAAATTTCAGTTTCGAATGCAACTAAGGTCACCGGGAGAGAAAAGTTGAATAAAAATGAAAGTCTTGATTATTGTACTGTTATATTCCAGGCTATTAGCTTTAGCTCATGACTACTTTTGTACGGTCTGAACACGATTTTATCTGGATGGTGATGACTACCAAGTGGCTCATTATGGCTGTTTGAACACGATTTTCTCTGTGTAGTGATGACTCTTTTATCAAGTGGCTCATTATGGCTGTTTGAACACGATTTGCTCTGTGTAGTAATGACTCTTTTATCAAGTGGCTCATTATGGCTGTTTGAACACGATTTTCTCTATGTGGTGATGACTCTTTCATCAAGTGACTCATTATGGCTGTTTGAACACGATTTTCTCTGTGTGGTGATGACTCTTATCAAGTGGCTCATTATGGCTGTTTGAACACGATTTTCTCTATGTGGTGATGACTCTTTTATCAAGTGGCTCATTATGGCTGTTTGAACATAATTCAGTGAAGAGGTAATGCAAAATCAAGTTATTTAAATACAAAAGCATTTCACTTCTTGAAATTCCAGTTGTACAAAGTAGGTTCGCCAATATTCATTGTCAGATCGTACTCAGATTAGACACTGAATAGTTGCTTACCTACCACTTTTCTCTCGTATGCGCGACATTTGTTTTGTGTCTTTGGTATTTCATGGAAACCCAAGCCCAGTACAGTAAGACTCCGCTTTATGATGATGCATTATAGACCTCTTGTCTTGTCTTCTTGAGAGATTATTATTTTTTACTAGAGAAAGAAAAAAGAACCGAGAAAATCCATACTATTCTGAACACTACTTTTTCATACTAATATTAGTAGTGCACTCAATTTTTATTTAATAAAATAATGAGACAACATAAAATAACAACATCAGACAATGTCCCTTAGCTATTGCAATGTTTTAGCGTTTCAAGGGACTCTGTATGAACCGTAAAACGTCATCTATCTCCACAATATCGTTCCTGTGGTAGAAACAACAACAAAACATTTATTTTAGGAAGCGATCTACAAATCTATATACAGAAAACAACGTCCTTTTGATAGACGAATACCTTGCCTGTCTGTTGGTGATAACTAATATAGTCGCGAACGTAAGAGAGAAATATATTTATTGACAAATCATGAAGGAGATGATGAGACAGGTGGGTGTGGCAGGAACGGTCTGATTCGCTGTTTAATCTTGTTTAGTTACAGAACTGTCGAAATTCAACAAAGTTTGATTTTTTATTTCCACCGATTACGACATCATCGTAATTTACGTCAACATTACCAGTACTAAAATAAAGCACTTATTCCTCATTCACAGGTAAAAAAGGAATGCCTAAAATGACCCTGTTTAGTTTAGTCTTGATTCATTTAGAATTCTTTTCTTAGGATCACATCCTAAGTGCTAAACGAGATATTACTGTATTCACAAAATTGAGGTAAAAGACAAGCTGGATAACGAATTCTAGTTTGGTAATCAATCATTCACCGTAACGGACAAGCTGCCAAACTCTCCTTTAATAATCAATCATTCACCGTAACGGACAAGCTGCCAAACTCTCCTTTAATAATCAATCATTCACCGTAACGGACAAGCTGACAAACTCTCCTTTAATAATCAATCATTCACCGTAACGGACAAGCTGCCAAACTCTCCTTTAATAATCAATCATTCACCGTAACGGACAAGCTGCCAAACTCTTCTTTAATAATCAGTCATTCACCGTAACGGACAAGCTGCCAAACTCTCCTCTAATAATCAGTCATTCACCGTAACGGACAAGCTGACAAACTCTCCTTTAATAATCAATCATTCACCGTAACGGACAAGCTGCCAAACTCTCCTTTAATAATCAATCATTCACCGTAACGGACAAGCTGCCAAACTCTCCTTTAATAATCAATCATTCACCGTAACGGACAAGCTGCCAAACTCTCCTCTAATAATCAGTCATTCACCGTAACGGACAAGCTGCCAAACTCTCCTTTAATAATCAGTCATTCACCGTAACGGACAAGCTGCCAAATTCTCCTTTAATAATCAGTCATTCACCGTAACGGACAAGCTGCCAAATTCTCCTTTAATAATCAATCATTCACCGTAACGGACAAGCTGCCAAACTCTCCTCTAATAATCAGTCATTCACCGTAACGGACAAGCTGCCAAACTCTCCTCTAATAATCAGTCATTCACCGTAACGGACAAGCTGCCAAACTCTCCTTTAATAATCAATCATTCACCGTAACGGACAAGCTGCCAAACTCTCCTTTAATAATCAGTCATTCACCGTAACGGACAAGCTGCCAAATTCTCCTTTAATAATCAATCATTCACCGTAACGGACAAGCTGCCAAATTCTCCTTTAATAATCAATCATTCACCGTAACGGACAAGCTGACAAACTCTCCTCGGACAAGCTGCCAAACTCTCCTTTAATAATCAGTCATTCACCGTAACGGACTCCTAAACCAGTAATCTAATCTTAACACTTTTCCTATACTTCAAATCTTCTTAACGTATCAGGAATGATAGTCGTTAAGCCACGAGCTTATCGCATTATGTCAAACCCCTCTATCCAAAAAAAACTAGCAGCAGTAAAAAAGCGTCCTGATTAGAAAAAATAAAAAATTAATGAACAACAAGAAAATAAATCAGCCAACAGAAGGAGCTAGTTAGACCTTTAAAATTGAATTAGGGTTTAGTTCTTAAAGCTGAAATTTTTATCTAATAAACGTTTTTGTATGTTTGTAATTGCATGATGTCAACATAGGACTCTAACCACACCAGCTCCTATAGAGCAGGCCCGGCATGGCCATGCGTGTTAAGGCACTCGACTCGTAATCTGAGGGTTACGGGTTCGAATCTCCATCGCACCAAACGTGCTCGCTCCTTTAACCGTGGGGGCGTTATGTGACGGTCAATCCCACTATTCGTTGGTAAAAGAGTAGCCTAAGAGTTTGCGGTGGGCGGTAATGACCAGCTGCTTTCCCTCTAGTCTTACACTGCTAAATTAGGGACGGCCTTAGATAGCCCTCGAGTAGCTTTGCGCAAAATTTTAAAAATAAACAAACCAAAAATCCTATAGAGCAAAATAATTAACTTTTGAAAATAGTTAATAATGCCTTATCTCGTGCGCTGCGTATATTTTTCCACATTAAATGTTACATCAGCTAATATCTTTCTATTTATGCGTACTTACATAGACATGGTTTTAACACATCCATTTATAGGCTGGTGTTTAGGGCAAAGGCAGTCTTAACTGTACAGTATTCAACATGTTACTGTGGTTTCAGGTGGATATATATCATGGTGCTGAGGATTGATTTATTAAATTGATAGTTTCCACTCGCTTTAACATGAACTTGTCTCACCATTTTCCTATTATTATCACTTTAATTTTCGTATATAATATGAAAATACTCGTCACGAAAGAGAGGTGGGGGGTAGCTTCTGGCTCAGGGGCAAGTCTGAAGAATGAAATCGGTAAAACCCGGTTTTGATATCCGTGGTGGGCACAGCACAGATAACCCGATAGAGTAGCTTTGTGCTAAGTAATGAATAAGTGAATCAGAAATTAGTTGGTCTTGTACATAACAACAACCGTGTTGAGGTGAAACAACTTGTGATTTTGTTAGATCCCTCCCTGTTCAGTTCAGATATGTGTCTTGTAAACCTGACCAACATCTCCCATATCGAAAGACTTCTTGGAGGTTGTTCATTAGACAGATGGTTATTATTATAAGCTTCATTGCCCATAGTGAACACGTGCGCTTCGTAGAATTTGTATGTACACTTGAGGTCTTAAGCTAATAGCATGCTGTACAGTTTCTTTGGAACCCCCTTCTTAATACTGCGGCATGCTACTTTGATGAGTGTTTCGATAGCTACACCTGGTAAAAATAACAGGTTTTAAAATACTCTCCAACTGAATGCTACAAGTGTTTAAGTACGGTTTTGGAAAACTTGGTTTATTTATCTTGAAATATTAACAACAAACAAGAAAAGTGGTTCATTTATTTTTTGATAGGCGAGAGACGTGGTTCGGTTACGTGGATAGAAGGTGCGTCTTAACAGTACGAGTCTGAAGAATAAGTTGGTTGTCGCTGTTACCTCTTTTAGCTTTACCTTGTAAAGCGTTCAATGCCTGTATGAACTTTGTAAGGTGGTAACTTATCTGTGTAAAATGTTCATTATCACTCTTAACTATAACAAATGCAACTAGTATAACACTTCAAGTCTGTATTAGAGATAACTAACGTAATCCACAATTGACATATTCTTTGTCCTCCTGAATAAATATAGTTGCCAGAAATATATATGTCCGTGTTTGTTATATGGCAAATATTATTAAGGACTGGTCATATCGATGGTCATTAAAAATAAAAATTCTTGTTACCATGACTATGTGCATGAACGTTTGATTGTCACGTGTAACGTGGATTGTATTTTGTTGTTGTAGTTATGTTATTCCTCATTATTTTACGATTGAAGTTAACTTGTAAGTTATACAGTCTGGTTTTACAACTTAGAATTACAACTCCAGTTAACATCTGAGGAACAGCGAGTGTATGTGTGCTCTGCATAAATTCACTTGGCACGTGGGACAAATTTTCAAACTGCAGAGGATATATCTGTATTATTGTGATCACTTGTGAGCTTATGGTAATAATAATTGCTGTGTGTTTTTCCATAATGGTAATATATTTGTTTTTCTGCTTCTAACAATTTGTGTAAAATCATGTTTTTGTTTATTTACTATTTTGTATGGCTTTATACCACATGACTGGATCACGTATTTATACCACGAGAGTAATAAAAGCGTACATAGTGACGTGTCTAATTAACTATTAAAAGATTTATTAACATAATTTTCAAGAAGGTTAGATGATGTATAACGAAGCAAACCTGCCAGTTTCTTTAATAATGTGCGTGGTATACATAAAATCACAGAACACACTTAAATGTAAATCAACTTCAACAACTGCAGTGTTTTCTTTCCTTGCAACACAAAATACACCTCACTGAAATTCCCTAGAGCCGAAACATGAGTCAGTAAGATTACTTGAAATTTAAACAGTGAGACCTTGTAGTCAAGACATCAGTCAGTGAGATTTCTTAAGAAATAACATGAGTAGTGAGCGAGTTCTTGGAGTGAAAACATAAGCCAGTGAAAATTCTTGAAGTAAAAACACAAGCAGAGGAACACCTTAAGGTGAGAAATACGAGTCGGTTAAATTCCTAAAATTCAACATGTTACTAGAAGGACCATGAAGTTAACACATCAACAGTGGAATCTTGGAGTCAAAATATGAGTCGATGAGAACTCTTGAATTTAAAACACGAGTTACCGCGATCTGCTGGAGTATAAATGTGAGCTTTGACTTTTTGAAGTCAAAAACACGAGGCAGGGAAAGTCTTAAGTCAATACACGAGTCAGCGAGATTTCTTAAAGTTAGAAAAGAGGTTAAAAAGAGTTCTTAATTAAAGCACGAGTGAAGAGGTTTCCTTAAGTCATGAGTCAGTGAGACTTGTTGAAGATGAAACACGAGTCTCTCGGTAAATCTTCACATGAGAACACAAGCCATTCGTTATTTTATAAAACTTGTTTATTAATTCAAGAACTTGCTTATCTTTAAAATATCGGAGTTTTTCGTTGTTTTTTTTTTTTTTAAATTGTGAGATCACATTAACAATTGTACGTATTTATGTAACTTTTCTATTGTACAATACAGAAAGTAGGAGTGAGGCTTGTTATTGTTTTGCAACTATTATTTTTTATTAGTATTCAAAATGTAGTTATTTTAATCTCCTTAGATTAACCAAAGATCCAGTATCGTTAAGCGATCCACTCTTCCTCCCCCCCTTCCATACAAATGTACAAATTGTGAACTGCGCCATCTGGCGACTGACTTGATAGCATTTAGTAAATCACCTGGTAACCGCCTACTTTATTGTATGTTTGGGAATTTAAATATTATAATTAGAGACACCTTTTCGGTTAGGTATTGAGATCGTATCTACATATGAAATAATATACTGGTTGTTTACACTTTGTTTTAGTACAAGTAAATGGCCACATTTAACGGCAATTATTTTAAATTTATTACTCATAAATATGAATTTCTGATATGATAATTTGACATAAGAGGTGTTATATTCAGACACTTAATTGTTTGTAGTAAACACACGAAGAGTTTGCTTTTTGTTGGTTTGTTTTTCAAGCATAAAGCTACACGATGGGCTAATTGTGCTCTGCCCATCATGAATATGGAACCAAATCCGGTTTTAGGGTTACAAGCCATTAGATTTGTCTCCGAGTCACTGAGGAGGAAGTACTACACACAAATTAACTCGGGAACTATTATTCCATGTTAAAGTGAATGTACCATGTAGGCTTATGAATAAGAAACAAGTGACTAGATGAATAAAGTGTCGATACACATTAAGTGTACAGTATACATTTGTGTACCACGTAATTCCTGTTGGAATTGTAGAGGTGGACGCCAGTCTTATCCAACTATTCTGACTGATACTCTTATCACACCACCCTGTAGCTGATTTCCTCTTTTTCTGTTTCCATCCACTCTTTCTTCCATAACGTTTTCATCACGCAAGTTTCGTCTCTTTCCGCAATGTACCCAAATATATGTTTCACGCAAGTTTCGTCTCTTTCCGCAATGTACCCAAATATATGTTTCACGCAAGTTTCGTCTCTTTCCGCAATGTACCCAAATATATGTTTCTTCGTGGTATCTCCCAAAAAATTTTTGTGCCCCATTTTTTTCTCCAAGTACCCAGTTATTCGTTTTTCTGTCGGTCCACAGTAATCTGTCCTCTTCTATAAGCACTTCCATAACATAACTTTCACGATTATAAGTAACTACAATACGTCATTAGTACTTTTGATCATTCCATATGTTCGTAGTCTCAGTCATAACTTCTTTTTAACTTAACCAGCAAAAAAAGCATTTAATATGATAGATAGTTTCTAATTACAACGTATGGTATACTTTACGTTAACTTAAATCTTACGTTTCCGTTTCTTATAAAATTAGAAAAGGCTACGCATTTTTAGGGCATAGCTCAACCCAACCTTCCTGTAGAGTGTCAATAGATTTGAGACATTTTTTTTCTTTACAAGCAAGAAGCAACATCAGGGAATATTATTGTGAAAGTTGTATATTTTTGTATCTACTGATAACGTATATCTTAAGATGTTTTATCACGTTGTCTATTAATGAACAATTTCCTTCTTTGTAGTGGAGCTGTTGAGAAAGAAAGAAACAAAGTATGGACCAGGACTTGAAATAAATTTATTACATTTAGTGTGTTTATTAAACGTATAAACCGAAACTGGGAGTGATGTCACTCTGTTTGTTAGCTTCTGTTCGTATAAACAAAAAATGTGTTATACGTGTGTGCATATAGATGTTTTAATATAGGGCACAACATGAGTAGTAACCAGCAGTTGTTACATAGCTGCTCTGTATATGATCTGTCGCGGTTAACATGACTGCACCTTTCAGGCTTAGTGAACTGTCTTAAAAGATATTTTTTGTGACCCAGCCTAACTTCGTGTAATGTTAATAGGATTATGGACGATAATATCGTTAACGTTGTGCAGGCGTATTACTTTTTTTTTCTAATCACACTGTTATAACTTGTAGTATGACCGTAACTTGTGTTAATGACGACTCCTAATCGTTAGTTTTTCAAATTATAAAGTGGTTATTAACAAAAAGTAGTGTTCATGCTTATTATAACCGTTCTTACTCTTATTGTAACTTCAGTCTTTGTCTCGATTGAACTCTTAATGTTCTAACGAGCACTGAAGACGTATCGGAGTTATTACGACGTATTCATACTTTATATGTAAAGTCTAGCGCATAATGTTAAATAATATTTAATGTTATTCATAAATCGTAAGATGGCCACTCTTACCCCTTCACTTTTCATTTGGTCTTGTTTCTTCACAGTAATTAATTTTTAATTTAAAGAGAGAAAAAAGGACGAGCAGTATTCAGTGACCAGTGCAACACTGTACTAGAATGATATACAAACAATCGAAATAATAATGATAAAATCACGCAACACCATTTGCCCGCACGTATCGTTAACCTAAAACAGGAGGAATGCACGTGGTTATACGTTAGAAGTTTGTTCGAAAGAGAACAGTGGCTTTTTTTTTTTTTTTTTTTTTGAAAGGGGAAAAACCGTTATAACGCATGTTCCAGTAAATTATACTGTATAAAGGTGAAATAAGACAAGGCATGTAATTACAGCCAGAAATTCTTAAATAGATGTATAAATATCTATCGAAAAGATGGATAAAAAATTCTTCGTTTCGTCTTTTATTTTGAGTCTGAAGTACATGTGGACAGTTTATATTGATGTAGCGTTATTACGAAAGTTTTTGTTCATCGTGTATAAATGAATATGTTAAAATAATACTTTTCTTTGTCCCAGGTCCTTTCACTTCTAAGAAGTGTAACCGTGGGAAATATATGTAGAGATCCCGACATCCCATCATGTCCACGATGGAATCTGACTGAACTTTATCGGAGAAATATTAAATGCATGTTGTTTGTGTCACATTCTCCCAAACAAGATGGCTGACGCTATTGAATGTATTGTTTAAATTCGCTGGTTTGTTCTTCAGTTAATTAGGCTTAGACTTATCTTGCCACATTGAAACAAGAGCAAACTTCTCGCGCGCTCGTAAAGTTCTCACCATATACACAAGGCTAGAAAGAACATATTGAACAAACATGTCAGTACCAGAGTAATTGTTTATTTCAGGTAAAGATTTGTACATCTGTGAGAACGCTTTAAAAATATATGTATGTGGACTTTACTTGTTCTCATTTTTATCTGGAGATCACGAAATACTCTCGTCTCGTTCATCTTTAATGTCGAAACTGAAGTGGGTGTGAACTGAGCACTGAATGATGACTTTTGTTCACTTCAAGAACATCTACCGTATTTTATAACTTGTAAGACGCAACATCGTGGAAAGTCACGTTCTAGCTAACTAACTACCGTATTTTATAACTTGTAAGACGCAACATCGTGGAAAGTCACGTTCTAGCTAACTAACTACCGTATTTTATAACTTGTAAGACGCAACATCATGGAAAGTCACGTTCTAGCTAACTACCGTATTTTATAACTTGTAAGACGCAACATCGTGGAAAGTCACGTTCTAGCTAACTAACTACCGTATTTTATAACTTGTAAGACGCTACATCGTGGAAAGTCACGTTCTAGCTAACTAACTACCGTATTTTATAACTTGTAAGGCGCAACATCGTGGAAAGTCACGTTCTAGCTAACTAACTACCGTATTTTATAACTTGTAAGACGCTACATCGTGGAAAGTCACGTTCTAGCTAACTAACTACCGTATTTTATAACTTGTAAGGCGCAACATCGTGGAAAGTCACGTTCTAGCTAACTAACTACCGTATTTTATAACTTGTAAGACGCTACATCGTGGAAAGTCACGTTATAGCTAACTAACTACCGTATTTTATAACTTGTAAGGCGCAACATCGTGGAAAGTCACGTTCTAGCTAACTAACTACCGTATTTTATAACTTGTAAGACGCTACATCGTGGAAAGTCACGTTCTAGCTAACTAACTACCGTATTTTTATAACTTGTAAGACGCTACATCGTGGAAAGTCACGTTCTAGCTAACTAACTACCGTATTTTATAACTTGTAAGACGCTACATCGTGGAAAGTCACGTTCTAGCTAACTAACTACCGTATTTTATAACTTGTAAGACGCTACATCGTGGAAAGTCACGTTCTAGCTAACTAACTACCGTATTTTATTACTTGTAAGACGCTACATCGTGGAAAGTCACGTTCTAGCTAACTAACTACCGTATTTTATAACTTGTAAGACGCTACATTGTGGAAAGTCACGTTCTAGCTAACTAACTACCGTATTTTATAACTTGTAAGACGCTACATCGTGGAAAGTCACGTTCTAGCTAACTAACTACCGTATTTTATTACTTGTAAGACGCTACATCGTGGAAAGTCACGTTCTAGCTAACTAACTACCGTATTTTATAACTTGTAAGACGCTACATCGTGGAAAGTCACGTTCTAGCTAACTAACTACCGTATTTTATAACTTGTAAGACGCTACATCGTGGAAAGTCACGTTCTAGCTAACTAACTACCGTATTTTATAACTTGTAAGACGCTACATCGTGGAAAGTCACGTTCTAGCTAACTAACTACCGTATTTTATAACTTGTAAGACGCAACATCGTGGAAGACGCACCCTAATATTGAAAAGACAATTCTAAGAAAAATACATTTTGACTCAGCAACCAACATCTTGATGTAACTTTGACTTTTTTAAAACCTACTGAATAAATACAGTCAAATATATCATATTCTTCACAGTATATCGACAATATTAGTTAAACTGAATGTTTTGTGCTGTTGAAACTACTTGTAATTAGTAACTAATGATACTGCGATATTTATGAGAGGCCATTTTGAGTAGACCCTAAGCTAACCTCTTGCCTTAACCCATAACTTTTGTCTTGGAAGACGCACGGGGATTTTTCAAGGTAATTTTAAAGAAAAGTGCGTCTTACAAGGCGTAAAATACGGTAAGCCTCTTTGGAGGAAGAATTTATAACTAAGTTAAGGGGGGAGGCGAATATAATGTTTGTTTTATCTTTTATTTTCAACATTGTGTGTGAGACTCATATATGCTAAAATAAGTTTAGCATATTAAAGACAGGGCTTCTGATGTCTCAGTTGCAGGTGTTAAAGGAACACATGGGTGTGGAAAAGGAATTTAACCCATTATTTTATTGTAAAAAAAAATATTCATGAAAGCGTACATCACCTAGTGCTGATCAAATGCAGTAGGCTTAAAATAAATTGTTTTATATTGGCGTAACACCAATTTATTTTCACCATTATGCCATCAGTGGCTCAGTGGTAAATCTGAAGGCTTACAACGCTAAAAACCAAGTTACGATACCTGTGATGGGCACAGCGCGGATAACCAGTTGTGTAGTTTTGTGCTTAATTAAATATTCACCACTATAGTGTATGTTAGGTTGTATTCAAATATAAAAATGAGTTAAGCCTAATATTGATGAAACTTCAAAATATCACTGTTACGTACTTGTGTCTTTAATGTGACTATCTGGTAATGTATAAAGATATCCTAGTCAAAGGGACTTAAAATGTTAATTTTAAGATTAAAAATATTATATTCTTAACTACAATAATTTTTATATAGTAATCTTCAGTGTTTTCATTCCACTGTGCAAGAAATGCTTGTTTTTTGTCATATCTAATACACAAGTAATTATTGCACCTCCTGTATCTTTATTGACGAACACGTGCATCTTCTGGTGCAGGGTGACAATGGGCTTTCCGGACGTAAACAGTTATTTAAAACTGCCCAGTGAGTCAGTGCTATGTGTACTGTCTTACCGCGCTCGGATCCAGGTTTGTTTCCCTTTGGTGGACGCAGCAGATAGCCTAACATGTAGCTCTGTGCTAAAGCAAACTAGTCAAACTGAAAATTACTAGTAAGTAATTGATAATGAATAATCGCCCCCTCCACCCCTCGAGGTTTGACGATTTCTCAACGATTCAGTGTGAGCTGAACACATCTTTTATATCTATCAACGATAAGTCCACCACGAACGTACATCTCTAAAATCCGGGGTTCTACGAACGCGATGGACACAGCACATTACTCAGTGTGGTCTTTGGTGCAGAAAAACAAACGTGTTTTTACTTTTTATTATTATTTTGTCAAATCGTTGAACGACAAGGCAAACTTAATTTCGTTCTCTAGGAAACACGTGTTTTCCATGTAGAGAAAAATGTGTGTTGTCAGAGAGTAGCGGAACAGAAAACATTCCCCGGGTGATGGGTACTGACTGTACCGGCGTGTGTGAGGTCTTTCAGACTCTCATTCTCGAATAAACGTGGCCCGCCAAGCAAATCTAGTTGAGCCGCCATCACCCGTAACCGCAGCCTACTGTCTTTCTTGTTTGAAACAACTTCGTTCAGAAGGAGAAAACGCATACGAGAGAAATGAGCGATTTGATTGCCCTGTCTTTGATACCAAGAAAACCTCTCTCTGAGACTTCATGTCCTGGCGGTGAGATTAAAGGAAACTGAAAACTTTATTTTATTTATTTTCAATGTCTTAAAACTTGTTCTGGTTTTTTATTGTTGTGAATTTTAATTATTAATACGATATCAATATATTCATAAATGGATGTTTTAGTAATTATTATAACATGGAAACGTTTGTTCTTTATTTGTGAACGAATGAAACATGGGTTTTCTAAACATATTCCTATTGTTGTTGGTCTTTTAGAGCAAAGTTAGCTTATGGGTTACACTGCACAACAAAGTTTTTGCTTCTTGAACATTGTTGGGTGTTCCTTATAGATTTTTGGCTGCTGATCACGAAAATCACATCCAAATTTGCCCATCACGTATCATTTCTTTGAAATCTTCAGTTTCACCAGGACATTGCTACAATGTAAAAATGATATCAGGGCAACTGTAATCCGTCAATGCTTGCAGACTACTGTTGGACACTGCAACGTGATGCACCGGACATTGAATACAAACGAAAATCAGGAGCAAAACACTTTTAAATCTGTTGAACTTAATAGCGTATTAGAAACATAAACACAATTAAATACGTTATTGCCGCTAAACAGTTAACTGTCTATTTCTCAGAGTTCCTACGTGATAAAGCAAAACCAAAACTATATTTGTGCATATCCACCAGGTACCTGTCACAATCAGCAAGAACTTTTCAGGAAGCAAAACTTTTCAAAAAAATTGTTGTGCAGTACATTATTAACTTTGGAATGAAATTCCGAATTCCAGCAAGTGGGTAAACTTCTAGCGGACCCGCAAAGGAACTTTTTTTTTTGTTAATCCAAACACAATTTTCATTCACCCCCACACGGTATATAATATCCTTCTCTTGAGTGTTTGTTTGCGTACTATGAAGCTGATTGGAGTTCTTGTACCGACTTCTTGGTTGAGGAAAATATTATTTGATGACTGAATAATGGTGTATTATGGACGTTTTAAGTAACCTGGGTCGTATAATTTCTTATGCACTGATGTGTGCAAATGCAGTGCCGCTGTCGTCGAAAATTACCTTCACGTGACAGTAAAACTGGCAAAGAGCACTTGCTGTTAGAGTACAAAAAAAAAATAGTCGAAGAGGCTTCACTTTTGTACCAAAAATAACACAAAATAATGACGTGATTGCTATTATCGCTTAGCTTTCGCTGTTGTACAACAACGTCTGTAAACTGTTTGTGACGGCCTACTAGATTGAGATGTTCCAAAAACCTGAAAATTGTGTAACCCTATGCCAACTACATTATATCTACAGGGTGGTCCGTAAGTCCCTACCCATCCATATATTTTATGTATCCAGTGTATCTGTGTAATGTCCTTCATTTTCGCTGCATAATATTATGCGACGCCATGTTCTGTGAGACATTTTCCTCAATATAGCAGAGGTTATTGTTCCAAATGCCGGGGTAACAGCTGCCTTCAATTTATCATTAGTATAACATAACATATGGATGGGTAGGGACTTACGGGCTACCCTGTATATCCATAGCTCGCGAGGCCATTTCGTTTACCACTAGAACTCATCGAAGCACGTGCTCCACAGTATATTTGTGTTGTAGCACATGATGCAGTTGGTTTCATCGTAACTCCGATACTTTGACCAAACGTCAGACTAACATATATTTAATCTGGTTGGGTTTCATAGTAATAGTTCTGTATTCAGCTTTGGTCTGTTTTGAAAGGTTTCATAGTAATGGTCAGGTGATCAGAATGTTTGTTTGTAACAGACATCATTTTATGCACGTGTTGAATCATATGCCATATTATTAAAACCATGCTTGATAAGTGGATTATGGTACCTAAGGTCTGTCCAGAAGCTTTAATCTTGAAGATGAACAGCAAAAATGCTATCTCTTCATTTGTTTACCAAGTTTGCGATCGGACTTGAACAAAAGTGCTGTACGTTTTGTTTGTTTTTCTCTTCAAAATTGTCACTTTATTAAAAGAAACACTAACAGAAAATCGTAAAAACGTGTTGTAATAAAGTTTCTATAAACAGTTTGTTAATCACAGTGATGGGCTCAAGTCATCAATACAAACTCATTACTTGAATAAATCACATGTTACTATATGTTTAACAGTTTAACTGACCTGACCTCAACAACACCACGCACAGTGGCGCTTTGTGATATCATGGATTTTCCTGTTCAAACTCAAAATTTTAACACCCCCTAAAAGCATGTGGGAAGTTTGCTATATAACATTATTCGATACAGAATTCCGAGTTATACGACTCGAATGTCGTTAGTATCTGAACCTGTAACGGTTAAAATTACATGAAGAAGCATGCATATTTTTAATAGGTCTATACAGACCTTGAGCATGTAAGCCCTTATTTAAATATAGTTCATTTCACGTGGTTAAAAGTAATTTAACCAATTATAATTTGTGTTTTTATTACTATAAGTCGTAAGGGAATTTCTTTTTTCTTCGTGAGAACAGGATCTTTATATTCTGCACGTTTATTGTTTTAGATATTGTATGATTTAATATTCCACGTGCTGATCACGTGTTCATATTATATTTCATAGTATAGAATGAACCCAGTAATGAAATATGTGATACTCTAAGACGTACCGATTGGTTCTGTACTAATTTCACTCTTGGTATTGGAAAATCAAAACTTTATTATTGTGATACAGCTGTCGTTAGATTAGTGTTGCTCAACAAAACACAAATTACCATCATTTTAATGTTTCTTAACTTCATCATCATTTATGTTACAATGCTGTAATTAGTTTGATTACTGTTTAACAACAATATATCTAGGTTGCTCTGGTGTGTTTCATTGTTACGATTACTCACGACACTGTTGTTAGTTTTACTTTGTTGTTTAACAACAGTGCTGATTTGAGATGTTAAATCTTACTGCACTGATTTTGTGTCACGTCTCTGTAGTAAAATTACACTCGTTTAACAACAATATTAGATCACTATAGTGTGAAATTTTATTGTACACTTGATGGCTGTTATTTCACAACGTTGTTTGATTAGTGTGTTGTGAACAAGTGTACTTAACTCACCGTGGTGTGAATCGTTCAACACGTTAGTGCTGTTGTGTCGCAACACTGTTGTTAAATTCCCAAATGTTGAATGACAGTGTATGTAGTTCACTTTACTGAAGGTCATTTACGAGAAGCAATGTTTTTTTTACTTCAGTTTTTTACTTGCTTTTACACACAGAACAGGAATATCTAGCGGACTGTTACTGTCTGTTACAACTCTATCACTTCTCCGCGGTCTCTTCAAAGGCTGTGTCACATGTGTGTAAAACACGTGCAAGAAAGAACCAAAGATTCTGAAATTCTTCAGACAGTACTATTTTTTTTTTCTTTTCTGGTGCTTATAATCAGTATTTTACTTTGAAAACAAAATGTTCCAAAGTATTTCTGAAAATAATGTTATACCAGGTTTAATTCGATATGAAATATGCAATAAAAACATTTGTGTAGTTGGTGGATATTATGTTGTTATATTAGCCAAAGCGGAGTGATTCACCCAGTTTTCTCCCAATTCTGAAAATCTGATATGTATCTTTTTCTCCGCTTGAATGTGATGCAACAAAAAGGGAATTCTCAGTAGTCGCGGTACTTGAAATTATCACAGGCATAATTAAATTAATTTGAGACCTTCCCCCCTTTTTTTATTTATTAGCGTGAGACGCGCGTGTACACCCGATTTTAACTGTATAACTTGTCAGGATCTCTACCAAATTGAAATTCTTCTAGGTAGAATGAAAGTAAATTAGTCTATGAAACCTCGCGCATGGAAAAATACATCAATCGAAATGGTTTTGACCTCTCGAGTCCAAAACTGTAATTAGATCTTAAATCAGTCCAAAAATGATGAAACTATGAGCTAAGAGTTTGTAGTTAAAAACGAGAAAACTGAGCCACTTTGCTGCGGCTGAAAAATCGAAAAAAAAAAGTACCATTCAATTAATCAATTCTTATTCAGAACGATCAATAAAATTTTCCTGCGTTTGTTGTAAACAAAGCGTCCTCTATAGTAAAATGCCCAACGTTTTTTTTTATTAACTCTTCAAATTTTTTGCCTTTAGCAAATGTTTTTTTCTTAAAAGGAAAAATTCTATAAAGGGCGCTATTCACTGACATAGTGGTATTTTTTAATATTTGGAATACGATTGTTGTCACAAAGTGGTTTTAATGTACGGGTTGTGAATCTAAGGTTTCACGGTTCTCGTCCTGTTTCTGCAAAAATTCACTCCGTGCTTTGGATCCGCTAACGCTTAGAATAATGCTCGAACCCCACAGTTCGGTCGATACAAGAGAAGCTAGCCAGCTCTTTGTGTGACTTTGTTCGAATATGTAAAACAATTCGGATAAAACGTTTCAGTCTTTGATTTTAAAAACGAAGTTAAAAATGTACTCTGTGACATAATGTAGAAAATAAGAATTGTGGAGTCATTTTGACTACCAAAACCTTGCAGATGTCAGTGAAATCTTCCGAATCCTAGAATGGAAGATAATCCACGTTAGAATATAACCGGCATGGCCAGGTGGTTGGACGCTGGACTCGTAATGTCAGGGTTGTGGGTTCGAATCCACGTCGCACCAAACATCTTTGCCCTTTCATTCGTTGGTTGTTTATAACATGACAGTCAATCCCACTATTCTTTGATAAAATAGTTGTCTAAGAGATAGCAATAGGTATTGATGATTAGCTTTGGTCTTACACTTCTAAGTTAGGGATGGCCAGCGCATTTGGCCTTCGTGTAGCTTTACGCGAAATTGAAAACAAACAAACAATTCACGTTGGAAAAAAGTCTTATAGGCATATCTTCTCATTAAGGGTTTAATGGTATTTTGTTGTTGTAAAATTTGGACAAGAACTGTTCCTTTAAATAGATTTCTGTGAGAAATAAATGCCCGTTTTAATACCAAATACACCGAGTGTTGTTTATGTGAAAGGTAAGAATGATAAGAAATGTTGATTCTGAAGTAGACAACTACTCGAAGTAGGAAGATTGGTTTAAATTACATTTTGTCACGAAATACAAAAGCAGGCTGTTTCCCCCCCCCCCGTCTTTAATAACAGTTGTACAAATATTCACGACGCAAACGTGTTCTGAATTATTACGTAATGTTGCGCCATGTCACTTGAAATTGATGCTGTTAAATATATAAAGGTGTATAGTTAGAAAAGGAGGGGGAACTTAGATAATACACGAGCGTGTAGAAAGATAAGGAAAGGACACGAATCACAAGATGAGTCGTGTGACACTTTGACAAAACAAAACAGTGGCAAAAAGACATGTTCTGAAGCAGACACGTGAATTTATTCCCCCATTAGTTGGCAGGAGGCTCCTGCCACAAATCACCCCTATCCATCAAATAAATCTGTCCTCCAGCCCTGGTTGACAACATCTACCGCAGGCGCTGTACTGAGTTACAAGGGAGTGGAGGGAATTAAAGAGGGGCTTCAACAGGTGATATGCCCACCATCAAATTGTTCAAGATTTTTTCGGTGATAGATACGATCTTTCGCTTTCTTTCATTCGTTTGAATTTAACGAACTCCACCCTTAGAATCACCTGTATCGATTCCCTATATTTTTCGGTCCTGTTTACATCTGAAACCAAGGTTAAATGAAGCAGTTATTCTTTCTGCTTTACTTTTTCAAATGGTATTGTTTAGGTGAGGTGTGCATCTTGGGCCCAAAGTTCTGTATGCATAATTGATTAAATTTCTCGATCCAGACTGGCGGGTTTTTATATGGAATGGGTATTTCTGACTAATGTCTGAAAGTTAATCATAGCGATTTTCTCTGTGTTGTTTCTTATAAGTAAACGCCCAACAAATACTACCTTCTTATATCTCGTTTCGGGCATATCATGCATATCCATTTGGTGTCTTAATCAAAAGATGCGAAGGAACCAGTATCGACTTTTAATGAAAGTCGCCTGAGCCACCAGAAAGTTATGCTATGCTATGCTATGACAACGAACTATGATACGACCAACTGGGAATTTGAGTAGTGTTAACTTTCATTAGTCTCGCCGAGGTTACTGATGGATATCTTTTGTCCACTGGAGCTCTGTCTAGCTTAAGGTGTGGTAAGTGACTTGCCAACGTAAATACTCTTAGAATTTATGGGGGTAATTTGGAGGTTTTGAAAGAAACACTTAAGATATTGGGGCCGATGAAAGTGGGTAAAAATTGGAAAGTAAAAGAGAGAAAAAGTGAAAATAGAAAAAGATACAACATATGGACTGAGGTACCCAACTCGCGCTACCGCCACGTTCTTGTCTACAATATATGGACTAAGGTACCCAACTCGCGCTACCGCCACGTTCTTGTCTACAATATATGGACTGAGGTACCCAACTGGCGCTACCGCCACGTTCTTGTCTACAATATATGGACTGAGGTACCCAACTCGCGCTACCGCCACGTTCTTGTCTACAATATATGGACTAAGGTACCCAACTCGCGCTACCGCCACGTTCTTGTCTACCAGACAGACATGGTGAAAATTTAGAAATAATTTTAGGAGCCTTAACTGTGAGAGTACGGATAAAATATGAGATTTGTTATATATTTACACCCGATGGCTTGGTGTAGTTTTCACACACACATGCCTCAACATTTTTTTTTTGATTTACACCTGATGGCTTGGTGTAGTTTTCACACGCACATCTCTCAACATTTTTTTTTGACTTACACCCGATGGCTTGGTGTAGATTTCAGACAGACATCTCTCAACATTTTCTTTTTGATTTACACCCGATGGCTTGGTGTAGATTTCACACGCACATCACTCAACATTTTTTCTTTATTTACACCCGATGGCTTGGTGTAGTTTTCAGACAGACATCTCTCAACATTTTCTTTTTGATTTACACCCGATGGCTTGGTGTAGTTTTCAGACAGACATCTCTCAACATTTTCTTTTTGATTTACACCCGATGGCTTGGTGTAGTTTTCAGATACACATCTCTCAACATTTTGTTGTTGTTGTTAAATCCAAAATATAATTTTTAGGTACTCGCATTTCCAGCTAAATTTAGGTCTTGGTTTTCACCCTAAAGCCATGTGAGCAACGAAAAAGATAAATTATTTGGTAATGGTGCATTCACCATGAACTAGTCTACTTTAGATAAGATTCATAGCCCGGTACAGTGAAGTCGTTCGTTGTATACCAGGTACACCCTTGTTGAGTTGCATCCTACATTACCCAAGGGCCTTGTGCCTAAATGATATCAAACAAGAAAGTTCAGTAATCGTTAGTTTATGCGTGGTTTTTTTTCCTTCTTCGTTTTTTTATAATTTTAATATTATTTTTGCTATCACAGAACTGTATGCAAATGTGTATTCGGCGTAATGGACACAGCGCCACTGATAGCAATTACAGGATATATAATAATAAAGTAATTTGAATTACAAACGGAAAAGCTTTTTAAAAAAATATTTTGCTCAAAAAAGGGAGAAAAAAGCAAATAATTTGAAGTAGGACTTAGAAAAACAAAGTGAAATCGAGAATAAATGATTTGACAGTTCTAGAGAATAATCGATTGTAACTATCCACCGGTTTAAACTCGAATCTAAAAAAACTCAAAATTTGTAAGAAGAGAAAATAACTCGTACAAAATATACCAGATTGCGTATTGGTAGTAAAGCTGATACCATTGCAGTACCAGTTAAGTCAGGCTGGTGACACACCATACAATGGAACTGTGCAAGCTGCTTAAGTTAAACCAGTGTTAATATTTTGTTTTTCTATGCCACGTTCATAAGTTGCTAATGGCTATTCGAGGCCTTAACAGCTAAAACTGATTTGTTTTTTCTGTATGATTCTGTAAATTATAAAATTAAACAAGTTAGGTCGTGTTGTATAAGAAAATCTGCGACGCTCATTACCAACTGGAAATTGTATTTTAAATCGTTATCCGGTTTCGTCAAGATTACATTACCCAATATTTGAAAGCTGAAGATGTGACCAATAAGCTTGAATAGGATGTGAGAGGTACTTAGTGAAAAGAGTTCTCTTAATAGTGTTTAGTAGCAGGAATATACAAAACACAAAGGGAACGGAGTAGTTGTAAGTGGATACAATTTGTTTAACAACAAGTAGCAAAGCTGTATTGTTCAATAGTTTCACACTATAACAGTTGTAGATACAAATTAAAATCATTGTCGTGTGTTTTGAAAGTCGTACGTAATACAAAAATAAAAATTATTCAGATAATGTTTCCCCTGTAGCACGGCTGTATGTGTGCGGACTTGTAACTCTAGAAACTGGGCTTCGATACCCGTGATGGGCAGAGCACAGATAGTCCATTGAGTAGCTTTTGTTTTTTTGTTTTGAATTTCGCGCAAAGCTACTCGAAGGCTATCTGCGCTAACCGTCCGTAATTTTGCAGTGTAAGACTAGAAGGATGGCAGCTAATCATCACCACCCACCTTTAACTCTTAGGCTACTCTTTTACCAACGAATAGTGGAATTGACTGTCACATTATAACGCCCCCACGGCTGAAAGGGCGAGCATGTTTGTTATGACGGGGATTCGAACTCATCACCATTGGGTTACGAATTGAGTGCCTTAACCCACCTGGCCATGCCGGGCCTTGTGTATATTTTTGTTTAATTACAAACAACAACCAAAATACGTAATATACATTAACGTAAGTTACTAATAACCTAATGGTTAGAATCTGTAGGTTCCGTTCGTTTCAGCCGATTAAGTCAAGCGACTGCATGGAAAAAACTATAAAATAAAAAAAAACTGAGAGCAAAATATAGGGGGAGTGACAATATTCGGGGCTCCCTGCCGTTCCTACTTCAGTGGGTAATAAGATATTCAACGCCTATTTTAACTATTAAAATGTGAAACCGTTATTTGTGTATATTCTGGTGCAGTACGATTAGTCTTAGAAAACTTAAACACTTTCGCATTGTCTTTGTACATTAAAGTCTAAACTTCTAATGTAGAAGTCAACGTGTTTCTATTACTTTGAACCTACGTCCTGTTATCTCTCGATGCTGTCTGAAAAGACTTCTCTTTACGTTCGTGTCGAGATAAATTTGAGATTATAGTAAGATGGGTCGGACAGAAGGTCGAGGTGTGACTTGTGATGCTAGAAGCAAAGCGCAGGGGAGGAAAAGGGGGGAGGGAGTTGTTATGTCATAAGTGAAACGGACGCAAGTCTCTCACACATTTATCAACAGACTGTCGCACGTGTTAGTTTCAGCAGACTATAGCACTTCCCGTATACCATACTCGATATCCACTGACAGCTGTTTAATTAGAATTCAGTGTGCCGAACTTTCCCCGACCTCCGCTACGAATCTGGATTTGTCAATATTATCTCATTTTCAGAACAGTGCGTCTATTATTTTCACGTTCTATCCAAGTATGAACTACACAAATCCTACATTCTGATGTGAGCGGATGGTATTTCGCTAAGTGTGAGTTTGTTTAGTGAGGATTGCATCTTCAGATCTCTATCGTCTGATACTGGATTTGTTGGTCAAGTAGTTGTGCTCCGCCAGCAGCGCAGCGGCATGTCTGCGGACGTGCAAGGTTAAAAACCGGGTTTCGATACCCGTAGTGGGCAGAGCACAGATAGCCCACTATGTAACTTTGTGTTTTAATTCAGAAACAACAACGTAAATTCTACTGTGCTTAGTTTGGTATTCTATATTTTGCACCTAAAAGGTCAGTCACAAATTCCTGTGGCTCAAATACAACTGTTTTTAATGTTGAACTACTGACCGGAGAGAGAGAGCAGCATAAGTCATTCATGAGCACTCGCCGCCTTAACTGTATACTAAACCGTATAGAGAAGGGAGATTTCTTATGTTCAAAACTGCATACTAAACCGTATAGAGAAAGGAGATTTCTTATTATGTTCAACATTCTCACTGAAGACATTCGCTATATTTCAATTTCAAGGCTACGAAGAAGATCCAAAGGAAGAATATTGGAAAAGTTTTCCGTGTTTCAGAACTGTCATTTTTACCATCCATACCTTTGTTATCTTTATTGGTCGCATATTGTACATATCACGGCCCTGCATGGCCAGGTGGTTAAAGCACTGGACTCGTAATCTGACGGTCGCGGGTTCGAATCCTCACCACACCAAACCTACACGCCCTTTCAACCGTTGGGACGTTATATGTGATGGTCAATCCCACTATTCATTAGTAAAAAAGTAGCTCAAGAATTGGCGGTGGGTGGTGATGACTAGCTACCTTCCCTGTAGTCTTTTATTCACTGCTAAATTATTACACCCATTAATGTATCAGCACGTATACTGATGATTGTTTACAGCTGATATATCTTGTTGATAGTTACTGTCTTAGTTCTATCTATAAATAAACGCCGTAAGGCGTGTAGCTTGTAAAGTCGTGTAAGAACAATAGATTTACTGTGTTAATTTTGTTTTTATCAGTTCGTTTCATTTTTTATACCTGATAGCGTTCCATTATTGTTTCTACTCTCAGCTGTCACATGGTGGCGTTCTCGTGTCATTAGCTTTCACGAGATGGCGATTTCGTCACACTGTTTGTAACATGATGGCGCTTTTTGTTGTTTTTCTTCAGCTCTTAAAAGTTAGTGTTTGCGTACCATTAGCTGTCATGTCGTAGTAATTTTATACGCTTAGTTGTCACAAGATGGCGTTTTCGTTTCATTATATGTCACAGGTGTAATTTTCGTTCCATTATCTGCCACCAGATGTTTTTTTTTCCATCCGTGACGTTGTGTGACATTAGCTAGCTATATTATTTATACTGCTTCGTAGCTACGTCTTTTGTAAGAGAAGTGCTATTAATCGAGTTTTCTCCTTACTGTTTAGTTCTCATTATAAAGAACAAGAAATAGTAATTGTGTGCATTATTTGAATATTGTAACTGGTTCTCGCTATGCATTATTTGAATATTGTAACTTGTTCTCGCTATAACAAACTTTATTTTCTGGAATTACATTATTTATAAACACACACATGCCATATTTATTGCAATGGTTTTTAAATATAATTTTATTTTTTAATTAAACAACTTTAATCTTTTTCCAAATGTCAATACGTGTTTTATGTATTTTTACACCTTTATCATACAACCATTATCTTTAACTTTCACAACGCAACTCCTCTTCAGAATAGCTTTACACGTGCAAACGATGCAACGTCATCATCTCGCGCACAGAACGTTTTACTTATCTTTCAGGATGCAAACGTGAGATAATTTTAGCGTTCTATAAATGACTTAGTATACTGAGTAAATTCGCACAAAATGTTTTATTTTTCTAAACGAATATATATATTTTTTAATTCTTTGACAACTAGTAAGGGTACACTATATTCTCAGTTGCATATCTGGTCACATTTCGTACTAATGAAGAAAAACGAAGTCATCTTTCCACACGTCAGATATAGCGCTTAAAAAATCAAGACAGACGTATTGTGTACCAGTAGGTGGGAAACCGGACTTTTACTGAAAGTCAAAAAGCACCTTATTCGGAATCTAGCAATCCCATAATCAGTGACACATTAAAATATGTACAGATGTTTCACTGCTTCCATTTCTTCGGGCCCGGCATGGCCAGGTGAATTAAGGCGTTCAACGCATAATCGAGGGTTGCGGGCTCGAATCCCCGTCGCACCAAACATGCTCCCCATTTCAGCCGTGGAGGCGTTATGATGTGACGGTCAATCTCACTATTCGTTGGTAAGAGTAGCCCAAGATTTTGCGGTGGGTGTTGATAACTAGCTGCCTTCCCTCTAGTCTTACACTGCAAAATTAGGGACGACTAGCGCAGATAGCCCTCGTGTAGCTTTATGCGATATTCAAAAACAAAATAAACAATCCATTTCCCCACGATAAAACTGTGTCTGTAAATATTTAACACGTTTGATCGTGGTAGGAGAGGAGGGTTACTTGGGATTTCAGTGTTATAAGTGTATTCCTGATGACCGTGGTTAATGTTGCTCTCACGTGCAGCGGTTGTTTCGGAAAATATTGACTAATACTCTACCTAACACTTGTCTCTTTTGTTTTTGAACACAAAGCTTCGCAACGTACAACATGTGATGTGCTTAGCGTAGCGATCGAACCCGTTATTTTAGCATTATAAGCCTTCAACCTCACTGTCGAGCCCGTGGAAAGGTCTGATGTAGTAATCTTTTTGATACTGTGTGGCATAATAATCCTTTGGGTGTAGATAGATTAAAATATAGATTATTTAAAACTGTTTCGTGATGTCTGAAAAATCGCTACAGTGCTAACAAAGTTGGCCTGTGTATTAAATGCCAGTTCACAGTATTTAAATCATAACTAGTAACGCACACTTTCTGGAAGCCGTCCTTTCCTGCGTCGAATTGACGAACGTTTCGCCTCATCGCCCACGACGAACGTCTCACGCTGAGACAGTGGTGAGTTTGCGTGTTTACAACACACAGACACGACGAATGTTTTCGTTTTAAGATTGTTGCGTATATAACTTCTATATTTCAATTAAAAACACACACAAAATATTCATTTATTATTTGATAAACATTTTTGTAGATTACCCTGCCCGAAAATTACATTTTACACACGCACTCAAATCAAATATTATTTTAAAAAGAATGTGTAAGTTGGATCTTTTTAACGCTCAAGTATTTTAACTTGTGCTCATGAACGTGTACTGGTCATTTTAACACTTTTAGAAGAGTTAAAAAAAATCACATCCAAGTAGCGAATTACTTTATTAAAACGGATTATTCTGAACATCCGTCCAGTGTTTACATTGTATACATAGCTTTGTTATTTAGGGCTCTTTGCAAAGTGTCAGTAACAGTTAATTCAATAAATGCAAGTGTGTCACTACGATTAATTAATAATATACATTTAGTTGTTTTTTGTACTTTGATACCATAAAAAGACCATAAAAAAACTTGTAGTTTCTCTGCTTCTCACATAATTACGGAGTATAGACTTTTTGAATGCACGTGTTCTTTGAAGGTGCCCAGAATTTGTCGTGCTTACCGAACTCATAATTATAAGTAATATTAATGTTTTCCTTTATAAGTAGATAAAAGCTCTTTAAAGCTATTTGAAATCTTTTGTTCGATTTTTATTTCATTAGTTGTACTTTAAAACAGTTTGCTTATTTGTTTGATTGGACTCGCTGCTTAAAAGTTGTATAAATATTTACGAATTTGTTTTAGTACAGTCTGCACATTAAAAAACGTGCTCCGATGGGATTCCACAATTGTAGGGAGGAGAGTCTATGCTATACCTAATTATAATCTCCTATAGATCTTAAAAGAATTTATGTACGATCCAAAATGTTTAGTTGCTTAAATTTAAGTTATGATATTAAAGGTTATGTATGACAAAGGTATACTTATCTAATGTTGAGGGTTATTACTAGAGCTATCTGTCCGTAATTTTGAAGTGATAGACTAGAGGGAAAGCATCTAGTCAACACCATCCTTCGCCAACTCTTGGGCTGCTCTTTATCAACAGAAACTGAGATTGATTGTACCATAATAACGTCTTTACGGCGTAAAAGACTAGCATGTTCGGTGATAGGATTCGAGCTCGTGACCTGCATATTGCAAGTCGAGTGCCCTAACCACCATGCCAGGCCAACTACTTTCTAAAAGTGATCAAAAGAAAAATTCAAACTATTCGTTAAATTATCAAAATAAAAAGGGGGTGTAGGATGTGAATATGAGAAGAGTGAAATAAATCTTGAAAAAAAAATATTGCGTATTAGATACAAAGATAAGACGTAACCTTAATTAAACCGAGAACGCAATCGGTGGAAACTTTTCATTTCGAAGCTAAGAATAAAAACATAATCCAAAAAGGTAGGAAACTTGATCTAGAATTGAACAATAGAAAATTGTTTTTTTTAGATCCACACTGCATATTTTGTAAAGAGATGTTTGTTAAATTATTGACCCATGTGTTTGTGTTATACGAAATCATAAGATATAAATACAAATGTGTTTTTTAAACACAGGTTGCTTTTTGGTTTTTATTGGTGATGTCGAGTCTGTGATCACTTAAAACATGGATATATATTTTAGTAAGACCTGGCGCTTTTAACAGCTTGTAATTATCGTGTACTTTTAAACGTCTTTTTAACTGAGTTTTTTAATAAAAGTATATATTTTACAAGGGTTAGAACAAAAACTGCCGTCCCCCTTACGAGGATTTTAAAACCGTTTTAATTTTATTTTGACCAACTCATGATATAGTCAACACAGTTCATTGTGCTGTAATTGTGTGTTTTCCAGCATAGCCTTATTACTTAGATCACGATAAACTAGCATTAAAAGTACAGTTAACCAACTCTAAATGAGTTTTATAAGCGCCACTAGAGAGAATCATAACCATTCGTTTAACGAAAGTAAACATAGATTGCATGCATATACGGAATATAACAAAGAGCCGTAGGAAGCGGTAAGGCCAGTCACAGTCAGGCCACGTCCTGACCACTTTTATGCATGGCATGTAATAACTACGAGCTAAATTAAAACTTAATTATTTTGATTCAGTACCTTACATTGTAGTTAACATTCAATCTGACAGCATTAAATATTCAAACCTTTTCGGGGAGAATTTCTCCAAACCCACCCACCCACCCCTAGAGTTGGTATTTGTGCCAATGGCATCGCCGCTCCAAAATTGTTCTCCCCTGCAGTGTCTCGTTAAAGAATAATCTATATGTTTGTTTTCGGAATTTCGTGCAAAGCTACACGAGGACTATCTGCACTAGCCGTCTTTAATTTAGCAGTGTAAGACCAGAAGGAAGGCAGCTAGTCATTACCACCCACTGCAAACTCTTGGGCTACTCTCTTACCAACGAATAGTAGGATTGACCGTAACATTATAACGCTCCCACAGCTGAAAGATTGAGCATGTTTGTGATGGGGATTCGAACCTGCCACCCTCGGATTACGAGTCGAATGCCTTAACCACCTGGCCATGCCGGGCCCTACCCCACACATAGCTTTTATGCCAATTTGTTTTCTTGTCGGCCTCAAAGTCTCTTTCGGGAATCTTTTCCCAAAATACCTTACGGTTCTTGTGTCTGTCACATAACATATAGTCGAAGAAAAACAATTTGGAAATGAGGTTTTGTTTTGTTATAACCACAGTTTCATAGGCCCGGCACAGCCACATGAGTTAAAGCGTTCAATTCGTAATCCGAAGGTCGAGGGTTCGAATCCCCGTCGCTCCAAATATGCTCACTCTTTCAGCCATGGGGGCGTTATAATGTGACGGTCAATCCCACTATTCGTTGCCTAAGAGTAGCCCAAGCGTTGACGGTGGGTGATGATGACTAGCTGCCTTCCCTCTAGTCTTACACTGCTAAATTAGGAACGGCTGGCGTAAATAGCCCTCGTGCAGCTTTGCGCGAAACTAAAAAACAAACAGTTTCATCCCTTCCATGTAATGTGTACCATGCACACTACAGACTATATAATTATATAATAATGATTTGTTGAAATAGTAATTAACGATTTTAATTACATACCTTATTTAGTAAATTGAAAAATTAAATCATTATGTAGCGTTACACATACTTTGATTGGATGTTTTTACATTCTTAAAATTTGTCATTTAGGTTCAACACGTGACTACCGAATAACGCCATACAGTCGCACTCTCTGACAGGTTGTGTCGCATGTTTCAAGTACACCTACTTAAAACCAAAATTTGGAAGTTTTAAGTCGAATCGCACAGTTTGTAATTGCCATTAAACACTTAACTGTAATTTGTAAACTTGAAGTGAAACGGCGAAAATTGTGAAGATAATGCTTCTAAAAATATGTTTGGATATGTTTTAGTTATGTTCCCAGCCCACCAGTCAACAGTGGCGTATTTAGATGGGAGATAGAGAGGGCTTAATAATAACAATAATCCACGAACAGGAAGCTTAGTGGCTATAGCCGTTCACGTGCTCCAGGAGGATCTGTGTCTGGAAAAGCGACTCAAGTCACGTGAGCACGTGTTGGCTTTGTGAAATATCACTTAGCCGTTGTATCTATCAAGTGGTTGGATAATTAAATTGTTATTTATGCTATTCAAGTTGCCAGACTCCGGGGTTATGAATTTCTTTATGATCGAAGTGTTGAAACTGACGCAGGCAAAAATAGTCTTTCTCGTTACCTAGATGACTTATTGTAAGCATTCAAAGAAGAGTGATGTGCTTCGAATATGACACTCTCATAAAGGAGTCGCTTAACCATGTCTGTTTATTGTCAAGATGCATGGTCATCGGGTAGAGCAGGACATGCAGTGGTGTATTTAGATAGGGGCTAAGAGGGAGCCCATTAATGCATTTTATTCTATGTAAAATTGCATGTAATGTAGGGCCTACAAACATTACTAGCCCCTAGGCCCACACAACCTTAATCCACCACTACCAGTGAAGATGTCTTGAAAGATATTTCCATGTGTACGTATATTAAAATAATTTTTATATTAAATTGAAATTGCAGTTTTAAGAAGTAGGAAGGCGTTTCGATGTATTTAAGTATTTAAACTTAATTGAGGTAATCTTCTCTTTAACTTACACATATTGTAATGAGATTGTTAAGTCTGAAATGTCGAGGTTAGCATTGTTTTCAAAACAGTAGTAACAGCAACTTTTGTATAAAGATAGCTATTTTGAACCAGTTACAGATAATAGGACTACAAGATCCTCTAACACTGCACAACAAAGTTTTTGCTTCTTGAACACTGTTGGGTGTTCCTTATAGATTTTTGGCTGCTGATCACGAAAATCACATCCAAATTTGCCCATCACGTACCGTTTCATCAAAATCTTCAGTTTCACCAGGACATTGCTACAACGGAAAAACGGTATCAGGGCAACTGGAATCCGTCAATGCTTGCTGACTACTGTTGGACACTGCAACGTGATGCACCGGACATTGAATACAAACGAAAATCAGGAGCAAAACACTTTTAATTATGTTGAACTTAATACCGTATTAAAAACATAAGCGCAATTAAATAGGTTATTGACGGTAAACAGTTAACTGTCTATTTTTCAGAGTTCTTACGTAATGAAGCAAAACCAAAACTATATTCGTGCATAACCACCAGTTACATGTCACAATCAGCAAGAACTTTTCAGGAAGCAAAACTTTTCAAAAAAATTGTTGTGCAGTGAAATTAAAGGAAATTCTACTTGTTTATTGAACTAGCAACCCGGGTGCTGATATTGTAATAGCAGTAATCATTTTAACAGGAGAAGCAGTGCTAAACTGTTGTAACTTTTATGTTATTGGCTTTCATGTGATTGTTTATCACGTGCGCACCTCGCGCTTCATAAAGACTGAACAAGAACTCGATGTTCTATGAAAGAGTGAATCAGATAGATACCTTGTGTGCTGTTTAATCTACTTGTCTTTTGACTATGTGATTCAGTGACGTTGTTGGTGCACTGAAGAAATTGGTTCATGTTGACCGATTGACTATTATCATTGTTGTAATTGTCGCTGTTTAGTGTTCAAGTGAGATTGCTTTCTAAGAATGGATGGTTTAAATATTGGTTGTGAGGCGAGTCGAAACATAACCCGATGCTGAAAGAAAAAAACTATTCGTTAATAGTGGGCCTAACTCTAATAATCACACTTTTAAACACTTGAGAAACTACATGAATGTTATTGAATAGTTTTAATTAAAAAGGGGCTTAAATTGGAAATAAAACTTAATATTATTCATATTTTTATGTATAATTGCTGTTTTTTGTTGTTTTTTTAAGGAAAAATTAGTCTGACTTCTTGGTTAATTTAATTGGGTTATATTTTGTCACTGTGTGAAGTCTTAATTATCTGTTCCTATATTATTGAATAACTTCGTTTGCTTATTTAAAAAAACAATTGTAATTAGACACGAGAATTTCTTTAAATGGATATATACGCGCGCACACCAGTTCCACTTTTTTGATCATTTAAATTTGTAATTTCTTTATTTTTCAAAGATTTAGTTTTTCCCTTTTCTCTTAATTAGGTTTATTCAAAGGATTAATGGAAATGGTATGGTTAGAAACAAAAATTCGAACACGCTAAAAAGAAGTAAATTGAGCACGTGCTCTCGAGATTTTTTAACGGACTTTAATTAGGAACTAGACGTCTCCGCCCCCTAGAGGCGTATCTTTTGACTAATGTACTCTCTTCATAAATCTTCATAGTTCTGCTTGTCTTGAGTCCAATAGGCCATGGTAAAGACTTTATTCCCGCCCAAACTCCCTCTCCGGATAGAATATCAATCGTTTTCACCCCTCCCCCTCTTTTATTCTAAACAGTAAAGAAAACGAAACAAACAAAGCTCCTAATAATGAACTCCCCTTTAAGCAAAGTGAACGAAGATAGTCATAGATCACTATTCTTCTTTATGCCCCAAAATAAATGTTTGTGCCCAGTTAATGCGTGTTATAGTGTATTTTAACGCAAGGTTTGACTGAAAACATATGTTGGACGAATTACTAATCACGTAGTGACGGAATCAGATATTCGTTTCATCTGTTTATTGTCATTTATTTGGATGTTTAGTTTTTGTGTTTTATAATAATGCAGATTTCACGGTCCGTAATAAAACTTCGGATTCGTAAGGTCGTATTAATAACTTATCAATCACGCTTATTGGAGGTTGGGTTTCAGGAATGTCTTTATCGTATCGTCAAAACAGAATTCTGCATTATAGCTATGACATCCGACATCGAATTTTAATATGTACATCTGTTCTGGTTAGCTACTGTGATTTTATTCGAGATGTGCGTACTTCCAAAACTTATTTAAACTATAGCAAAAGTTGAGAGGAGGTATTATGAGATAGTTTCTAAGAGTGGTATATAAATCATAATGTTGTATACTTTGTTAAGTTAACATATTCTTTATTGTTACAGTGGTTTTGCTAGATACAACTTTGGAGAGTTCTCTTGACTGGACGAAATATCCTTACGGCCCCCAAGCAAGAACTCCAGGGGTAAACTTTCTTTTTCATCTGTAAAACGTAATACGAGCTTAAGTTGAAAATAATGTTAGGAAATAAGTCTGAATTTGATGAAATTTAACGTATTAATATCCTTGTGTGTGATACTTAGCTATCGCTGAGATTAATAATTAATATTCTGTATTTTGACTTAGACAATCTTAGATTAAGGTTAGATGTAGGAAGAGTGGATTTCTTTAATCAGTTAGTTCTATGTCTATTTACGGAACTGTAAAATAATTTTCACTGTAAAAAATAGGAAGGACTGGAGTCGTGTATTCACTTCAATTTAAATACAAGTGTTTATTTATTAAGACATCTTCCCTGAGTGTTTTATAAAGCCCTGGCGTGGCCGAGTTGTTAGTACGTCGGACTGCGGATCGAAAGGACTGGATCCCACACCTTCAACTGCAAGCACCTCACAAAAATGATAGTCAACTCTGTCTTTGGTACGTAGTTTTTGTGCCGGGCAATGTTGCGTAGTGCCCTCGTTCTGGGCAGATTCAGAATAAGGAAAAGCTACATCTGAATCTTAAGTTGTTTGTTTGTTTGTTTTTGAATTTTTCCTGCAAAGCTACACAAGGGCTATCTGCACAATCCGTCCCTAATTTAGCAGTGTGTGAAGGCAGCTAGTCATCACCACCCACCGCCAACTCTTAGGCTACTCTTTTACCAACGAATAGTGGGATTGACTGTTACATTATCATGCCCCCACGGCTGAAAGGGCGAGCATGTTTGGTGCGACAGGAATTCGAATCCGCGACCTTCAGATTACGAGTCGAGCGACCTAACCACCTGGCCATGAATCCTAGAGGTCTCTGACGTGGTTGTTTAACTCGCATGCGGTCCTGTTCAGATTGAAGATTTCACTTCCACCAAACTTAACACTCCTACGAAAAGTGGGGCCTAATAGGCCCCAGAGCAACTCGAAAGGTTATTAACATTAGGCTAATAATTTTGTATTTAAATGAAATTGCCATTTAAATCCATTAATGAATGGATTAACGAGATTCCCACTGTCCCTATCTACTATCTAGCGAAACCACAGCCAGGGGAACGGGCTTGGAGAAATCAGGACTAGAAACGTCTTTTCGTAGAAGTGTTAAAAGCAAATGCAATTTCCATTAATTACTAACTCGATAAAACAGCAAAAGGAAAACGCTAGGTATTTAATATTATCAAGTGCGTTAACTGTAGTGTGTTACTTATAGTACAAAAGTGTGCTTCAGCAGTGATGGGTGTTTGTTATTAAGTCTATAATAGCACATTCTGTATCAAAACAGTTTGTAATTTGTAAGCATGATTTTTGTCAGATATTTTAACATTGAGAAAAAACATTTTATTTTCTCTGTACTTAGCACTTGAATGTCCTAGCTTTTTCTGTTCTAACGCGATTGTTTTTACTTATAGTCAGCGTGTCCTGACTGTGTGAATCAGAGGATTCAGTGTTCCCAACCCATTGCCACAAAAACTTGCTACTTTCCTTATAAACCCGTATAAGTTCCTCGCTGCGACAGCGGTAAATCTCCGGATTTACAACGCTAAAATGAGGGGTTCGATTCCCCTCGGTAGACACAGCCAACGACCCTGCTATAAGAAAAACGCACTCTAACGCACATAAAGGATGGCCATGCGAAGAAAGTAGCACTTGTAAAGCTTTGTGTGTAATTCTGAATCAAAGTTCTCAGTCTTCACATTGTTCGTATAACCCTCCTTGTTTATTGAATACTACGTGCCTACCTGAAGTTTGAGATGTCACCATGAACAAAACAACCTTTTTATGAAAACATAATGTGACTTTCTGACCTTTTTAAATTTATTATTAAAGCCATCAGATTATTTCTAAGATTGAAGAGGCTAATTACATACAATGTTTAACAAATAAAACAAAATCTGGAACTATTTAGTGGAGATAACGTTAGGAAACTGAGTTTGGTGGGAAAGTTTTTATAAGTTTAGTTATTTCATAGAAGCTAAAGTAATGTATTACGCATATATATTTCTATATAGTTATATAATTGCAATTATGAATTACAATAAGAAGTCAAAATTTATATACCACAATTTATTTTTTTTAAGCGTCTCTCGAGCGAGGAGTATTACACGGACAAATAAATATAACCAATGAGTGGCAGTGAATTACGTTAAGACACCAACTCGTTACGTAAATCTTACATTAAGCTTATTTAATCTTCTTTCTACTTGGAATCGTCGGGCAACTTGCACCTAAAGCTCATTAATTACCCAGTCGTTTGTAAGAGGCTTAAATATAACCTGTACTTTTGAATTTTACATAATCCAACGAGTTAACTGTGAAATACAGCCATGAAAGATTGTGTTACCGTGTCACAGTACACTTCAGAAAGAAAAGACTGCCCTTAACAGTATTATATAGACATTTCCTATACAGTCACGAGCGACACTAATATCCTGTAGAACAATGAACGACAGAAGCTAAGACGTTATGTGTATTAGAAAATCGCTTTCCAGTAAATGTTACTGTATGTACTGAAATGTAACTTTACGTCGATTTATGTTAAAACACGTCAGAATTAGGGTTAAGGTTTTTTTTTTTACACTTTGACTCAATCTTACCAGTAGTTGATTATAGAAACCAGTTTTACAGTTGCTGTATGCGGGTGTTTTATACATGTGGTATTTGTAGCATCGCAAAAAGAATTTCTGAGTGAAATGTGAAGATTTGTTTTCACTTCACTGACGACCGTTTTTCCAGAAATTATCTGTATGTACGTCTGCTGTCAGATTTTATAAACGGCTATGGATCTTAGTAGTACGTTGTTGGACTGTGGAACCAAGAGTCCATGACTTGTATCTTGCTGCTGAAAAACAAAATGCACTCGACACTTTGCGGCTGTAAGTGCGTGATAAGAGTGACGGTCAAACTACACTGTTCTATTAGAGTAGCCCAACAGTTGGTGGTTATTGTTGTTGAACAGCTATAAATGCCTTCCCTTCTGGCTATTAATTCAAAATTTGGAACGGCTTGCACGGATAGCCCTTGTGTAACTGTGCTTTTCAGAATAATCCAATATATGGTACTCACAGTTACATATGAAACCTCTGTTTTAATACAGAAACGTCTCAAACTGAAACATTTTCATTTAAGTAGGCCTTTGAAAAAGTGCTTATTTTCAAGAATTAGCAGAATATACACAATTGTTTCGGTATTTCTTGGTAGCAGAATATACACAATTGTTTCGGTATTTATTGGTCGCAGAATATACACAATTGTTTCGGTATTTATTGGTCGCAGAATATGCACAATTGTTTCGGTATTTCTTGGCAGCAGAATATACACAATTGTTTCGGTATTTATTTGTCGCAGAATATACACAATTGTTTCGGTATTTATTTGTCGCAGAATATACACAATTGTTTCGGTATTTATTTGTCGCAGAATATACACAATTGTTTCGGTATTTATTTGTCGCAGAATATACACAATTGTTTCGGTATTTATTGGTCGCAGAATATGCACAATTGTTTCGGTATTTCTTGGTAGCAGAATATGCACAATTGTTTCGGTATTTCTTGGTAGCAGAATATGCACAATTGTTTCGGTATTTCTTGGTAGCAGAATATGCACAATTGTTTCGGTATTTCTTGGTAGCAGAATATGCACAATTGTTTCGGTATTTCTTGGTAGCAGAATATGCACAATTGTTTCGGTATTTCTTGGCAGCAGAATATGCACAATTGTTTCAGTATTTATTGGAAAATGATATTAAAATACTTATTACAATAGTTCCCCAGCTTATCGGTGCAAGTTTGTTTGTGTTAATACATTTTTTGTTTTTCCAAACTGGTTTCAAAGTTTCCAGTTAGTGGTTAACTCCTATAGTAGTACACTCACCGCTCGAATTGAATAAATCTTGATGAAAACATTAACAGATTTGATGCTGTGTGGGTTGAACGACAACCCCAAGATGGGGTTAGTGATATGCTGTATGGGTTGAACGACAACCCCAAGATGGGGTTAGTGATATGCTGTATGGGTTGAACGACAACCCCAAGATGAAGTTAGTGATATGCTGTATGGGTTGAACGAGAACCCCAAGATGGAGTTAGTGATATGCTGTATGGGTTGAACGAGAACCCCAAGAGGAAGTTAGTGATATGCTGTATGGGTTGAACGACAACCCCAAGATTGGAGTTAGTGATATGCTGTATGGGTTGAACGAAAACCCCAAGATTGGAGTTAGTGATATGCTGTATGGGTTGAACGACAACCCCAAGATGAAGTTAGTGATATGCTGTATGGGTTGAACGACAACCCCAAGATTGGAGTTAGTGATATGCTGTATGGGTTGAACGACAACCCCAAGATTGGAGTTGGTGATTTACTTTTTTGGAAGCTAGAAGTTGTTTGGTATCAAACGAAACGAATTAAGCTCAGTGAAACTTAACCCACATTATTTTTTACTTTTAATTGCGACCAGTGTATTCGCAAACGCTAAAACATGCTATCCTTGAGACTGTGGGTAAGTAATTAATTTTCTCCAAACTAATTTGAATAAAATTTAAATGGGAAATTTGCCTTATCGGCATCGCATACATTCTGTGTTTGTTAACTAGAAATAACGCTACTTTGTAAGCCCACAGACTTCTACATTGTCACGAATGTAATTTCGATGTATAATTTTTTTTTATGTTGATGTAACGAGTTTTTTTACCGAAAATATTCCATATTACTTTCGTTCCTTATTGATTATAAATGTGAAAGAAACCTGCTAACGTTTTACCACCAGGGGTGCAGCTGGCTGGAGAGTATACCACGTGACTGACTTATTGCGGAAAGCTACGCGAGATTCAACCTTCATATACAGATGTCCCCCCCCTGGCCCAGTGGTAAGACTAAAGTCTGGGGAAAGGCAGAAATCGGGTTTCGATACCAGCAGTGGGCAGAGCACATTGTGTAACTTTGTGTTTAACTACACACTGTATCGGTTTGGCCGTAATTTCTACTTAGGACTGTATGTGTATCTACTACTACACAAAAAAAAATTAAAACTGTTTTGGGCCTGCCGTCTCAACCTTGTAAATATTTATTATTTTACGTACGTAAAGGAACACAAAGCGTAAAAAGAAAATTCTTTGAAAAGTTCTCCCTATTTCGGTATCTGTTACCTGAGTTCACCACAGAAGAATTAAACACTTATACGCATGTCTCGGTATTGGGGTGGGTAGGTGGGGTCGATAGAGTGAGAAACATATATTGAAAATGGATAGAAAGGCAGGCAGACAGGTGTCTAGAGATACAAATGGCGTCAGAAAGGCTGTTACATGCACATTTACTGTTCTCTACGTGTCAAAAGATTGAAGTTGAATTTGAGTATTAGGTGTAGATTTTGTTTTGTTTTTAATACCTTTCAATCGACTGCCCCAATTCTCCAGGACAGGGGAGCGAAACTCGAGAGTAAAACTTAAAACCAAGAGTTATCTCGGTTGGTTAAGTGTGTGTGTGTATGTATGAGTCTTAAAGCCCACGTCAAGTTTTGCTAAAATGATACTGGGGCGTGGCTATAACAGACGCAAACACAACAACTATGTAATTAACAGTTTGCATGTCAGACTAAAGGATTTGCCAACCTGGTTACACAGGTCTACGCTGCTTTGGTATTGAATATGCAACACTATATAAATGGATAGCCAGTATCTGCATGAGCCACCTATTGGCCAAAGTCATTATAGGTAGAATAATTAAACAAAGATCCGATGCAGTTCTTAGACTGATTGGTTTGTTAAGTGGAAAGCAACTGAATAATGCACTGAACAAATCATTGTTTATATCGGAAGCACTTAGAGGCCTATCACCAATGATAGGACATTCGACATCTTTGTTTGCTCCGTCATTTGTGTATTACTTTCGACTGATTTTATTAAACTGGTGTGGGTTTAATAACCTTAGGCAGTGTAAATGGTATCTGAAAAACTTGCCTGATTAGATTAGTTGATTAAAAACAAAACAAAAGAGACGAACATTGTAGTTTAAAACGAATTAGACAAATTTTGTTAGTCCAATGAAAACATTTAATTCTTCATAAAAAAACAAACAAACTGTATGAATTAAAATAAATGAACCTGCTTACGTGTGATAAGGTCATGTTAAAGGAAAATGTGCACGTTCAGGAAAGAGTTGTGGTCCTTACATGGGCTTTCAACTTTGTACCATTCGACTTTTGATGTCCGGTTTTGATTACGTCTTGTTTTTGTCGATATAGAATCAAGTCGTTTATACAGTTTATAGACGAAGTGAGAATAAATATCTCAATACTTATTGAAGATCAAGGAATGCAGTTTTAATATCAGGTTTGTTCTTGAAACACTTGAGTTAATCGCAAAGTTTATCACTTCTTCTGTCAAGTTCCTCGCTGGTAGAGTGGTAAGTCTACAGATTTACAGCGCTAAAATCAGAGGTTCGATACCCTTCGGTGGACTCGGCAGATAGCCCGATGTGACTTTGTTATAAGAAATCACACACACACACTTCTGTCAGATTGCTACAGACAACTATCTACAACAACAAATAAACAATTTCATGCACAGAAAATAAAATTTTTACAGCAATAAGAATACAAAAATTAATAGGCCCGGCATGGCCAGATGGTAAGGCACTTGGCGCGTAATCTGAGGGTCGCGGGTTTGAATCCCCGTCGTACCAAACGTGCTTGCTTTTTCAGCTGTGGGGGCGTTATAATATTATGGTCAATCCCACTATTCGTTGGCAAAAGAGTAGCCGAAGAGTTGGCGGTGGGTGGTGATGACTAGCTGCCCTCTCTCTCGCATTACACTGCTGAATTAGGGACGGCTAGCACGGATATCCCTCGTGCAGCTGTGCGCGAAATTCAAACCAAACCAAACAAAAATGAACACGAATCACTGTCGTGGTTCATAATAGGTATCGCAAGGAATTGCACAAAACCCTGTCAGAACGTTCGGGCAAAAAGAACCTTAAACAGTAAAGACTGAATTCAAACAACAGTTTGAACTGTTGATTGTTAAGGGTGTTCTCTTTTAAAAATGTAAAAAAGCACACGCACGTTATACTTGCAAGGAAAATAAAATCCGCCGAAAATGACACGTTTGTAATTTCTTTTTCTTATTCCCTTGCCAACCAACAAGAAGTGTGATTTGGAATATTTCACCCAGACATTTTGTAGAATACCAAATAAAGTACTGCGAAAAGTATTGCAAAGTTGATTTGTTTCTTGTATGTTTTAAGTTAGTTTTAAAAAATCGCAATTCTAGTGTAAACAATATTATCATTACCCCTTGAAGTTGCTTTTTTATAAATATCTGTTGTTCCTATATAAAACAAAACAAAAAACAACAACACTGGGGTTACCAGCCAACAGTGGCTGAATATTAGATGACTGTACTCAGTACTTTGTACATTATACGATCAATGTCTTTAGGGAGTCATCCCTATATTGCGTATGAAGTGAAGGAGTTACAAAATGAATACGTTTATATTAAATTCTATTACACATATTCGTAAAGTAATTATTTAAAAAAAAATACAAAGGTTAATTTAAAGCGATGTTTTAAATTTTTGCTTTCTTTGAAAAGGCACTTAATGGGAGTTGTCTTATCGAGGCATATATTTGCCTATTGCTGTTCGTTTTGTATAGAGGATTTAGTTACCCGGAAACTATAAATGTTTACTATATTCTCAAAACAAATCTCCATAACAATCTACAGCTGCAGCTTAACATTTTTACATCACGAACTAATGCGATCAAATAGTCAATAGTTACAGTAGGTCATCATGAACCGTATCAGCTAGATATGAGCTATGTTTATTATCATTACATTGTATGAGGTTCCATGTTTAAATAATCGTTTACCTGTTGTTGAATATAAAAAGAAAAAAAGGCCAGCAAACAAGATAAATAAAAACATTGGTAATTTGAAAACCTACCAATAGGGTTATAACGAAACTTAAGCAAACAAGGCTGAATATATTGTAGACATTATGTATTCAAACTACAGATCCATGTTTTCACTTCAAACGTAATTCTAGGTAACAATATGGAACCAAAATAGGTATTTGTATTTTAAGTAAACAATGTCTAGCCTTGTTTTTTTACTCTCTTTTACGATCCTCATTTGCGGGTTTTTAAATTTACACTATTTATTTATCTTGTAAATAATAACAATAATAAACTCGAAGCTCCGTAAAGACATCTTTTTGTTAAACAGGTTCGTTTGTTTGTTTGTTTGTTTTGAATTTTGCGCAAAGCTACACGAGAACTATCTGCGCTTTCCATTCCTAATTTAGCAGTGTAATACTACAGAGAAGACAATTAGTCATTATCACCCATCGTCAACTCTTGGGTCACTTTTTTACAAACAAATAGTGGGATTGAGCGTAACATTATAACGCCCCCACAGCAGACGGGTTTAACGGGGATTTAAACGCGCGACCCTCGTAATACGAGCCGAGCGCCCTAACTACTAAATCCCTTATTTAGGAATTGTTTAGAAATTAGCAGGTTGAAATTGGTTTCAGATTTTTATAAAAAGAAATATGTAGTTAACCACATAGGTGACAAAAATATCAATTGTTTAACTAATTTTTTTTAATTTCAAATTTTGAAAGGTAAGTATTGTTTAAAGCGTAGAAGACTTTTCGGTTCGGGTCATGTTAAATCGGAAAGAGTTTTGACATGTCCTTCATTGTTTATATCAATAACGTAATTTTCACAAAGAATTAGGGTCAGAGGTGGCATAATCATCAGCGTGTTTAACTGTGAATCCGAAGGTTCGTCGTTTTGTGTCTCCTCGTTACAAAATAGTGCTCATCACATAGAGGATATGTGTTATAAGAGTGACTGTCAAATCCATTTTGATTAAATATATATCCCAAGGTTTGAGCGTGGATGTTTTTGACTGCCTGTCATATATCTACTTATCCGTTCAGCATTATAGACTGCTAACACAACCTTGTGTGAGCAGTCACAAAGTATTCAAATATCTGAAAAAATAGTTCGGTATAACGGCATGCTGCTAAAAGCACGCTCCTACGACACTCCATTTGTAGTCCTCCGCTGGTACAGTGGTAGGTCTACGGATTTACAACGCTACAGAGGTTCGATTCTCCTCGGTGGACTCAGCAGATAGCCGAATGTTGCCTTGCTGTAAGAAAAACACACACTCCATCTGTGACATTTCTAAGCGACTCGGGGATATTCTTATGTTATTTCGAAACTCACCAGGGATACGCTTTCTGCGTTGTTTCGAAAGTGTTTATTTACAGTTCTTTAGATTTTAAGCGTTTGCCATATTACAGAGAAATGAGGGTGTTCTATATGGTTACATTATTTCTCTGTAATATGGCAAACGCTGAAATTCTAAAGAACTGTAAATAAACACTCGTGGTTGCAAGAACTTTCATTCAAGATTTTACTGTGTTGAATGAAATTGACATTTCAATTAATCTTTTGTCAAACTGTTTTAACAGACACAATTTTATCTCGTGAGTAAAACAGGAACGTGCATTAGACCAACATTTCGATATGATTGTGCTCTATCCCACCACTTCAGCACACTCGTGGTAAGTATAAGAGTACTGCCATTGGAACAAAAACTGTACCAATGAATTAAGATACAATCATTCAAACCAACAGGAAACTGGAGAGACGCCATTTTGATAATCTTGGTACCATCTATTGTTTTTATAAGGAATCTGTTGTAATAATTTTAATGAGGTTCTCTGCCATCTAGTGTACAAAAGAATAACTACATGGACCAATAATTTTTTGTAGCATATCAGTACCGTCTGGAGATACATGCAACGTATTTTACTTCTAGCGATAAAGAAAGGACACTAGGAATATAATTTACTTACCTAATAAGGTTTTGTCTGTTTCTACTTTTTCTTTGATTTCCTTAAGTATTGTTTTCAGAAACTGTCGGAACATTTATCAACAATGTTTTGAAGTTATCGCATAATAAACAATCATTCTGTTTGCTTTCTGTTTGGTAATATTTCATTTTAAATACGACAGTATTTCATCTCTGTTGACTTCGATGTAAAAATCGTTTATCTTTACGCAAAGGCTGTGTTAAATTCAACGTAACACTTGCTACTCGCAACGTTTTCTTTTCAGTGTGCTGTTATTCAATCAACGGTGTTTTAATGGTATAAGCTACTGTTATATCGAAAATCAACACAAACTTCTCTCCAGTCAAGTACAATCAAAACTAGACGTATTGATTAATTTGCTAATGAATAATTTTTTTCCTTTTCTTTTTTTCGTATCTCTTATCACTTAATTACCTCAAAAGCATGAAGACGAGAATCGAGTCCTGTTAGACCGCCTCGCTCTGTATTTGAAAATGAATACATCTCATAATGTGTAGAGGAGATAATATAACATATAAAAGTAATAGCCGGTGTATGCATTCTATGTGGATTTATGCACGCGCCTTTGTTGGAATAATAAATGACAACCTACTTGAATCGACAAAGTGAACAGACATTTTCTCCTAATTTGCATGAAAACGAACGACTACCCTTGCGGCTTGAGATTCAAATCGATAACACTGATGGTATATCCTTTCACGTGCAGATTAAATCAGGGTTCTTAGGAAGTTTTTGTCCGTTTACCTACATTAGTTGCATCGCTAATGTGGATGTTTGTGTGAGCTTTATCAACAACCTTTGATAACAGCTATCGTTGTCTGTTGCAGGAAAACAAACGATACATACTACGATGGCAAAAGCTTATGATAATGATATCGTACGATATGTAGGAAATAATTATATCAATGTTATCTTTCATGGCTGAGCACTCGTCAAATAAGATTACAGTGACCGTGTCCTGGCGAACTATGACTTTTTTTAGCCTGTAATAATGGTTATTTTTTTATGTATGTTGGTGAGACGTTTGAATTTTGTAGCAAACTTAATATGTTTTTTATGTTTTACGAACTTGCTTGCATTTTTTGTATACCGTGCATGGTGTATGCTCCTCTCGTGTACGTGTTTTCCCGTGTGTGTCTACCCTATTACTGTGATAGTATAAATTCGCGTTGTTTTCGGCGTAACTATCACACACATGCTCGTATTTTCGGATTCTTACCGCAGACATTCTTATGTTCACATACCCCTATCCAACGTATTACGGTTTGTTTCCTTTTTGTCTGTTTCAGGCTTTACACATGACTGCTGCATGACTTGAACGGCTGTCTGCCGTTAGAAATACACTGATTCGTACGGTTCATGGTAAACTTTGATAGCAGCCGCCATGGTTGGCTGAACAGATCGTATAGAGGACGACGATCCACGGTCAACAGGAGCTAAAGTAACATATCATTTAGTCCATGTGTTGTTCAGGTTACAAATACATGTGCCTTTTTTTATGTCTGTGAAGTAAACCCTAAGAGCTGTGTTAATGTCACCGTATAAATTGATTGATTGAAAAGTGAACCTGACTGAGTCTTTCAGGAGGTCTAAACATTAATTTCAAAGAGAAAAAAGAAATATGCTGAAGCAATTTGATACGAGTCTTAACATGTAACTCGAGAGGGAATGATTTGTATCTGCAATGTCGTACATACAGTAATATCTGAAATCAGTACGTCAGGATGTATTTGAAGGTTACCAAAGACTCGGCCCGGCATGGCCAGGTGGTTAGGGCGCTCGGCTCGAACCCACGACCCTCAAATTACGAATCTCCGTCGCACCAAACATGCTCGCCCTTTCAGCCGTGGGGGAGTTATAATGTGACGGTTAATCCGTTGATAAAAGAGTAGCTTAAGAGTTGGCGGTTGGTGGTGATGACTAGCTGCCTTCCCTCTAGTCTTAAACCGCTAAATTAGAGAATGATAGCGCAGATAGCCCTCGTGTAGTTTTGCGCGAAATTTTAAAACAAACCAACCAAAAACCTTTTTCAATTTAAGATTCTTATAAAAGAAGCGCCTAACATAACCTTTATAACGCGCCGTGCATGGTCTACAGAAGGTCAAAATGTTAACAAATTTGTGTTGTATTCGTACGCGATTCCATAAAGAAAACTGTTCCACTATCTATATTTTTAACTAAGAAGTATTTGGGGGGGGGGTCGAATTTGTCTCTCCATTTTATTTATTTTTTTATTACTTGGGTTACCCAACCTGACAGGGCCTACTAGAGAACTGAGATGATGAATGGAGTTCATGCATATTTCATAGCCAGATATGGGGCATTTGAAAATAAAGAAATGTGCTGGTTAGAAAGAATTTCTCTGGAGAGGCAAATGTTGGTAAACTTTTGAGTGCTATTCAAGTGGTTATATTACTTTCATTTTAAGAACGAAAAACGACAAATGTCCCTTACTTGTAATTTCGTCCTGAATGTAGAAGTGAAAATATTTTATTAACATGCATGGAAAAGGAAAATACAGCAAATTTATTATTATTATTATTATTCAGTTTTAAACTGTCACGAGTTCTACTTTACACAGATGTTCCTTGGACTAAATATTTGTTTGAGTATATGCTGACGAAACAAATAAAGAAACTCGTGTTTACAAGCTACTGGTATACAGAATAAGTTTTACCAAAGTTCAGACTCTCTAAATGTTCTGGGCAAAGCGACACTTGTACACAAATGTTTTGATTTTTATCAATAGATTTTGAACGGTTTGTACAAACCAAACGTATTATTCGACGATACTTATCTAAATATTCGTCAAAAGCTGTTTAGGATTTCTCTGAAGCAAAAAAATCAGTTTAAATCGGTTGTTTATTGTATTAAATCGTAGATTGTACTCTACTATCCAAGATGGATGGCATGGAAATATTAATTTTTTATTTGTTTTTTACTACACTGGCGTTATACTGACGGTAAAATGTGAAAACATACACTCGTGTAGTGTCATAATAACTAACATTCTTAATAATGTGAACACACGTTCACAGTTCACATGTATCGGAAATTACAAACTGTTGCTTACTTTACGGTTATTTTACACCGTGTAACCTATTGTTAGGATACAATCTATTAGTTACTATGGGCCGGTTGCAATCGGAAGGTCCAAGACGCCTCCCGTTATTTCAGCGGTACGTCTACGAGTTTATAACGCTACAGTAAGGGGTTCGATTCCCTTCGGTGGGCTCAGCGGATAGCTCGATGTGGCTTTGCTATAAGAATACACACACACACACACACAGGTCCAAGACTTGAGCTGTGAGGTGTCGCTAAACACGCTACACACACACACACACACAGGTCCAAGACTTGAGCTGTCGTCAGGTGTCGCTAAACACTCTCATCTTTTGTGGCAGGAAAACTGCGGAAATCAGTTCCCTTTATGCGATCAACAATAGCCCTTCTCCTGCCCAGCAGTTCTAAATTATAGACAGGCATGCCAGCAAACCTCCGACCTGAGTGTTTATCCTATGTGCTATATAAGGCGTCGTTCAAATTGAAGAGAACAAATTTTTGAATTAAGGTAACCTTTCTAAAACTACAAACACTTTGATTACCTTTGTTATATCTTGTAATACTACCTGCAACACGTTTTCTTATATTTTGTACCAATAAGTAAGTGGAAACGCCATAAGATCGGTTTCCATTCTGACATTCAGAACATTAGAGATTCTTCTTCCTTTTGTAATTTTTTTGTACAGGTAACACTAACAAAATATTTGAGCGCTGTAGACATATTGAGTGCTGCGTTGATTCAGAGGCTGACGTTTCAAGTGTGTCCTATTAACATTCGGCCTATATAGCAACCATCAAAACCCGACGATTCTATAAATCACCTTTTACAAACATCTGTGTGTGTGCGTGTGGGTTGTTACCATTATTTCAATTTCGAGTGTGTGTTGGCAGACAAAGTATATGTGGTATCAAAGCTTAGCACCACTTACTCTAATGAAATAGGCTGGTAGTGATATTCATAAGTCAAAGCTCTCTTCAGTAACGGCCGAAAGTGACAACGTATTTTCAATAAAAATCGTATTTGTATCGCTGTAACTTCAACTGCTAGAACTTGATGTCCAGTGCTGCCATTCAAAACATTATCTACGGAAAGCATCATAAAGGTGCTCCGAATTACAACGTCCTTCCCTCCCTACGCACGTTAATGTATCATACATTTTAATACTAAACTCTTTTTGAATTTCGCACAAAGCTACACGAGGGCTATCTGCACCAGTAGTCTCTAATTTTGTAGCGTAAAACTAGAGAGAAGACAGTTAGTTAGTCATTATCACCCACTGCTAACTCTTGGGCTACTCTTTTACCAACGAATAATGGGATTGATCGTGACATTATAACGCCCCTGCGGTTGAAAGGACGAACATTTTTGGTGTGACGGAGATTCGAACCCGCGACTCTCAGATTACTACTAAACTCTTAATTTATTGTAAAGCTTTCAGCATCTTTTATTGTGCAAGACCACATGACAGGCCATCTCTTTTCTGTCCATCGCTGGGAATCGAACACAGTTTAATCTGTAAACTTAACGTTGACCCATCGGGTGACGTTTCTGCTGATGTACAGACATCTTAAATATACGTTATCTTGTCGAATAGTCCAGCTCGCGCACACATGCTAAAGGAATTATTTCTTGCTGGAATTGGAAGACATGGGTAACTATTATTAAGATAAATGACCAAATGTTGGGGTTTTGTGATACGTAGAATATTCTCGGAATTGTGTAGATTTGGTGAGTTATTGCATAACTGTGTAAAGCCCCCCCCCTTTTTTTTTTTTATCAAGGGGATACTTTCAAATTTACCAAGCAGATATAACTGAATAAAATGACACGCGCGTTAATACATTCAGAAACATGCTTCTATTTCCAATTTGGTTAGGCTTCCAATGCATGCAATGCGTTTACAGGTCATGAAAAGCATCTCAGTTTTGAGTAAATAGACGATTTAATTTCAACCTACACGTAAGAACGAATGAACGTTTCAAGCCTCGAAATAAAAGATATCGTGTTTGTGATTAACATTACTGGTTGTTTTAAAATTAAGATTATATTATTATGTCAGTTTTTTCCGTCCCCGAACGTGCCCGTTCTTTCAGCTGCGTGTGTGGCATGATGTTACGGTCAATCTCGCTTTTCGCTGATAAAGAGCATATGGTGAGTTAGTGCTGAGTGGTTTACTTGCTACATTCCCTGTAGTCTGCCACTTGTGAAGTAGAAACGTCTAGCGCAGGTAGTAGCCCATTATTAGTTTGACACAAAATTCAACAAACAAAATCCACGCTCTTCCTCCTTGGCCAAAGTTTAACTTTTATATAAAAGAGAAAATACAATGAAAAATTCAACCATATTCGCGTTTACCTTGAGCGCGTAATTTATTTAGTGGAAGATCTCGGCGGTTAGAGTGAATGATATAAAAGTATCCGAGTCTGTTTCAGAATGTTCACGCCCAGCTAACCAAAGTGCTACCTGCGTATAGGCTCCATAATTTTGAACACCAAACGAAAGACGACTGGTCAGTAACACCTATTTGCAGTTCTTGTCTAACTGAATAAAGTGGGCCTGAACACCATTCTGTTGGTTCCAAATTGTATGGTGCATTTTTGCAGTAACAGGCCGCGAACTTTGAATCCCCGAATTTGTAAAATGGGCACGATACCAACTGGGCCACACTTGGCCAGGTCTTGAACCTAATCTTATGTCGTAGACCATATGGTGATTTAAATTTCGATTACAAAAACCAAACAAAAAAAACATTCGTTTATTGTGGGCTGGCTTGTAGTCACTATGTACAACCGACAACTGGGCTGGCTAGTAGTCACTATGTACAACCGACAACTGGGCTGGCTAGTAGTCACGATGTACAACCGACAACTGGGCTGGCTAGTAGTCACGATGTACAACCGACAACTGGGCTGGCTAGTAGTCACGATGTACAACCGACAACTGGGCTGGCTAGTAGTCACGATGTACAACCGACAACTGGGCTGGCTAGTAGTCACGATGTACAACCGACAACTGGGCTGGCTAGTAGTCACTATGTACATCCGACAACTGGGCTGGCTAGTAGTCACGATGTACAACCGACAACTGGGCTGGCTAGTAGTCACGATGTACAACCGACAACTGGGCTGGCTAGTAGTCACGATGTACAACCGACAACTGGGCTGGCTAGTAGTCACGATGTACAACCGACAACTGGGCTGGCTAGTAGTCACGATGTACAACCGACAACTGGGCTGGCTAGTAGTCACTATGTACATCCGACAACTGGGCTGGCTAGTAGTCACTATGTACATCCGACAACTGGGCTGGCTAGTAGTCACGATGTACAACCGACAACTGGGCTGGCTAGTAGTCACGATGTACAACCGACAACTGGGCTGGCTAGTAGTCACGATGTACAACCGACAACTGGGCTGGCTAGTAGTCACGATGTACAACCGACAACTGGGCTGGCTAGTAGTCACGATGTACAACCGACAACTGGGCTGGCTAGTAGTCACTATGTACAACCGACAACTTTTTCATAAAGAGTTGCCATGAAAGAGTATTTAGATTATCCAACATATTTTACGTGCAGACCAGAGAAGCAAGCGGGCATGGTCTGACCTGGCGGTGTGAAGGTTTGAATCCTCGTTTTATATTTTTGCCATCCCGGTATAAACTTTCATGGCTTTAACAATTAGAAAGCAGACTGACCCCAAACCAGTCGGGAATCATTACATGACATAAAAAGATCCGCAGGCGATACCTTATAAAATAAACTTTGGTAAAAATGATCACAGAGCTTTATTGATATATTTGTGAGGTAAAGAAGGTATAAGTAGTATTTTAAACGAAAAATATTCGGAAGGAGAAGTTAAATAATAGTGAAAATTGGTTCTGAATGAAACCAAACTTCCAACGTGCAAAATCTTAACATTTTAACTTTGTTAAAAGTTGTGGTTTGAAAATAGACGGATGGACAAATTATAGAATTGTTCCCTTACCTGAAAAACGCAAAGTTCACGAATTGATGCAAAATAAATATGTAAATAAGTTTTTTTATTTGTGCGATGAAAAAAATTAGTTCTATACAAAAAGAATAATAACATTGTTTGTTTTGCAGCTTATACAAGCACCATTATCAAATATTGTCAAAAGTTTAGCTTTCAAATAGCACGTGGTTGTCATATACGATTTCATATTATTTGTACACCACACGTCAAGAACTTGCCAGCCTATCAAGTGTAGGTGTGGCACACCAGACATTACATCTCCCTCGCGGCAAGCATTCACGTGACTAGAACCGAGTGGCGGTGCAGTATGCTGTACGCAAATATTATGACTGATTAGTTTTCTGTGTGGGAAAAGCCCCTAGAAATATAGCTAGTTTATCAGTTTATATTTCCTCCACCCTGTTCTCCTATTTGGAATGTTATCTTTCCATTATAATTTAATCCCTTTCTTATCGTATTGAAGCTCGTTCGGCCAGCCACAGGCTATATTTAGATAATGTAATGGCTATCCATGTACGCAACTTTGATATATTCTTTAAGCCTAGTGCCTACCTGCAGAGGAATGGCAGAAAATAAGTTTTCACTGTTCTGATTATCCATTAAGTTATGACCGTGTACCTAATTATTACAAAGAGTTAAGGAGGTTTTCTTATACGACAACTTGTGTTTGCTGTAGTGTTATTCAAATGTATCATTTAAAGAAAGCCACCCTCTCCAATGACTCGGTGGCAAGTCTGAAGGCTTGTAACGATTTAAATCGAGTTTCGATACTCTTACTGGCACAGCAGAGCCTGTTATGTAGCTTTGTGCTTAAATAAGTGAAATCTTCAAAGAAATGTTCAAATTGAGAAATACGCATTATGGAAGTGGCCCAGGTGGGTTAAGGCGTTCGACTCGTAATCTAAGGGTCGCGGGTTCGAATCCCCGTCGCAACAAACATGCTCTCTCTTTTAGGTGTAGGAGGCGTTATAATGTTACGGTCAATCCCACTATTCGTTGGTAAAAAGAGTAGCCCACGAGTTGGCGGTGGGTGGTGATGACTAGCTGCCTTCCCTATAGTCTTACACTGCTAAATTAGGGACGGCTAGCGCAGATAGCCCTTGCGTAGCTTTCGCGAAATTCAAAACTCAAACAAACCAATGGAAATGGCACTACCAATACTTTGGTTAAGACTTGTTTCCAATGAAAGCAGCATGTTAAAACGAAACCTAATTTTGTTTTTACTCTTCTTTATAACTTGTTCGCTCCAACAACAACAAAACCGAGGTTACTATTTTACTACTTTAGATCTGTAGATTTCATGTGAATGGATGTTTTCGCTTTTGTTCTAAGCATGTTTTCTAGATACTTATGGACTAATTTCCGTTGAAAAAAGTTTCAGCGAAATTAGTCTTAGACCGCACATCTTGACATACCTCTCCTTAAGTCATCTTCTAAGACCCTCTTTAATCGGATCAAGTGCATAAAAGTCCATTCAAATTACATCGGTGAACTTGAAAGGTATGTGGTTGAATGGAAATGCTGGAATTGCAGATTCTTTCCCGCACAAGCAGCCATTTCTTTCTGGGTGTGGCTGGAAGCTCACGTCTTTAACTTCTAATCTTTATTTATTATCTTGTTAACGGTACCAGGAAATATGCCCATTTTCTCTGCAGTGGCTTTATGAGTCGGAGGGTTCTCTTTCGTAACCAAATACCTCACTTTGTAAATTATGTTGTTGCACTGGGTTGGTTTTAGAGTTTCTTGTTATCTTAGCCACTCTTAATTTTTCTTATTCTTTGGGAAAGTACCGAAGACATGCGTTTCAGAAGTGTTGTACTTTAGCCTTACATTATCCTTATCTGGAAAGGATTGTAACATTCCTTCAACTACAAGTCAGTTCGTAGTGTTATGGCACTGATTGTTTCTTAATAACTTCTGATCAAATTTTTCAGAAGTTCATAGTGTACTTTTAACTTTGTAGGCAGTGGTGTCAATCACAATATGCCATTATATTGAGAGATACACGATTAACCTCTTGTACAAAAAAATATATCAGTAATAAAAGTTGTTCACCAACTCCTACGAACGTATTCAGCACTTTCTTCTCCTTTTATCCTTCGCAGGCTATGAAGTATAACCTCAGTTTCATTAGCTTTAGATAAACGACCCGGCATGGCCAGGTAGTTAAGGCACTCGACTCGTAATCCGAGGGTCGCGGGTTCGAATCCTCATCACACCGAACATCTCGCCCTTTCAGCCGTGGATGCGTTATAATGTGACGGTTAATCCCACTATTCGTTGGTAAAAGAGTAGCCCAAGAGTTGAAGGTGGGTGGTGATGACTAGCTGCCTTCCCTCTAGTCTTACACTGCTAAATTGCGGCCGGCTAGCGCAGATAGCCTTCGAGTAGCTTTGCGCGAAATTCAAAACAAACAAACAAACATAGATGAACCATGTACTAACAGTACCATTTTTTCTGCAAAGAGTTATCCGTGATAACTTTATACTGAGGCATAAGGGTAGGTGGGTGGGTAAGCAGTTACACATTTATCATAAAAAGTTCGGTTTAAAAGAAATATCGAATTAGAATTATTTATGGTTCTTATAATCTACGAAAAAAAAAGTTACGTAAACGTGCTTACGTTTATAAGTGTTATTTAATAAACCGGTGACTCTGAACCATTTTCTTTCTGGACTCGTTCTTAGTAAATACGTGTGTAATTATGCAAATGTTTTCACAGACCACAGATCGCGAACCGTTGTGAATAGAGCGCTACCTTTATTTTTAATGTTTTAAAAGTTGTGAAATATATGCTAGATATTGTTGAACTTATTCAATGTAAATAAACAGTAACGCTTTTGTAACTGATAAAGTAAACGTCGTTCGTTTAAAAATAATTATACACATAAACACACAGCATACATAATTATATGTATGAATTAAAACACTATCAAACATCGCTTTTACAGTAACACGAAAACAGATATATGTATTTCATATATCCTAATTCTGGGCTACGTGGATTTAACCGAAGGTTGTTATGCCTTCCTGTTACCAAATGCTTGCGGAAGTTAATATTACGGTTTGATGGTTCTGGAATACACATGGTAATTATCTAACTGTACTTGTTTTGTTAACAACTCACAAATTGATTTAAACCTTGTAGCACTATCAAAGTGTAGCTGGCTTTTACAAAACGAATTTTCTACCACTCATTGATTTCGCTTTGTGGTTATTGCTGTTGTGATTTCCAAGTTTTACGATAATCGACAAAATGACCGATAATTCACTGTGTATTTCCTTAGCGATATTTTGAAAGTGCATCGTTCGTTAACGCGCGTTGTCTCGTCCCGTGTCGCTATTGTGAACGTTGTAATTAGTTTCACTCTGGACCGTTTAATTATGATATGATTCGTGTTCTACACGCTGTAATTCCAGGTTCTTACACGTATTATGACAAGTTACTCGGCTTGTTATAAGGAGAAAAAAATCCATAGGTTTTTATCATTTTATATTTAAAATAAATATTTTCAATTAATTAGTTTGTTTTAGAATTTTGCTCAAGGCTACATAGTTCTTGGCCATTAGCACCCACTACCAACTCGTTCACTTGCCTACAGTGGGATTTGACTGTCACTATTACAGCTCCCAAAGTTCAAGTTGCGCTTTTGCGTTAATAGATCATGAACTATGAATTCTCGGATTCTCACGCTGACCATTCGGCTACACCGGACCCACTTTTAGCTAAAACAAGGTAATTGTATGTAATTCACAAGATGAATTACAATACAATACAATAGTAATTATTGTAGATAAGCTTCGAATGACTGCTGTACAGCTCTGGAATCCCCATTCGTGCGATACCTCAACTCTTTCTAGCACTTTTAAGCTGCGTTATAAGAGTGACAGTCAATATCTCAGCATGGATGGTTGGTTGGTAGGTAAGAGGAGAATGCTGATTGGCTGCCGTTTTTCTGGTCAGTGGTTGAAAAATAGGAACAGCAACAGATAGCCTTAGTATTTACGTAAATATTAACCCTCGGGGAAATCGTAAAAAAATAAATCATCCACAAAATAAGTCTTAAAACTAAAAACTAGTGTTTAAGATGTTTTTTCTTTATGATCCATTAGTCTAACTGTACAAAATAAGTCTTAAAACTAAAAACTAGTTTGTGAGATGTTTTTCTTTATGATCCATTAGTCTAACTGTACAAAATAAGTCTTAAAACTAAAAACTAGTTTGTGAGATGTTTTTTCTTTATGATTCATTAGTCTAATACTGTACAAAATAAGTCTTAAAACTAAAAACTAGTTTGTGAGATGTTTTTCTTTATGATCCATTAGTCTAACTGTACAAAATAAGTCTTAAAACTAAAAACTAGTTTGTGAGATGTTTTTTCTTTATGATCCATTAGTCTAACTGTACAAAATAAGTCTTAAAACTAAAAACTAGTTTGTGAGATGTTTTTTCTTTATGATTTATTAGTCTAATACTGTACAAAATAAGTCTTAAAACTAAAAACTAGTTTGTAAGATGTTTTTTCTTTATGATCCATTAGTCTAACTGTACAAAATAAGTCTTAAAACTAAAAACTAGTTTGTGAGATGTTTTTTCTTTATGATTCATTAGTCTAACTGTACAAAATAAGTCTTAAAACTAAAAACTAGTTTGTGAGATGTTTTTCTTTATGATCCATTAGTCTAACTGTACAAAATAAGTCTTAAAACTAAAACTAGTTTGTGAGATGTTTTTCTTTATGATCCATTAGTCTAACTGTACAAAATAAGTCTTAAAACTAAAAACTAGTTTGTGAGATGTTTTTTCTTTATGATTCATTAGTCTAATACTGTACAAAATAAGTCTTAAAACTAAAAACTAGTTTGTGAGATGTTTTTCTTTATGATCCATTAGTCTAACTGTACAAAATAAGTCTTAAAACTAAAAACTAGTTTGTGAGATGTTTTTTCTTTATGATTCATTAGTCTAACTGTACAAAATAAGTCTTAAAACTAAAAACTAGTTTGTGAGATGTTTTTCTTTATGATCCATTAGTCTAACTGTACAAAATAAGTCTTAAAACTAAAACTAGTTTGTAAGATGTTTTTTCTTTATGATCCATTAGTCTAACTGTACAAAATAAGTCTTAAAACTAAAAGCTAGTTTGTGAGATGTTTTTCTTTATGATCCATTAGTCTAACTGTACAAAATAAGTCTTAAAACTAAAAACTAGTTTGTGAGATGTTTTTTCTTTATGATCCATTAGTCTAACTGTACAAAATAAGTCTTAAAACTAAAAACTAGTTTGTGAGATGTTTTTTCTTTATGATTCATTAGTCTAATACTGTACAAAATAAGTCTTAAAACTAAAAACTAGTTTGTGAGATGTTTTTCTTTATGATCCATTAGTCTAACTGTACAAAATAAGTCTTAAAACTAAAAAAAACTAGTTTGTGAGATGTTTTTCTTTATGATTCATTAGTCTAACTGTACAAAATAAGTCTTAAAACTAAAAACTAGTTTGTGAGATGTTTTTCTTTATGATCCATTAGTCTAACTGTACAAAATAAGTCTTAAAACTAAAACTAGTTTGTGAGATGTTTTTCTTTATGATCCATTAGTCTAACTGTACAAAATAAGTCTTAAAACTAAAACTAGTTTGTGAGATGTTTTTCTTTATGATCCATTAGTCTAACTGTACAAAATAAGTCTTAAAACTAAAAACTAGTTTGTGAGATGTTTTTCTTTATGATCCATTAGTCTAACTGTACAAAATAAGTCTTAAAACTAAAAACTAGTTTGTGAGATGTTTTTCTTTATGATTCATTAGTCTAACTGTACAAAATAAGTCTTAAAACTAAAAACTAGTTTGTGAGATGTTTTTTCTTTATGATCCATTAGTCTAACTGTACAAAATAAGTCTTAAAACTAAAAACTAGTTTGTGAGATGTTTTTTCTTTATGATCCATTAGTCTAACTGTACAAAATAAGTCTTAAAACTAAAAACTAGTTTGTGAGATGTTTTTTCTTTATGATCCATTAGTCTAACTGTACAAAATAAGTCTTAAAACTAAAAACTAGTTTGTGAGATGTTTTTCTTTATGATTCATTAGTCTAACTGTACAAAATAAGTCTTAAAACTAAAAACTAGTTTGTGAGATGTTTTTCTTTATGATCCATTAGTCTAACTGTACAAAATAAGTCTTAAAACTAAAAACTAGTTTGTGAGATGTTTTTCTTTATGATCCATTAGTCTAACTGTACAAAATAAGTCTTAAAACTAAAAACTAGTTTGTGAGATGTTTTTTCTTTATGATTCATTAGTCTAACTGTACAAAATAAGTCTTAAAACTAAAAACTAGTTTGTGAGATGTTTTTCTTTATGATCCATTAGTCTAACTGTACAAAATAAGTCTTAAAACTAAAAACTAGTTTGTGAGATGTTTTTCTTTATGATCCATTAGTCTAACTGTACAAAATAAGTCTTAAAACTAAAAACTAGTTTGTGAGATGTTTTTCTTTATGATCCATTAGTCTAACTGTACAAAATAAGTCTTAAAACTAAAAACTAGTTTGTGAGATGTTTTTTCTTTATGATCAATTAGTCTAACTGTACAAAATAAGTCTTAAAACTAAAAACTAGTTTGTGAGATGTTTTTTCTTTATGATCCATTAGTCTAACTGTACAAAATAAGTCTTAAAACTAAAAACTAGTTTGTGAGATGTTTTTTCTTTATGATTTATAAGTCTAATACTGCACAAAATAAGTCTTAAAACTAAAAACTAGTTTGTAAGATGTTTTTCTTTATGATCCATTAGTCTAATACTGTACAAAATAAGCGATCATTTTTTTATTTAATATTTACTGGACTGTTTCATTATCAGAAAGGTCACTGGTAGAATCAGTGGTAATGAATACCAGAAACCCTTTTCAATAATTCACACACAAGATAAAGAGCCAGGCCAAAGACTGTCCAGTTCTATAAAGAATAATGGATAATGTGATTGTCTATAACTTTTATAACGCATTCACGGCCAAAAGCCTAAGGTCTGTTCAGCGACATTATGCATTGAACCTCACGATCCTCAGCCCAACATGTTAATCACTAGACCACGCTCAGATTTCATGTTATACACGTTTCAAGAGTACGTTGTCGGATATAAGCATCTCATGTTTATTTTACGTGTTTATGTGCATCAATACGAAGCCGACAGACTTACCAGTTTACAGGGCTCATTGATTTCTGCATTGTCAATAACAAACAATCTTCTGATGTAGAATTAAGATCAGTATGAGTAGTTTTAATAGTTTCGTTTTTTTTCCCCTTTCTTTTTCAGTGGGTGGAGGAAAGTTTCACGAATTTCGAGCAAGGAATCAATTGGAGATCGTTCGTTGTTTGTGATGTCGCTTATACGAACGTTAATAACTGGTTATGGACGCCTTTCATCGAGCGTGGCGACGCCAGTCGGATGTACATCGAAATAAAATTTAGCATGCGAGATTGCAACCTCTTTCCTGGCATGGCTTTATCATGTAAGGAAACGTTTTCTTTACTTTATTACGAATTTGATGCTGCAACTAAAGAACCGCCACCATGGGAGCCCGAGTCGTATAAGCTCGTCGATCGTATTGCGGCCGATGAGGGGCGCTTTACTTCTTCCAATGAAGTTATAATCAACACCGAAATCCGAAGCATTCCCGTTACCAAGAAAGGTGTCTACTTTGCTTTCCGCGACCAGGGAGCATGCTTGTCGCTAATCGCCATTAAAGTTTACTATGTTACTTGTCCTAACATGACGAGGAATTTTGCTTTTTTTCCGGATACCTCCACCAGTGAACAGGTAACGGAAATCGTTGAGGTGGAGGGACAGTGTGTTCCAAATGCAGAAGTCGTGGAAGCTCCCAAGATGCTTTGCAAAGGAGACGGAAATTGGACACTGCTTTCTGGAGGCTGCAAGTGCATGCCGGGATATGAAGCCCTCGGTCAGACTTGTGAAGGTAAGAGTGAATGTTATTTTCATTTTTTTTAAAGCTTGAAACAATTAGGACTAAAAGTATTTGTTATTAAAGCTTCTAAAAAACTGATACGCACTATAGTGAAAGTTGTGAAGATCACATGAATATTTATTCTACACACAGAAGTTGTGGTCTGGCCCGGCATGGCCAGGTGGTTAAGGCACTCGACTCGTAATCCGAGGGTCGCGGGTTCGAATCCCCGCCACACCAAACATGCTCTACCTATCAGCCTTGGGGGCGTTATAATGTGACGGTCAGTCCCACTATTCGTTAGTAAAGGAGTAGCTCAAGAGTTGGCGGTGGGTGGTGATGACTAGCTGCCTTCCCTCTCGTCTTACGGCCTGGCATGGTCAGGTGGTTAAGGCACTCGACTCGTAATCTGAGGGTCATGGGTTCGAATCCCGGTCGCACCAAACATGCTTGCCCTTTCAGCCGTGGGGGCGTTATAATATGACGGTCAAATCCCACTATTCGTTGATAAAAGAGTAGCCCAAGAGGTGGCGGTGGGTGGTGATGACTAGCTGCCTTCCCTGTAGTCTTACATTGCTAAATTAGGGACGGCTAGCGCAGATAGCCTTCGAGTAGCTTTGCGCGAAATTCAAAACAGACCAAAATACAGAAGTTGTTTTTAATGTGTGTAAAGGTTTTGTAAGGACATCGGTATGATATAAGCTCCGTGGACCAACCTTATCACCATATTACAGAAAATAACAAACCACGAATTTTATCAAATATCGATTCAAATATTACTAATGTTCCCGGTATTCAAAGAATGAAAAATATAAAAGTACATTAAAAATTAAAAGGAGGGAAGGATACAAATGAGGAGATTAGTGAAAAAAACTTTGTAGCCATCGTTAAGAAAACCAAAAGGAATGTTTTACTTTGAGTCGTGTGTCTGTATCGTGATTTCAGAGAAAGAATGGTTATACATGTCCACAAATCATCTTTGTACTATATAGCTAAGGAAAGAAAACAGAGATGAAGTAATGTCCGTTTCTTTGGATATACGAGACAAGAAGTTGAAATACTTAAGTACTGGTCACTTCTAGTGGCGTTGGGTCCCTTGTTCACGGTCAGTTAGGTTCGAAGTGTCATTAGCTTGACGAGTTCCTACGCACTTAGAGGACTCTGCCAGAAGAGCAATAAGAGGTTTATACATTGGCAAATGGAAACTCTTTGTTCACGGAAAACCTATAACTTTTTTGTTTTTAACTGTTAGTTTCCCTTTGTCCAAAAGCAGTGGGACGTAACAGCAGTCCCCGTTATGGTATCTATAATGCTAAGCGGTGTAAGGTTTGCCAACTGTTATCTCCTAACGACAGAAAAGAAAGATGGAAAACATTCGATGCACTTAGAAGAGACTAAACTAAACGATATGACATCCATCGAAGATGATGACTTCAATAAAAGTCTGGAATTTTTTCGGTTACTGTTCAGTGATCTCTTCTTTTTTTTTAACAGTTCTCTTAAGGGGGGAGTATATTTTATTTAGTGTCTGTTGTTAGAGTTCTTAATTGATTATTAAATTAAAAAAAAACAACTAGCCTGCCCTAGCCACTGATCGCCAATAAAAACAATGTGATAGAACTTATACAGCGCCACGGTGCGATGCCATTTTTAATAGATCAACGTTAGGGTTACTGAGTTTTGAAGCTTCATTTTTGAGAATCCCTCAAACATATTGCAGTTGTCCATTGCAAAGGGCCTGAGGTAAATATTTTCTTGCTTGCATTGCCTTAACGTTACGACAGATAGTGTTTGTTTGAAATTAAGCTCAAAGCTAAACAAAGAACTCTGTGATCTGCCCACCACGGGTATCGAAACCAGATTTTTAGCGAAATAAGTATGCAGACTTACCGCTGTTCCATTGGAGAGTTATCTGATGGTGTGGCTTAACTAAAATTTGTCTAGAATTTAACTATAAAGAGGAAAAGTGGAAAAGGTGAAACATAAATACTGACTGGCTGACTTTCAAATTACAAAAATTAATTTTAATTAAACACTCGAATTGGTTTAAAATGATGATGGAACATAAATATTATCTGGGACTGAACATCCGGTTAGAGAAGTAAGCCTAATTGGACACTCGAATTGGTTAAAAAGGGTGGATCATGCATATTATCTGGGACTGAACTTCCAGTTAGAAAAATAATTTTAATTAAACACTCGAATTAGTATTTTAGTTAGTTCTTTTTTGTTTGACATGAAAAGTTAGAAATTTTGCGAAAAATGAACAAAATAGACTTAGAATGAATTTGTGAGATCGTAATCGAAAAAAAAATATCACGTTTTAGTAGCAGCTGTGTTTTTGTTTTTATGGTGGGGGTTCAACCGGTGTGAAACAGGTAATATTCAAAATACATGCAGAGTTTTGCCCGTAATGTTATCTACTATTTTAATTACGCTGCATGATCGAATTTTTTTAAAAAATACTTTATGTCGAATATTTCTTACAGAATTGTGTTCTGTTCCTTCAAAAATAGCAGAAGTTCAGCTTTATAAAATATTTTGATGGAATAAATGTGTAATTTATAAGTTGGTTGCTCTTTTCTAGAATAATAAATAACGAGGCTAATTTAATATCTATAATTTAAATCAACCAGAACCCAACGTAGAATCGAAAAAAAATTAAACAGTGCAACATTTTTTATGGAATAAGTTCATTATTATCAAGTCACATCCTGACTAATGCAGTGATTGGGTTATATCAGTGTATTGGTCAATCATACCTACTGATTTGATTGTAGCTAACATAACGGCGGCGAAGCTTTTCTGCATGTCAAGATTAACCTGGACTTTTAACAACAACGTCCACAAAATAAAACTTCGAAGGGTGACGGAATAAATAGTTTTGGGTAAAAGGTTACTGAAACAAAGACAGTTATTATGAGTTCATCGTCCAAGTAGCTTTTTTCAAAAACTGGCCACTAAACTGAAACTTTAGCAGTCCAGTACTACTGGACTTTATGTACTGTATTTTAATTTGTTTTAATACCCATAGCCAGCCGTCTTTAGAATACATTTTTACCTCAAGTGGTTGTCTCGTCATCCTGAATGACGTCAGCAGTGTTTTCTTGGTATTTTTGTTATTTTCTCATTCGAAGCCCATTTTGCCAGTAGTACTCGAAATCTGGACCCCGCCTTAATGGGGTTACCTGATTGGTGTGCATACCTACGCACCATTCAAATAACAGGTTGCACTGAGCACGTTTTCTCAATTAACTGTTGACAGGTTTCTAATCCAAGTCCTGCTGCTATGTTTGCTCAACATGTCTGCTTTTTCTGTCCGCCCATTCCGCTTTAACCTTACGACCGTGGCCCTTATTATGCGTGTGTTTCTAACGAACGTGGTTGGCAGCCGTGTTTCGTCCAGGAGAGAAAGTTGGCCGGTTGCTCACCAACACCGAAACGTAATTTTAGGCGGTTCTGTTACCGAGGCTTATTTGATCTGCTGTGCCATTTTTTATGTTTACACTTATTTTTTTTTCCTTTTTAAAAACAGGTCCACTTTACCCACCCTTACTTTTTTTTTGATAATTCACCCCTGTATTTGTCGAAGTTTAAAGTTTAAAAGTGTGTACTTTTCGTTATGTCACGAGTCGCTAGGAAAATGTGTTCTATATACCTGTACATTTCATTAGCCTCGTTGAATCAATTTGTACGTCAGCAAGTTATTTGGTGTTTTATAAAGCATTGTTTCTTCTTGTCTATGTGCGTGTGTTGTTAAAAAAAAAAACACACCAACAAACACAAACAGTATGCTCTTTTTATAGCTGAATGTTTAGTGGTTAATCATTTTATTTATACAAGTTTGATCGATAGATTTCCGCACAGCAACGTTTTTATTTCGAATACTAAACGTAGGTTAGCCAATGATCATTCTTTAATTTGTAAAACAAACCAGCCTAATATGGAGTTGTGTAGAATAATTTTTTAATTTACGAATCTTCTATATTTGTGTATCTATTTAGTGCCGTTAAGACGTGGTTCAGAAGGTATTAGAGTTGGTGACCGTTATTCAAAGTAAATAGTTTACGAGTTATGCTGCCCTTTTGGTGTTGCGGTTTTGTGTTTCTTAAATTTTTGATACAATCTCTTCAATGCATGTTGTACAACAGCATTCTTACGAAACTGGTTATTTCTAAGCTAACTGGTTATCTTTCATTTTTTTTTCTCATCAACGTTAAATAAAAACTGGGATCCTTTAATTCTGTTTATTTGTATGTTGTTGAGCCTACACCTACACAGGTCCGGCATTGCCAGGTGGGTTAAGGCATTCGACTCGTAATCTTGAGGGTCGCGGGTTCGAGTCCCCGTTACACCAAACATGCTCGCCCTTTCAGCCGTGGGGGCGTTATATGTTACGGTCAATCCCACTATTCGTTGGTAAAAGAGTAGGCCAAGAGTTGGCGATGGGTGGTGGTGACAAACTACCTTCCCTCTAGTCTTACATTGCTACATTAGGAACGGTTAGCGCAGATAGCCCTCGAGTAGCTTTACGAGAAATACGAGAAAAGTTACAACAACTTACACAATAGGTTATTTGTTCTCCGCCGTAGGTTACGAAACTCTAATTTTAGTGTTTATAAACCTTCAAACATATCACTGAGCCACAAGGGATGGGATATATCTTGCTTACTAATTACACAGTTTACTTAGTTTTGTTTTCACTGTCTAAGCAAGATATTCTCAGTCGTCGTTATGGTATCTGTTGTAGGGGGCGCTTTATCTGTATATGTTTTAAGTTAGAAAGCAAAAATCATCACACTGTTCATTAAATCAAAATTAGACCTAAAATTTTTAAAACCCTAAACTACTCGAATATCTTTCAGTTTTTTTGTTCTAAAGTTTCAAATTATTACGGTAGACTCTTCGGTGTTTCTCTCTATCTCGAGGTTTTTCAACTAGCATAAACTTCTATTGTGGCGCTATGTTGTACATCCCGATCGCGCCAAACATGCTCGCCCTTTCAGCCGTGGGGGCGTTATTATGTGACGGTCAATCCCACTATTCGTTGGTTAAAGAGTAGCCCAAGAGTTGGCGGTGGGTGGTGAAAAATAGCTGCCTCATTTTGTACCAGACACTGTGAAATAAAGTCACTAATATACGCATTACTTTTAAAACTTGGGGAGGTTTGTACAAAGATTAATTCTTTGTAAGCTTCTCTCAGTAATATGTAATATAGAAATCAAAAATTAAAGTATTTCAATCTCCAATTTCCATCGTGATGTTTTTGGAAATCATTAAATTCGAGATGTCGCTGCAAAAATATAAATCCTGTGAAAACGAAATGAAAGAAAGGAATTCCTTTAAACTTCTATGTATTAATACACTGATTGCTCTTTAAAACATAAGGATCAAATTGTCTGCATCTTTAATTTTAATTAAGTTTAAAAAAATAAACCAACATTTGTAATTTGCATTACCGCTTTACATATAACAGCTAGATAATGAGGAATGTCGCCTGATCTAATCATTAGCGTGAATCTTTTTCTTATCAATGAGTAAAGCAGGAATTTAGGATATTTTTATTTCTTTTAAGTCTGGTTGGGCACATTCTGTGTAACGTCACATCTACGTCCAGCTGTTACAATATTGTTTCTCGCCAGGGGGTGGTGGGAAAGAGAATTTCATAGCAGAACGGTAGAAAAGTGTTATAGAATGTCAGCTTGAGATATAGCGAACAGGAGTCGTAACAGATGCTTAGCTCTAAACGACCGCCGCGCTGTTCTGTAACAATGTCCATGTTGATCAACTGTAGCCACGTATCAGCCTATATCTAACAATAAAGTTTTAATATCATTAGCGTCAGTTTCGTGATTATAACTCTGTTTGTTTCTTTTTAACTTCACTTTCCAAATTTAAAATCAATAACCGATTGAAAACGTGATTACGATCGAAGAAAAAATTTGGGAAAATAAATCGGTTCACTAAGAGTGTATGTTTTTCTTATAGCAAAGCCACATCGGGCTATCTGCTCAGCCCACCGAGAGGAATCGAACCCCTGATTTTAGCGTTGGGTTCACTAAGAAATCACCAGCGTGAGAAAAGCGTTTGTTACACTAGTTCGTGGTAATTGGAAAGTTGAAACGTGTATTAAAAAACTCATCACAGGAATTTAGCTTTACAATGGAAAGAAATACTTTCCTCGACCGGGGGTGGTCAGGAATATATTGTTATCTTTCGCTCGCGGTAACTACATTTATATATAAGTTTTATTGAAGTTGATTTTACTTTCGACTAGTGGTATTTGAGAAGAGTTAATGTGGCAGATAAATATCCGACGGGTTCCATGGCTAGGAAGACAAGATCTCCAAGGTAACAGTAGAAAGAAGTAACGCGACAAAATGTACGACAAACTAATCAACAGACTTCCCATGATCAGGGTCACGGGGTGGCTGTAATCTGTAAACCCAATGGATCATTCAATCCAACTGCTTCTGAATTTGCTGTGTGGGTGGGGAGAGTCGGAGTACCCCAAGAAAACTCACTCTAACAAGACAGAGCGCTGAATATTCTAAATAACAGAAACGCAGGAAATGATTAGTTTGTACACAAAATTAAGATTTGTTTAGAGGTTGTTGTAAGGTGTTTTGGAAGCCGTGTATGTGTTGTTTGGAGATACTATGTTTGTGTGGGGCGTTAGTCGAGATGTGACATAAGTGAGTACTACCATGTGAACGTTTTCAGGCTACGGAGCGCAGTCCCGTGGTAGAGCTCTGTAGTTTCGAAGTTGCCATGCTTGGTTAGAATATTACCACAAAATATTTTCCGCGTCGTGGGTTTTTGGTGCATTACAAGAGTAGCAGCCAATCCCTTAGCCAGGAGAGTAGATGGTAAGTTTTTCTTCTAGTCACTAATTCATAATAGCTTGGTAGCTTTGTCGTAAATACGAACTTTTGACCTGATCTGCGTATGTAATTTAATGAAATCAGTAAGAGCCTAATCTGGTGGAAGAGACCTAGTGAAATGTCTACTTTTACATAGTTTCACGTAAATCCCGCCATAACATTCTCGAGTCATCTCGAGGCAGCTTGTGGAAGTAATTGTCCTTTGTTCAGTGATAGAATTAAATGAAGAACAGCCTCTTTCCTTGGTACTGCATAGAATAATAACCTACGTTGTCGTGAGTATTGAAAGTGAATAAAGTGAGTCGAAGGTTAACGAAGCATTTTGTTGGAATTCGTGTTGGATGGATAGAATTAACCAGTCCGTTATGAGTGAATACCGAGGTAGCTGGCTCATCGCTTTACGTGGTGAAGCTGACAAAAGGAAACTGTTTGGAGAGTATGGGAAAACGTCAGTTAATTTGTAATTATTTACAAAGTTAAACATTTTTGTGTGAAATAGAAGCCGGGTTGTTGTGAAAGTTTTGTTCGTTGATGTGAATTCCAAATATATGTGGCTGTTTTGTAGCTTAAAAAGTTGTGAAGTGTAAACATCTTATTATTCTGATTCATAAACAAACTATGGAAAGTTATACCCAAGTCTGCATTTTTAACACCAATACAAATCACATCCGGCCCTCGCATGGACAGGTGGTTAGGGCTCTCGACTCGTAATCTGAGGGTCACGGGTTCGAATCCTCGTTATACAAGACTACTCTCCCTTTCAGCCTTTGGGGCGTCATAGTGTGACGGTCAGTCACACTATTTGCTAGTAAAAGAGTAGCCCAAGAGTTGGCGGTGGGTGGTGATGACTAGCTGCCTTCTCCCTCGTATTACCCTGCTAAAGTAGGGACGGCTAGCGCACATAGTCCTCGTGTAGCTTTGCGCGAAATTCAAAACGAACAAATGACCAGATATCTACTATCCGCAAACGAGTGTTAAGTAAAACCGAAACGTCAGACGACAGTAGGTCTGTTTATTTGTTGTTGTTTCCTAAACAATGGTGTGATTACTGAGGGTGGTGGAATTCGATGTTGTTGTTTTTTTTAAATCAAGATGGCAGTAGTATCAACTTTAACTATCACAAAGTTTATACCTGCTCGTGTATTGTTTAGTAACGAATTAGAAACAATAAATAAATAGCTACAGCTAACAAAACTGTTCGCACCATTTTGGTCTGTTAACATAAAGCACCTCCACAATGGAACAACGATAAATCTACGAACTCGCGACACTAAAATTCGGAATTCGATTTCCAGTCTTGAATACTGTCTGATAGCCAGGTTTGGCTTTGCTCTAAATTACAAGCAGTCTGACACGAAAGAATCGTGATGTTTGTATATGCAAGTAAAACTATTAATATTTTTTAAAAGTATTTTCGCGCACGCCGTTCTCCTGTCGTGTTTATTGTATTGGCAACTGATCGTAACTGAGCAGAATAATACGTCATCGCGGGTGTCGTGACATCAGACACAGATTCCTACGTCATCAGTTTCACCCCTCTTTACTTCCACGCTAAAAATGAAACCGACAATCAACTCTTTGTACTCATTTTTATAAATTATATAAAGACTCTTAATTTTCTGGGTCTTCTAAAATCTTGTCTTTAGCACCTATTGGATAAAATCATTTGACCAGTAACCTCACTCGTACGTCAGCCCATGGGAAGCAAAATACCCAATTCTTGCATACAAAATAAGTGGAAAAAGTGTTTTCTTCGACGCCCTAAAGCTGTCACCGATACCGTTATAGCTTTTAACTTGGAGTATTTGATAAACCTGTAAAGAATCCTTGGAAATGAAGGTAAGTGAAACATTGAAGTTGTGACATGAAGAAATAACAAGAATTACCCTCTCTCAGGACAGCAGTAAATCTTTGGATTTATAATGCTAAAGTCAGGGGTTCGATTCCCCTAGATGGACACAGCAGATAGCCTGGTTTGGCTTTGCTGTAAGTAAACACAAACACACACGAATTAATTAGTGATGAGGATAAACTCACATGAAGTAAAGATGGACGGCTGCTATGGGTATTAATACGCTTATTAAAATAGAGCAGAGAACAACGTTTATATCTTCTTTAAGTCATCATTAGGTTAACAAAGAGTTTGCAACTGACCATTGACGGATACGTGTCTCAGGGACGAGAATATAAACGGGTACGAGATTTTAGGGGGCATTGCAGTTAGATGCTAGATTATTAATTAGTATAGGTATAAAGGTGTGTTCCTTTATAGTGGTTTAACTTTGGTTTTAGTTGTTAGATTTTGCGTTTGTTTATATTTGTTTCCCTACCTAACATCTGTATGTTTTCTATGGTTATTTTGTGTTTATTTGATTTGCAGTGTTCAAATGCGTGTGTGTGTGTGTTCTTTAAATCTGGTTTTCATTTGTTTGCTTGTTTCTCCAATGTTCTTTTTTTTATTTTGTACAGTTTTTGAATATTTAGAGGGCATCAAAAAGAGAGGGTGTCGTCAGTGTTGTTGTTTTTATTTATTAAGGTTAAATTGGATTGCAGATTTTGTCTTTGTCTGTGTTTTTTAGTCTTAAATTTTGTGATTCTACATCAAAGAGCATCTGATAGTGCAAATTAGATAAAATTAAGTTCTTAGATTTGTGTGTGTGTATACATTATATATAAAATGTAGGGGTATGTAGAGTATTAGAAATAGCTAACAGAAACGCCGACCTAATGGCCGGCTGTACGTCCTAATAATTCCTAATCATAGTATTCAATCATCTTTGAAAACAATTTAGAAAAAGCGAACATTTTCTCAAAATGATTTTATTTCTGGGAAGTACGAGATAATGTTTGGATTGTGTTCATTAGTTATAAGCAACTTATTGCATTAAAATAGTTCAACGTACAGAGCTCAAAATTCTCATAAACTTTATTGATATAAACTAAAATATTTTAAATATTAAAAGTTTACACCATTTATTCAAAAAATAGGTTTTTAAGAACTCCGGTTTCTCAGTACGACATTTAAAAACCACACCAATAAATATATTATCAAACTCTCTCACACACACAGTCCCAGTGAAAGTTGTGTTCTTACTGTGAGGATGTTACTTTTATTTGAAATTGTACCTTTATATTGGACTCAGAATAACCGTTTGCTTGCTTGCTTGTTTGTTCGCTGCATTCATGTGAAGGTGCGCAAAACGACGATTTTTTCGTTGATATACGCGTTCATCGTCTGCTAGCTGAACCGATAATTTTACCATTTAGGTATAAAGTACAGAAATGCATTCTACGTAAATTTGGCATTTTTTTGGTAAGTTTGAGTTAACATTTCACTCAGATTATAACATTATAGGCCTATTAGATATAAATAATCTATACTTCTACCAATGCATCATATACTTAATTTCCCTCACACACAAAAGTATAAAACATTAGAATGCCGTGTGCAAAACAACAAACAAACATTAAGCCTAACCTATAAAATAGAATTATGCAGTCTACCATGAAATTGGCTACATGAAAAGAGCAAGGTTTACATTATAATACTTGTTATTTACAATGAGATAAAAGTGAAGTCAGCGAATGCACTTTATTCACTTTTCCTCTCCAGGTTTTTCGACACCTGAAAGTGGATTTTTTCTTCTTTTGATACATTATAAAGTATAATATTAAATTTTGTTTGTTGTATACTTCATACAACAATGTCATAATGTGAATACGGTATCCCATTCGTAAAAATACATTAAATTTGCATTAAAGTAAACTGAACATAATATTGCATACATTTTTACACTTGAAATTTTAATATTTTTGGAGGGTTGACAGGGAGGGAGGATAGAAGATAGGCTTATCCTGTTCGCTATAACGGGTACTCATACGTGTATAAGATAATCTAAAAATTCTCCATCAGGGCCTGTTTATTCTTGCCAGTGAAGGAAAAAAAAATCATTCATAAGGAACCCCTGATTTAAAACAAGTTCATGCTTTATTTTGAAAAATGAAATCTGAGGCTTTTTTTTATATAAATTCAGAAAACATTTTTATCTTCCGAAAAATTGGAACGGCGAAAAGGAGAGAGTATTTTTTTTGTTTCTTTTTCAAAAAGCTGGGCAGTTCTAGGTAACACTATTGGTTAGTTCTATTATAAAGAAATAGTTGTTGCACATGTCGCAGTTATTTTAGAAATTGCCTGAATCTTGAAATATCCAAAGTGTGAAACATTTCTGATGGAATTTTTGTTTGTGGTGCCTTTCACTAGATTGTGCAGGAATGTCGGTTACATACATAGATACTGACATACAGGCTACATCTGTTCTACAAATATTATGGTTCATTTTATATTAAGCTTAAAGCTACACAATAGCTATCTGTTTGGGCTTATCTTAGGAATTAAACCCTCAATTTTAGTGTTATAAGCCCTTAAGTTTACCACTGAGTCAACAATGGGTGAAATAATTATGGAAATAGAGAATAAAATAGATCTGAAATATTATGGGATTGATCTCTATGTATGAAAGTCATCTACAGCCAAGTACAGTCATATGTTGATAATTTTTATTATGCTGCACCAGCATTATGCATATAAAAGTTTGGCAGTCGTATCATTTCCAGCAGTAACGTGGCTTTCAGAACAGGAACGTTATATGAAAACATGTATAAATTAAGTTTTGGCTGATGAAGACGAAAGTTCGTTTCAGTAGGAACTGTTTATGAGCTCTGATAAAGGGTAGGTGAAACAGTGCTGTTGTTGTGTTATAGTAAGCCCACAACCTTCAAATGATAAATTTCTCATGTCATGATATGCTCTTTTATATGATACACGATCCAGTGGAGATCCTGTTAATGATCCAGTTGTGAGATATTTATCAGTGTGAAATAGCCACAGTGGATGTGTTGTTTAGGGAAGATAACCAATGGAAAAGGCAGAACTGGTTATCGTATTTTAAACAGTTGGATTTGCAAAGCTAGAATAAATACTGTTTACGAATGAATCCTAATTAAAGTTATTTATCAACAGACGGTTATAGTCTTATTTTGAATGGAATGGAGAAGAATGGTGCCGCAGTCAATATGTAAGATGTGCTGTACAGTGAAGCATGTTGGGGGACAAATATAAATGACTACATCTTAGCCAGTGGCGTTGGAAATCTATCGTAGATTGATAGCACCCTGGCTGCTGGTAGGTACAGCAAAGTATTGTCCGTTATTATCATTATTTTAAGACTTTTCTCCAGTCACACCATCATCCCAAGCTTGCAACTAAAGTTTTGAAGTGATACCTTGGATAAAACAAATGTGATGAAATACTAGCGATCCTATATTGCCCGCGCAAATTCTTTATATTGAGGCCGAATGGGTTTATATGAAAAGTGAAAAATCAAATTGTGAGTAGTAGGATATAGAACAATTCAATAATATTTCAGTCATACATTTATGAACTTGTGGTACTATAAAGAAAAGGTCAACCGCTCTGTTCAAACAAATTAAAAATACCGGTACATTGTACCATTGAAATCGTCCCGTTTTTAATGCTCCTCAGTGGCACAGCGGTATGTCTGCAGACTTACAACAGATACCGAAACTCAGTTCTTAGCATTGTAAGGAGAGCACAAATAGCCAATTGTGAACTTTTATGCTGAAATTACAAGTTTTTTACTTCCTTTTTTTTGCTAGTCAAATGTTTACTGTCTGCGTTATTGACTTGTTTTTTTACTATCACTTTCCCATGTTTACTTCCTTCATGTTTTTATCTTACACTTTTACAGGCCCCGGCATGGCCAGGTGGTTAACACACTCGACCCGTAATCAGACGGTCGCGGGTTCGAATCCCTGCCACACCAAACATGCACGCCCTTTCAGTCGTGGGAATATTATAATGTTACGGTCAATCCCACTGTTCGTTGGTAAAGGTTAGTTACATTGTAAAATTAGGGACGGTTAGCTTTGCGCGAAATTCAAAAACCAACCAACCAAACAAACCACTTTCACAGTAACGCTTCTCGTTTTATTTGACAAAACTGCGTTCTTAACAGTTCTCGTAAAAACTGGAACTCTTTTGTTCTACATTTTGCTGGCACATATCTAAGTGTTTACCTTTTACTTGTTTAAGGGCTCCAGTATTTTCTAAGCAAATTATTGGAACGATTTACAGTGGAACCCCTTGAAAGCGGTAATCCAATCACAGTCCCTTTTTTGTTTACATAATCTCTAATTATGTGCAGTGGAACCCCTCTAATCAGGCCCGTTTGTTTTAGTCCCGATGGTGGCTGCTTTAGAGAGGTTCTACTGTATATTTTATGGATGGTAAACCACACTTAAGAGAGGTAACCTAGAGTTTTTACAGAATTTATGCACTCGTGTATTTAGAAATATTTAGTGACTTATAAACGTTATTTTGTCCTTAATATAGATCATTTTCTGTGACATACTGCGACAGTGGGTGATAGAAATTGAAATACTATTTCTTTAGTTTTGATAATATAAGCTGTGTTATAATCATTCTAACTTCTCGCGTGGGTTTAACACGGAAATTGGTTTCGGTCCCAAGCATTTTTACAGGCTTTCATCACGCACGCGGTGTGAAATGTAGTTACCGCACGAACTTAAATTCACGTGATCCGAGTAAAGAATATGCCAATAGAATTGGTTTTTCACTCTTGGTCTAGAAGAACGTCCGTCTCGCACGTTAGGTTGGTCAACTTAACTCCTGTCTCTAGAGACGAAGGCCAGCTACTTCGTTTAAGTTTCGATTCTACGCACATCACGGCTAAGATGCGAGTTATAACAGTACTACGTTGACCTAGGTTTCCTATTTCCTAATTAGTTGATGGATTTGTTACCATGTAAAACGTCCCAAGTTGCTGGATGTTGAGTATTGTGGTAAACAACTCGGTAAAAAATAAAACCTTTCCTGTTATAATTATTGGAAATGTCTGTCCGGTTTTCGTGTTCATGCTTTATCTGTGTTATGACCACAATCAGGCCCGATTCTTCTCAATTTTCAGGAGCAAGGCGAGAATGTGAAAAAATATATGTAAAGGAGGTCAAACCCCGACCTTCCTCCTGGAAGCTTTCGTGAGGGCATGGCCAGGTTGTTAGACAGCTTGACTCGCAATCTGAGGCTCATGAGTTCGAATCCCCGTCCCACCAAACGAAAGAGTTATATTGTGACGGTCAATCCCATTATTCGTTTTTAAAAGAGAAGCCCAAGAGTTGACGGTGGGTGTTGATGACTAACTGCCTTCTCTCGAGTATTTTATCACTAAACCGGGGACGACTGGTGCAGATAGCCATTTTGTTGGATCAGGTTACAATTTTTGTTTTCTCTCAACTTTTCAACAAACTCTATTTATTTTGTTGATACTAAGTGTACACAATTATGCATTGCGTGTAATAGGCGCGGAATCTCACGGATCATTAAATGGACATAATATACACGGTGACTGGTTTGTTTGTTTGTTTGTTTCAGAATCTCCTTAAGAGCTGCACGAGAACTATCTGCGCATAGTCGTCCTTAATTTTGAACTGATATACTATAGAGAAGGCAGCTAATTAACAGCACTTACCGCCAACTCTTAGGATATTCTTGCCTGATCGGACCTGGCATGGCCAGGTGGTTAAGGCACTCGACTCGTGATACGAAAGTCACGTTTACGACTTTCCTCGTAAACCCGAAAAAGGGCCGTTACACCAAACATACTTGCGCATTTAGCCGTGGGGGCGTTATAATGTGACGGTCAATCCCACCGTTTGTTGGTAAGAGTAGCGCAAGAGTTGACGGTGGGTGATGATGACTGTTTTCCCTGTACTCTTACATTGTAAAATTAGAGACGGCTAGCGCAGATAGCCCTCGTGCAACTTTGCACGAAATTCAAACCAAACCGATCTTGCCTGATCGAATAGCGAGATTTGACTGTCTTTCTTATAGCACACTCACAGCCCCCAATGTACGTATCATATTTTTTCAATAAAAGGATGTGATTTATGAACCCTCAAATTCAGAAAGTGAGAAGCGCATTTTTTTAGCCAACGGGACGCGAACCCGTATTCGTATTCACAATCTGGGGAGGCCAACCACCAGGCTTCGCGATTCAAGTTTATTGTCGTACCTGACAAGCATGGTTAACAGTATGTGCGTTTTTCATTATATTGTCACGAACAAAACGCAAAGTTCAAGACACCGAATTTGCACACGTACATTAGAAAAGCATTTTGTAGATTTGCGATATGCAACGTATATTCCAATTCTGGTAAGTTACCGTTTCTTTGTCAGGATGGTTTGTTTTTTGTTGAAACTCTTTCTTAGAGGATAGCACTTAACAAAGCGCGATACGATACTCTATTTTAAACGAGCTTGCACGTAGCAGTAACGTTGTCAGTTTATCACCGCTAGCAACGTTTAAACACGCGCTCAAATCCCTACGCAGTTAACGAGAATCTAACCGAACGCGTCTTGTGTTGTGATGTTATCCAGAAGTCAAGTATTACGTCCTTTGCGACCTAAAGAACTAAGAAACCGACCTCTGTTGTCGCAGCGGCAATCTCGATTCGTATGATTTCTTTCTTTCTTTGCTAGTACATTACGCAACAACCTTAATTCAATCGAGAAAGTCTTAATTTAATCTCCCAAAAAGGAAAACGGAACAAAATCGAGACAAGAATAGCGTACTGATGAGGTGCGGTCTCCACCATCAAAACCATTGAAATATATGTTTTAAGATATACGTTAGAAAGCAAAATAAACGTCTTGCTACATTAGCGAGTGGATTTGATTTTCATAAACGATATGATACAACGATAATTCACATGTATACGCACCACCATACATTGTACAAGTTCGTAATGTGCGCGAAATGTTTACTTTTATTTTGTGGACGTACACATACATGAATATATAAAGAACAAGTTTTATGTCAGAAATTTATTATGCGTATTCAATATTGGTTTCTAGCTAAACGTTACAGCGAATTTCGCATACCCCTGTGTATAGCCCCTATGCAGCAGTGTGTGTCCCAGTGTTGGTAACTTTGCCTTATTTGTGGACCTTTCGTGTACCGGATCATTAGTTTCAATAGTTAGTTTCTTTCTGTGGAAGAAAATATTTAAATAAATGTTTTTATCCCATTACTATTTTCGAAGACTGAGTTTAATGAATGTGATAAAGTTTTACATTAATAAATATATTTGTTTTTATAATTAAGCACAATGGGCTGTCTGTGCTCTTCCCACCGCGAGTGTCGAATGTCCGCAGACACACCTCTGTGCTAATGAGGGGAAGGGGGTAACACCTTGTATAAGAAATTTTGAAAATTATTTTTTCAAATCAAATTTAAAAACTGCTACAAATAGAGATAATGGTAAATCTGATGGCTTAAGTGTTTGTAAGTTGTGAGAGTAATATGCCCGAAATAATTACATAATACAACTGAAGTAATAAGTATAGACCATATAAATACAGTATACAAACTTGTATCCTACTACTGAATTTTCTTTATTGAAATTAGAATGAAAAATGTGTATATTGTAGTAGAGAAATACAATGTTACAGATTAATATATTAATTGCTTTTGGGTTATATTATTGGACTATTAGTGGACAGTGTACTATTAGTGAACAGTCAAATTCATCTCTTTATTATGCTTTTATTAAAACAGACGAATTTGAACAAACAGTTATAAAAAAACTAGAATTAGATTATTTTAACACAAAATTGAAAAATAGCCTAAACATACAAGCATATATAATAATTATATATTAAATAATAGTGAATTACCGAAAACAGATAAGAATAGACCCATTAATAAAAGAAGCTAATTTTTTATTAGCACTTACCGAGAGTTAAATATATAAATTTCTAATAAAAATTTTGTCACAATGTTAGATTTATATAATCGATAAAATATTTAAAATAAAAGCTAAAACCATGGGTGATAAATGAATCTCTAAATTCAATTCAACATGGAAGAGAAATGTTGGAAAATAAGAAAAATAAAACATTTAAAGTTGAAACATTTATTATATTATTTGTTTTACAAAATGTCTAATATGTAGTAAGATTAACTTATACAATAGTAAAACAAAGGAAGGTACAGAAAAACAAAAAACTAAATGGTTTTACAAACAGTGGAATATAACGAAATTACTGGATGGAAATCACAAAATGTCAAAGTATTTCAGCAGGTAATAATGATATTAAATTTAATAAATAGCCCAAATATACATTTATTCTTCACTTGTAATGTAAAGGAAATTATAGGTAAAATTTGTGTAGCTGCATAAATCTAACCAGATGAGATGAAATACAATACAAAAACATCATAAAATTGTAATATAATTCATTTAACAATTGTCAAATAAGAAATTCTTAAAACACTAAAGTTTCTAAAAACAAAGCTCCAGGAAGAGATAAATTTTAAAACATATCATTGATCTGTTACCTCTTATATTAACATATTTAGTTAATATGATAGTGGCAACAGGGACGTTTCATAAAATATTAAAATATGCTATCACGATACGAAAATGTAAAGGAAGTAGTGAAAGTGACCTAAATAATAAGTAGAGACCAATAACTTTCTCATCTGTATCAATAAATATTTTGAGTTGATTAATTTTTTTCAAATCCTTGATTCAGGTATATGAAAAATTAGAATACAGATGGTGCACTATATTAGGTGATTCATAAACTAAATGTATTTAGTAATAATGAAGCATATTCTCTCCGTTTAAAGCATATATACAAAATATATATGAAGTAAAAAAATAATAGTTAAGTTGCACATGTTAAGTAGAGAGAAAGTAATTAGGATTGATGCAACTATAAGAAATGAAATGAACATTATTTCTGATGAATCTCCGAGATCAGTTTTTGGTTTATTTTTGTTTTGAATTTCATATAAATTACTTCTAAGAAATTAAGTTTAGTGACTAAATATTGTTTTACAAACAATTGAGTATAAATTTATGATACAAATTCATAATTACATTGTTAAAAATAAATAATGATTTAAAAATATATGAAAAATCTTTTAAAGAAAATTTATTTAAATCTTAAGAAAACAGTCTATACATTTTTTAAATGATCAAAATAAATAATTGTAAATAATTCAATATATTATTGGAACTATAGCAGAAGAAAGTTTTAGATAGTTAAAATATTACAAAGGTTAATTTTATTTTAAAAATTCAGAATGTGTTAAATATTTTAGAATAATAAGAGATTATAATGATAATTGAAAACAATTTTGAAAATTCTTTCCATTAATAAAATTAAAATATTTATGCCTGGTGTGATTTTATCCAACAGTATTGGGAGGTACTTATTTAACAAATTTGAGTTGTAATACAGTTACAAAAACGTATTATTGTGTTTTATTATTATCATAGTATGATAATATGAAATTGCATTTCGAAATTTTAAATATTACCATTAATTAGCTTTACCAAGTCTATTATTGTTTTATAAATAGAAACGAAATACGGAATTTGCGGAGAATAAATCAATATATGAAATGAGTGCTTGAGGATTTAGAAATTCCTAAGGAAAAAGAAAATTTAAGATGTATGAATCATGAAACTTTTGTAATAATATTCAAAATAAAATAAGATAATTTTTAATAATATATTAAATTAGCATTGAAAATTGGATGATTGATAATAATTGAACCTGAAAATATATTTAGAATATATACATGAACTTAAAATAGAACAATACAAGTAATTTAAAACAGTATTAATATTTAAAATATATATTTATTATATATTATTGTGTGTTCATTATTTATTTGTTCATTTAATATATTTATTGATTAATAAAAGGTTTATTATAGGTAATTACTAAAGCAATCATGAGTCACGCTAAAATCAATCGTGTGTATAATTCGTAAAAATTAGTAAATAAATTTTTAAAATAAGTTTTTCAATCAATGTTAAGGTTGTATGTTTCTATTCAAAATAATCTGTTACTTAAATTATGATAAAAATATTTTGTTTGCAATAAATAAATTGACAGAAATTAACTAACATGTACATTTTTTATTGTTTACTGAATAGTTGATGGTTCAACTTTCACTGTTTTGTGTCATTAACTACCATTTCTTGACGCTATGGTGCCGGTCCTTTCTTAGAACTGAAAAGTTCAACGTTCTAAAAGGACAGCACATACCCTTAACATTTCTAAAGAAACATGTGATCGTTCCTTCACTGCTTCAGAGTAAACTGGAGAAACCACCAGATTAATTCAATTTCATCCTGTTTCCATTGAAATTGGGAAAATCAGAGATGAACGGGAGACTTCAGTATGGTGGTCGTTTGGTCTGTGTCTGTAATTAACCAGTTGTCAAAAGTTATCGTAAAATAATAGCGTGTCGACCGCAATATCTCAAATAAATAAATAAATAAATAAAATTGGTCTGACTCGCGCATCTAATGTAACTCGCTAGTTTTTTAATGTGTACAATCCTCAGATTGCCGGACATCATCTTTAAGAACGTCATTTTGCAAAAATAGCTGTATTTCGTGTGTAAACAACAATGTCCTTCGATTGGTGCTTTACCTGATGTGCTGTAATTATTTTTACAGCAGTTTTGTTTTTTTAATCTAGCTATAACAGTTTTTGAAGCTTCTTTCACGGAAACGTCGTATAGCAAGTAACAAAACTTCATTCACTTTTTAAGTGTTGTGTTAAAATTATCGTATGAAACAACCATCGGTAAATATCATAGCTATAAAATAGGGTGGGAAAGGAAAAGTGGAATCATAGTCCGATTCTTGCGACATCTATAAACTTTACTGTTTGGTATATGAAGTTCTTTACATTTCTAAAATTCAGATCAATTTATTGCATTGAGAATACAGAGTAAACGTTGAATAAAAAAATTACGTCTCTCTGTCGTATTTATAGTTTACACTAAAAGTCCTTTTGACTTGTAAGGTGTTTCAATGTGAGAGACAGTGACACCGAGAATAATTTTCACATTTACAGAAGGAATTCAAGCTTTAGCCACAGGTATCTATTTACTGGTTGGCTTGCTTTTAGAACCATAATTAGTGTTTGGACAAAGTGACTTTCAAAGTTAAGCTTAGGGACTTACAACTCTACTATCTGTAGTTCGAATTACCGTGGTAGATCGCTTACAACCCATGTAAAACAACTACGTCAAAATGATCACTGATGTGTAACTCAGTAAAGTATCACCCTACTTTACAGCTCGAATGAAAACTTCCTTATTTATTACCAACTTTTGCCTCGATAATCTAGTGTTCTTTTCCTTTATCTGGAAACTGTCAAAAGCTTGTGGTGAGGACCTCACTGTAAGGGCAGAACGGTTTGGTGCCAGTATAGGCTTATCTCCGTACGGTATTAGTGTATATTGGCGGTGTTACTACTGCATTGCGTAAGAGAGCCCGAAGGAGAACGAACGTACGTAATTGACAAAAGGCATGAATTCGTCGTTTGTCGGAAGTTTTGAGCGGTAACATAAAACAGACAACCACTTTAGAGATCAAAGGTATGTATTAGATAGAGTATGAACGAGTCAGCCGTAGTGATGAATTTGCGTTAGTTCTGATAGTCTCTCTTGTTCTTTTATAAAGAGTACCAGAAACAAAAAATAAGAAAAACACGCACACAAGTGTATGTACCTTGATGTTTAGTTTATTAAGTCGTAACTTGTACAATTTTCTTCTCTGAGTATTTGTAATTTTGAAAATACTGTAATCGTACGTGTAGAATGTTCTCAAAATTTACCGTCTTCTATCATTTTAAGGATCACTTAAAAAAGCTTGTGATTTGCCGTGAGTTAAGGTAACCATGTGAATTATGACGCCGTTGTATGTCATGAAATGTGTTTCTCTTGAGTACTGCTAGAAGAGCACCCTTAAAAATCAAAACTTATTGTGAGGACTTGTACAAAATTGGATTTCGATACTTTCCTGGTGGCCAGAGCACAGATAACTATTGTGAGGCTTTTCGCTAAGCAACAAACAAAACTAGAGACGAATAGAACGCTTAAAATCCGCACTTACGTCTCCAAAATCCGGTATTCGATTACCCTTGATGGACAGTGTAGATAACCGCTAGTCCATTGTGTGACTTTGTGCATCTCCTCCTGTCACAAAAATGATATTAATCGAGTAATATGTGCTGCCATCTGTTGATTAACTTTTCAATATATCTAGTTTCAGATGAAACTTGAGGAAAATCATGTAAATTTATATATTTATTTAGAAAATGACTACAAAGTTAAAAAAAACTTAAAATGTAGTCCATTAAGAAGTAGTCCATTACCTCCAAAATTTGTAGTTTCAGTGATTTATCGGGATGACTTGTTGTTTTCCTCAGCATCATCTGAAAGATACAGAAACGTGATAGGACTATTGAATCCAACTTAGTATTATACCCTATTCAGGGTGCTGTAGAAACTACAGATGGCCAGATTCAGGGTGAAGCTTTCCTCCAAACCAGCAACAAAACTATTATGAATACTAGTAAAACAGGAAAAGAAACTTAGGGTGAATTGTGCTTTTAAAACTGAGAGTTCAAGATAAGCGCAGCTGGTGTTAGATTAAAGTTTATTTTTTCAATGAACTACCAAAACTTAGAGCAGAAAAGAGAGCATTATTCTATAAGACAGTTTGAGGGACTAGAACCTAAGATTTTATAACGTTATAAGCTCGAATTTTCATAGCACATTATCACCAGATGGCACTAATATGTCTGGGAACTCTGGTTGAGCACGAGTACCCCCAGGGTACACGCCGATATCGGGTGGCGGTGGAACAGCAAATAACGTGGAGTACATGCCTCACTAAGTTTATTTTTTTTGCTGTTGATTGAAATTCATGAAATGTCTCTTGACAGCACCAAGATGGATGAGCAACAGCCTATTGAAAATAGAAGCATTGTCAGCATCTTTAAACTCCTGTTAGGAACACAGCTAGCAGGGGAGAATATAGGGGGCGTCCTCCGGAGGCCGGTGTTGCTAATGGCTACTGTCTTGGAACTGATGGACTTAGTTACAGACAGCCGCCTCACCAACATAAAAAAACAAACAAACTTGGTTACAGTTTAGATATAGTTGTTTGCGTTAGAACAAATGTTTTATCTACTTGGTTTTGTCTGTATGGGAAAAACTTCGAAGGGTTTGAGCTTAGGATGTATGAATATTTTACTAAGGAACTAAAAATCTGTGAACACAATTTTTTTTGTATATGTTGTGGTCTTTTATTTTTCAATACGATAATCTATACTACCTATTTTCACATATCGATCTACTTCAAAAGTAGAATTTCGTTGAAAAAACAGGTGCCATGTAATTTATCGGTCTGTAAAAATTAATTTTTTTTTCGGATTATGTTCCGGCTATTTCAATCAATGATAAATTTTGTTATTGAATGGAGATTCACTCTACGCTACTGCTAGATATTTTGACTAAGAAAAATGTGTAAGTTTGATTCAATTGTCAAACTCTATAAGAATAATCAAATACAATTCGTAATTTCTGACTAAATTTAGCCTGCAGCTCAACAATGCTTTAGTGGGAACTATCATGCAACATCCAGTCAGTTTGAAGTAATTTTACTGTTTTTCACCACGGCATAGCGGCTCGTAGAGTGACACTGAGTTGTTGTTTGTTTGTTTGTTTTCAAATACAAACTTTTCGCTCATAGCTCCATCTCTTGACCGATTTGATATCCAATTACAGCCGCGGCTATTGAATATCCATTCTTGTTTTCATTAGTATTTGAGACTAACCTGGGGGCAAGTATTTTATCTCTTTATTTAGATTACTTCAAAGGAAAGTAATGTTCCGTTACAAATGAAAATACCACAAAATAGGCAACAGTTTCCCGATATCTCAGACGTTTTTTACTCTTTGATGTTCATGTAGCTGTGGAAACAAGTTTCATCCTTTTGAAAAGTTGTACACTTCAACCACGAAACTGTATACCAAGGTTTTAGGAATTCACTGTTTGCGATTTTTCGTGAATACACCCAAATAAATCGTGAAATTCCATATTTATTAAACAATATTTAAACGTGTACACGATCAGCCTTCTCGTCTTTTCAGGATCATAATGTATTTTAGCCGTGAATTATTTTAAACTTTATTTCACGAAGGAAAAACAAAAAAGCCAAAATACGAAGTGAATTACTACACAAACCGTGAAAAACACAATAAATGTCGTACGAAAAGTACGTAAATCAGGATTACATGTGAAATAGAGTAGAACCCACTTTAGTCCAGGTAAATCATTAAAATGGGTTTATTCATCAGGATGTATCAACTAGATAAAATCTAATTTCTAGTAGATTTTCTGTATATTTGAAGGTATATTTAACAACACGAACAGCCTTGAACAAAGATTGTTTTCCCTCCTAGCATGGCTCCCGTGTGGAAGTCTTTCCAGTTTCTGAACATGGACCCAGTTGGTCACAGTCTCTGATTAATGTGATACTTTACTTTCATAGTATGACTTCTAATTGAAGATTCTCTGGTATGTGAAAATCGACCCAAGATATTATCAACGAAACTTGCCCTTATTTTTTGTTGTTTTTTCTTGTTATTCTCTCTTTGATTGCTTTGTTTCAAATTCTGTACGATAGTGATGTAAACCAATGATGAAACTCATCGAAACTTGTACGATGAAACTTTGGAACAACTTAAGATCATTTCTACCACCATAACTTGGAATCGCATTACTTCAATTTCCCTCCCCCGGTGTCTCAGTGACAAGTCTAAAGGCTTATAACACTAAAACTTGGGCTTGTACTCGCGGTTGGCAGAGTACAGTTAGCCCATTGCGTAGCTTTGCACTTAATAACAAATAATGTTTATATTTTCTACTTGAATCCTAAGTTAAACCAAACGTCATGGCTTTTAAGCTCTCACTTTGCCTGGTAGTCAGAGGTGTTCGAATCACAATCTTGGGGTTGTGGGTTCGACTCCGTCATTAAACATTCCCATCCTTCTCATCCGTGGGGACGTTGTAATGTTACAATTCAATCCCAGTTTCTGTAAAAAGAATTGCTCAAGCATTTGCGGTGACTGGTGCCTTCTCTCCACCAGTTACGGAGGGCTAGCGCAGTTGGTTTGTGTTAAACTCAATAAAAGAAGGGTTTTGTACAATGTTTGTTTCTTTTACTCATGGGCGGCACAATGATTTTTTTCAGGAAGGGTAAATCGTGTTTGAAGTGAGTAGTAAGTAACACACGTAGACTTAAGTAAGTCGCGAGTCGGTAGTGGTTCAGTACTTGGTCCATAGCAAGGTCCCTCAGTAACTCAGCGCTAAAGTCTGAAGACTTACAACACTAGTTACAATTTGTTTAGTACTTTTATGTTAATAAAACAAACGTTTTCAGCTATTAGTACATCATCACTCCAGACTTATTTGTGCGAGTTCTCCCCAGTATTTGAGCACAGATGTCAGAGAGAAGTGTAAAACAACACTCGCCAATAAATCTTTGATACTCTTGTATTATTGAAGTGAGATTCGACCGTTACTCTTATATCGTACCCACAGCCTCAAAGTACAGAGCAACGTATACTTTCTTGCGGTAACGGGACGCAAACATTGAATCTGTAGATCCAAAGTCCAGTACACTGACCACTGGCTACGCTTGAACATAGTGACAAAAATATCGCTCCGGTGATACTTTCAGGTCCGCCATGGCCAGGTGGTTAAGACACTCGACCCGTAATCTGAGGGTTACGGGTTCGAATCCCCGTCGTACCAAACATGCTCGCCCTTTCAGCCGTGATGGCGTATAATGTGACGGCCAATCCCACTATTCGTTGGTAGAAGAGTAGCTCAAGAGTTGGCTGTGGTTGGTGATGATTAGTTGCCTTCCCTCTAGTCTTACACTGCGAAATTAGGGACGGCTAGCGCAAGTAGCCCTCGTGTAGCTTTGCGCGGAATTAAAAAAAAACACACCAAAAAGTAAAGATTTTAGGAAAAATACGAGTATATAGATAAAGATTATAATATTTTGAATACTTTATCTATCAAGTGTAGATATATTTTGTCAAGCTATTAGTATTGTAGCTCAAGTACTAACTTCTAACCTGAGACACTCAGTTCTGGTTCTTAACTGTAAGATTTATAAAATTATTTGGCTTTGTACTTACAAGTTATTAACTAGTATTTAATCCTAGATAAATAGACAGACCAATAGAAATTAGTGATTTCGGAAAATATGAATGAAAACAATTGCTATTTTAGCCCTTTTACTTATTTTATTTTTCAGATACATTTTTTTATGCATTTGAAAACTGTATTTAGTTTTACCGTAGGTGTTTGTTTATCACTTTTAGAGTTTAAATAGGTTAGATAAATTTGATTTTATGCGGAGGGGGTTCGATTTGTATGTAATGTAGAATTGCACCACCGTTCGTTTGCCCTAATACTGCTATGGTCGCTTCACTTATTTGTTATCACAAAACGCAATCTTAGACTAAAAGACTGATGTATAGATGGCCCCGGGTGGCTGTAGAGGGTCGTCTTGTCGTCTCATAGCTTTCAAAACAAGATCAATCATGCGGATCCCATGAGAGATTTATCAACGACCCCTGCTGTCGCTCCCATACCCAGGGTGGAGCCATATGTCTGTAAGGGTCTCTCTGTCTTTTTTTTTTTTCTTTTCTTTTTCCCCTTGTTGTTAGGAGTGTCTAAATGCTTTGTATTTTGTTGCATTTTATGTATAGAGCACATAAAAAGATTAAAATTAATCCCCTTGATTTACAGCTCTTTAGAATTATAGTCTTTCATTTTTCGAGTCGGTATTAGCGAAGAACAGTCAAAAGCTGCGATATTTGTCGAGATTCTATAAAGATGAAAAATATACAAGTTTTAATAAGAAACCTCATTAAGCTTGCCGTTTCACTAACAATCCTGACAACGAAATTACTAATTGCGCTCGTAACATTTTGGTGTTTGAAAATTCTTGAAATGATTATTTTTTTCTAAACATGCCTCTCATCTTGAGCACCTTAACCAATCAGGATAATTGTCTAAACAGCACTTTGTTTGTGGCGTCGAATGTAACTTTTTCTTGTGCATGCGTGTCAATTAATTTACTGTTTTAAAGAAAATTTTATGGTTCACTTTCACACAGAAAACATTACTATAAATACAGAGCCTTAACTCTTAATTTTACCCCTTCCCCAGTTACACAGCGACGGCACGTCTGCAGACTTATACCACTAGAATTAGAACCAGCTTTTGATACCCGTGGTGAGAAAAAAACACAGTTAGCCCTTTTTGTAGCTTTGTGCTTAATAACAAACAACAACTTAATTTTGCGCAGTCCTCTCTCAAAGGGCACAGCGATAAGTTTGAAAAATTATTACGCTAAAACCCAGGTTTTGATACCCGTGTTGGGCCCATCTGGGTAGTTTTGTGCTTAACAAAAAACGAACAAACAAATTTAATTTTGTAAAGTAAAACTTCAATGGGATAAAATAATTTTGGTCAAAATTCAGTAATGTTTCAAAAGTAAACCTAGGTTATTCAGCTCTGTTGAAATAAGCAACCAGTATAAAACCGTACACGTTTGTGTAAATAAATAAAAAAATTTTGTAACGCTGCATTCAGTTTTGCCATAAATTAAACTCGATTCTTTTAAACATTTTCCCCTGTCTCAGCACATTTTTCCTCTGTACTTTTAAGGGTTTTGTTTCCAGTGACTTTTGATTTAAGATAAAACACAATTTGGCAACTCTTCGATCAGTTCGAGTTTAGAATAGAACATTGTGTTTTAAAACCTTGTTTTTAATTTTTTTTCCAACAAGAAATTATCCAATTGAATTGGTTATGAATTTTACAGACGGAAGTGGAAGCAGGAGCTACGGTACTTTAAGCACCATAAACCATGTATCTCTTTCTAAATATACAGACAGCGTGTAAAACCCTATGTAGGAAAAGTCAAAAAACATAGTTTTTATTTTTGTCCTTCGGCAGGACAGTAATGAATTTACGGAATTAAAACACTAAAATCCGAGTTTCTATTCTCCGCCGTGGTTATATCTCAGATAGCCTATTGTGGCTTTACTCTAAAAACAAACAAATGTTTATTTTATTAGCATAAAAAGCCCTATTATACACAAATCATTTGATTTGCTTTGGTTGCGTTAGAGCAAAGCACCGGATGTTAGTATTGTAAGTCTGACCCATCGTGGGACTTTATAATCTGATGTATACCTAATATCACTTGAAGACACGTAGAGGAAAAAGTGTGAGAGGAATGAAATTTTGTTTAAAAAAAACATTTTATATTCTGCACTGTTTGAAATAATAAAAGAAAAATATAGAAACGTATCGTTACCATCCGGAAATATAGGGGTCGTTAACGCTGAAGTTTCAGCTACGGAAATAAAAATGGAGAGGAACTCTTTTTTTCTTCACTTTAGAAGTTACAATATTTGTTTCTCAAGCATGCATTTATACGAAAGACAAAGAACTAAAAAAGAGAACCGTAAAAAAAATTAGTATATGCTATGAAACACAGTATTATGTATTTTAAGCCACATTTGTCTACAATGTTTAAAGTCCAGTTTTCTTTATTACCTGGATATTGTTGGTTTCACATTGGCTGCGTCTAATGAGGAAGATAGCCTCTTTTCTTGTGTCTTTGTTCAGCCTGTTTTTATTCCTTATATTTCTTTCTAAGAATGTGGTATGGTCTATTCTTTCTATTGTCCATTATTTTGATGATGTTTCATTTGATCTGGTACGTTTATTGATGAACAAGTCGTCTATCGTAATGTTGTGGAAAAGTTAGGCCTATGTAGTGCTGTGCACTGCGACAGATTTTATTCTACTTCGAGTGTTTTGTTAGGAAAACGATTCAAGTAAAGTGTGCGCATGGTCAGGGGCGTCGATTTTTTACACTCGATGGGGGGGATGATTTTTGCAACCACTTATGTGGACTGTTCAATTTGCAAATTGGTAATCTCTGATTACGTGAACCTGAAAGCTGTGAACATGCAGTCACAGAGTAATATTGTTACCACGATACTCGCATGTATACTTAGGACTACTGACTGATACTTACGAACTATCGCTTAGATCGAAAAGCACGCCTATATTAAAGATGTACATTTCGGCTACTGAAAAAGCCTACATCTAGGCGGCCTAATTATGTAATTCGATTAGTAAGAACACGAGAATCACAAGAACAAACACACAATTTGTAGGCCAAACTGTAGGGGGGGGATGATTGTATGCACCATACCCCCCACCTAAAATGAAGAGGGATGTATACCCCCATCCCCCCAGGATCTACGCCCCTGCGCATGGCTATATTCCAAAACATTTTTAACCCCTGAAATTGCTTTTGCATAACCTTAATGACGTACTTTCCATCCAATAATTTGTATTATTAACGATTAGGATATCCCGTTTTCTACAAAGGGTTTATTTCATCCATTAGTGTCAGGCGGGCATTACAGTTTCCACAGCAACAGTGAACTCGTGAATATCCCAAAAACTTAGAATAGTGAAAACCAAGCCCGAACTGCATTTTGAGAAATAGTTATGGATCGCGAACTACTTTGTTCTGGGGAAGGTTCTGTTATCTTAACAGAATGTAAATTCCAGCTCTGGTTCGCATGCATATTCTACCTACATATCTGCAGAAGTGTCAACTTGTCTCTTTCTGTCTCACAAACTAGGAATCCCAGGAAATCATGTATGTCGTTTCTGAAACAGGATAAGAACTGGCTCGTGGCTACCCTGATGCGTCTGTACTGACGCTTTATCTTGTGAAAATGTTTGGCTTTCTTTATCACGAATCTTTTGATTTACATGCAAGTTAAACTAGATACAAAACAAAACCTAATAAAAATTCATTGATATTTGTTATCAAATCCTTAGAGTATGAAAAAATTCAAAAGAAAAAAAAAAAGTTGCTTGTTGAAAATTGAAGCTTATTCCAATCCATTAGGCCAATCGTGATTTCTCTATACTTTCAAGTATTTGGTATAAGTAATTTATATTTGCTGGGAATACTATTGATTTACTGACGGTAGTTCACTGTAAAAACTCTGTAGCAGTCTGTGTCTTTTACTATATAATAAAATAACCAAGAACGATTCTCAGCTGGAATTGAGCTTTTGGAAGGGGCGGAGAACGTAGTTACGCACGTATTGCTAACATTCTAAATGGGACATCACTTTTAAGCCTTTTTTTTTTTACAAAATAAAATGTGTGCAAACTTTTGAAAAATCTGCGCGCTTAATTAAAAAAAATCGACTACGTGATTTGTTTTATGTTAATTGGAATCTTATCCATGCAAACATTATAGATAATTTAATAAACATTTATGTCAATTTGTTTTTCTGTTAAACTTACGCTAGTTATTCTCGTGTTGTTTTTTTTTCAGTTTTGTTAGATTGTTATAAGCTCTGCATTCGTTAAATTCATTTGATTGAATGAATAATTTTAAGACTCGTTTCAAGTTAATAAGGAAAGAGACTTTCCATTGTTTGACAACAACCCTTTAGGGAATCGTACGCGTATAATTCTAGTGGTTTACGATGTATTCAAGTGTTACTATATGATAAAAAATATAATACGAAGAGTAACTGAAGTAATCAACTTTTGTTTCTTTTACGTAGAGGGTTAGGCTTAACCCATTGGTTAGAGTTGTGTTCAGACTGTGAATCAGCCTTTTTATGTTTCGCATTTTGTTGTTGCAAGAATTGCCTCTTCACTTGGTCTTGGGGCTTTATAATTCACGATCAATCCCACTATTTGTTGGTAAAATAGTAGCCCGAGAGTTGGTGGTGGGTGGTTATCACTAGCTGTTTTCCCTATTGTCTTTCACTACCAAAATTGGGGACAGCTTGCGCAGATAGCCCTCGTGTAGCTTTGCACGAAAATTCAAAACAAAGAAACTCAGGGGTTTTGTGGTGCACTACAGGAGTGGTAATCAAATTACATTGCTCAGTCAGATGAGAAGTCAACAGTAGGCGGTGGGTACTTTTTATTAATTTTTGTATACCAGTTCGAATTTCAGAACAGTTTTGTGCAAGTAGCCTTTATGCAGCAAATTCTGAAACAATCAATCAGTCTTAGGTTTGGCCGAGCGCTGCCCAATGGCTAGTGTGCCAAGTTGTAGTTTATGTCTCCGTGATTCCCATCACGTCACTGTATTTTGGAGGGTGTTGGGACGTTATGATAGTGACGTTTGAATCCCAGTGTTTGATCTGACAAGTTTGTTTGAAGTTAAGTACAAAGCTACACAGGTATCGAAACCCGGTAATACAAGAGTTGACGGTGAGTGGCGTTGACCATTTATTTTACTGCAAAATTAGGGATAATTATCACCAATATCTCTCTTGTAACTTTGTGCGAAATTTGACCAAACAATATTAGTTTTAAAATGTTTAAGGTTAGTTGAGACAGCCTTGGTGTCATTGTATTTCTCTTGTGACAAAAAACCACATTTTTAATCAAGATATCAAAATCACTGTAGTATTCTTTTTAAAAATGTAAAATAGGTGCATATACAACACTGCACCTAACATTAAAAATATTCATGGGCCATTATTGTTCTTTATTTTGGTTTTTTATGTTAATTTTCAGATATACTAAGTAATACTTATTGTACATTTTAACAGGCTTACATTGGAGGAAAGTGTTCATGTTATAAATCAGAAATTATTTCTTAGTGATATTTTTATCAGTTTTCCCACATTCATTTTAAAATTATACATTAATACGCCAGTATATGTGGATATTTTGCTAACCACAATAGGTTTGTTTCCATGTTTATTGGTTTTGACTTTACACATTCTTTATCAAGTTGTTATATAAAATCGGCCTCAGTTACTCTGATTTGTGTATCTGGGTTACTTTAAACAAGGAGTTATTAATCAAATAATTCATTAATAGAACAGTTAACATTGGAACAAATGTTGACAAAAATATTAATTGTTATTTTGGTTGGTATTAGTTTGTCCAAAAGCGACGTTCAAGTCTACAATAGGAGACGAAAGATGCGCCACTTGTCCAGCTCGTAGCAGCGCCCCCTATAAGGGATCAATGGAATGTCGTTGTGACGAAAACTATTACAGAGCATTGAAAGATCCAAAACACGTGCCCTGTACACGTGAGTTACGATAAAAATATGATAATTGTTATCTATTAAGCCTTATTAAAATAATTTAATGCAAGCTTGATGTGTGTGTTGTAGTCGCATACAGAGATATAGTGATTAAGGTAGATCAAACATTTGTTTAGCCTGATATAAAAGTATACAATGAATCGGAACACTATAAAAGTTTCATTCGATTTATAAACTGTTATACGGTTTTAGATGTTTGATGTACGGGGTTTGTAGTGTGTTGTGGCTATACAGGTATTGTCAATGTTAGTCTAGGTTCCGTGAATCGATGTGGTAAATTTAACCTCTCTATCTTGATTTACAAGAAGAAAACAATTACTGCGATTGTTTTAATGGTAGTTAAGTTAAATATTTGTTTTTTATTGAGCAGTGCCTACTATAAAAGTATTTAAAATGTTGTTTTTTAAAGTATTCTTCAACCAGCATAATGGTCTAGTTGTTTTTAATTAATATTGTGTAGAATATTCGCCTCGAATAACCTTCACGTCACGTTGTAAAATAAAATGTATTACAAGCTTGTTTTCAGTAGATGTCGTGACGGTAGTTAAGATAACACTTTTGTGTTAATTGAATTCCATTTGTATATGTGCGTGTGTGGTTTCTTTTCATTTACGTACTAGAGCCACCATCAGCGCCTCGGAATTTAACCGTCGACTTCGTAGATCAGTCAACAGTCGTCTTGTCTTGGCAGGCACCAAGTTACGTAGGTGGACGGACAGACATGAGCTACAGAGTAGCATGTGACGCATGTGGAAATGCCGTTTCCTATATTCCTTCTCAGCAAGGATTCAACGATACAAAAGTCACTATATCGGGTTTGAATCCAGTAACCACCTACAGGCTTCAGATTTTTGCGGAAAATGGTGTATCTGGTTTTAGTGACAGCCACTATGCTGACGTAACCGTCACTACTGAGGCGTCTGGTAAGGTTTCGATTTATCGTTCTATTGATTTGCAAACATTTACTCTGAGTTAAAGGCTCTCTGTATGCGTTTATTGATTTTTTTTAAGTAAGGCGTGATGGTGAAATTATACCTCACATCATCAGCTGTTGGGGTATTATTAAAATGACCATTAATCCCATTCATCGTTTAAGGGCAGTTGTGTAGAGGGCGAGTGCTTCTGGTTAGCTGCCTTACGCCCTAGTCATTAAATAAAGAAGGAACAGCCATTCCTGAACCATAGAGGTCTCTGGCCATTTAACCCATATGTGCGTAAGGTGATATTCGGATTTAAAACCCCAATTTCTTGTTTTGTTTGTTTTGAATTTCGTACAAAGCTACACGAGGACTATCTGCACTAGTAGTGTAAGGATACAGAGTAGGCATCAAGTTATCAATCACCACCCACCACCAATACTTGGGCTCTTCTTTTACCAAAGAATAGTGGGATTGACTATAACATTATAATGCCCTCCACGGATGAATGGGCCAGTATATTTAGTGTGACGGAGATTCGGACCCGTGATCCTCAGATTGCGAGTCGAGCGCCCCTAACAATCTAGCCATGCCGGACCCCCAGTTCCTAAGAAATACCCATTTATACCGGTGTCATAACCCTAGAATTTGTTTTTTAAACATTGAAGTAATTCACGTATTTACTGAGCTGTTATGCTTTCGTCCACTTAAACCAAGCTTTGTACATTGTTTGTGACATATGTAAAATGTAGACCACTCTTTTCTATTAACGTTACCCTTTTACAGGGAAATTTAACTGCTTAGAGCAGAATTGGTATACGTTTTTGAAATATATCATTTTTAATTTCTCTGTCAATATTTTTTTTATAAGTTTGTAACAAGTAAATTACAAAAAAAAAAAATTACATTTCGTCCGGTAATAAATATATTTGTTTACTGTATTTATTTCACTTTATTTTATTATTATGATTATTACAATGTGTTTATTATTGAATGATCTTAAAGCCCTATACACACATCTACGTTGTGTAGCCTTCCACTAACAAAACAACAATACAGAAATAAAGATTAATTAGTTTAAAGTCGCTTGCTTTAACTTTATTTGTCACTTTGAGTTTTATACTTAACACTGTTTTTTTCTCTCTCTAGTGCCCTCTGTTGTATCAAATGTGCACATTGTGTCTGTAAAAAATTCTGAAATTGTGTTAGCCTGGAAACCTCCGGTAGACCCTTTCACTGACATTGATATGTATGAAGTACGATACTTCCCTCGGGGCAACGAAAATAACTCCACAGCAATTTTGACGAAGAAGGAAAAATCTGTTTTTGCTAATTTAAAACAAAGAACTGAATATGGCTTCCAGGTAATGCATTATGTATGTTCCCAGGTGGCGTTAGTTATAGTTATTAGTCAAGCACAGTTTTAACCCTATATTTAAGATTTTCTTCCCGGGACAATTTAACATGGTGTTGTTTAATTCATTAAGTAATGATAACTTGAGAATGCAATGTTATTGCAAAAATAACACAGGCCCGCGAATATAAACTTCATAACATTTGTTTTGGTTTTAATAACGGATTTTTCGCATAATTCAGCTACGTATATTTCGACAATTATATTCATAATGATTGTTTTCAAATTAAGAAGAAAGAAACTTACTTAGCTCAAATTAGTATTTCGTTTACCACATAGAACATTTCTATTATGTTTTGGGTTATAGAACGATCGATAGAACTGCCACGTCACGATTGGTCAGTGGTTTTCAACATTGTAATCATAACAAAATGTGGTCCAATTTTAATGAAAATGACTCGTCTATACAAAAGTAAATATGGCGTGTTGTTAAAATTTGTATGTGATGGAGAAAAACGGATATTATTTTCGGATTCAGCGTACAGAAATTACCGTTGAGCATTTTAAAATTTTAAACATCGCTGGCTTATGTAGTTACAGCATAAGTCGTATATAGATATTTATATAACCTAATTTACTATAAGAATTTAACTAGAAAATATTGTGAAGCATTGTAACTGTAAACATACATATAATTACCAGCTTTTAACCTAACATGTTCTTGAATTATATCCGATTATAGATTTTTGTCAATATGTTCACTTGGACGTTTTTATAGGTGAGAGCTAAAACAGCCCACGGGTGGGGAGAATTCAGTAAAACCATTTTTGAAATAACAGGACCGATTATCGACAATACGGGTACGTTGTTCATTTATAGCTCACGTGAACTTTATTTAATATTATAAACATAATATTAATAGCATTAGCTGGAATAGTGTTTTATGTGTGTCTTCTTTCAAACGATTTATTTAAAAATGAGACGCAGTATGTGTACATTAGTTTAAGTATGGTTTTTCACTGAATATAAAATTATTTTTGTGAACAGATGGCAGCATTGTTGATATCATTTGTGAGAGGTTGTATTTCGTAATTACTGTATTCCCTCGCTATTCGCGGGGGTTACGTTCTTTACCCCCCCGCGAATAGCGAAAAACCGCGAATATTGGATGCAGTTTTAAAACTTCTATGTATGAGATTATATACGGTACTAAATGCTTCCCAGACACTTTCTAAAGACACTCTTACTCATTAATACAGTAATAATGTAGTAATACTGCATGCAGTCATGTATTTCACTAATGTAGTAATGATAATGTAAACACATTTTAATTTTGTACTGCAACAATATTTTAATCAAAAAGAAACGTACATAGTATTGTTACCCATACTGTATTACTGTACCGTAAAGTCATTTTCTATGCGTACAACACATGTATTAGAATTGACAGAAAGTGGAACAAAGTTAAAGGCAAACTTAGACAGATAAATACAGTACGCACAGTTCAGGTAATAATAATACAGTACAGTACAATTCAGTAATAATTGTTCGATAAAGACGTCAATCGATAAAACTGCTTGACAGAGTAAATACAGACATACCCTCGAAAAGCGCTTTTAGTCTCTATGACCTACAAAAACCCGGTTTACCGAGCATTAGTTTTTATGACGTTATGACGCTGACCTGGTATACCGGCATACGATGCGATAGGGTTAAGAGCCTAACCCGCGAATATGCGGGGCCGCGAATGGGGAACCGCGAATAGGTGAGGGTATACTGTAATATGAATAACAAGCAATTTCCGTGTTCTTTTCACGCTCTTTTTTTTGGCAATGCTGAACAGTATATATCGTCTTTTAGCATGATATTTTTTGTTAGGCCGTGTATGTGAAATAACTATACATATATATTTGTTAGAAAGGCTTGTTTTTTTATTTTTTAGTCGTCTTATATCGCGGTGATATAACAACAAAATCAGAAATGATTTAGGTTAATAAATGATATTTTTCCTTTCATGAGAAGTTCTATGCACCTGATCTTAAAGTTATTGTACTGTCTTTACTGTAGGCCTAATTACTAAACAAATAGTACTTTAGGCTCTGTTGTCAATTTTTTTTCAGTTGTCAAAAGTCAAATAAATGTTACCAAGGGTTTCAATTAAGTAGTGTTTCAGCCAAACCTCTACATTACATTTATGTGTTAGGCCTAATGCTCAAATTAGACTACACATTGATCATTTATTACTAATGTTAGAGTCAGATAATACTTAGTAAATGTGTGTAAGTGTAATCACGTAATATTTAAATTATATATTTAAAGATATTAATATTTGTTTAATATATACATACTTTGTTACAACATGTGAAATGTTACAAGAATAGAAATGTAAAAGTGTTTTAAAATGGTGTGTTATACCGCACTAACTAAAATGCTGATTTTTTTTTCCAGTTTCTTTTAAGACGCTTTTAAACATCACAAATAACATGTAAATGGTGTATAAAGTAATATTATGAAACATAAATGTTATTTTTAATGTGAATAAAATTGTTAGTTAATTTTTAGAGAGTTTTCTTAACACCCATCACAAGTTTCTTATGTAAAAAAAAAGAAAGAGAGAGATACTTCTTGGGAATTTTAAGGCTATAGGCTTTACATATATTATGTAGAAGAAGGACTGTCAAGTTTTAGGAATTTGTTCCTGTGAGACTTTTTAAAACGTAATATTTTATCTAGCGTCGAAGGCAGTTTACTTCAGAAGGGTTCTAGAGGCATGATATTATATTCAAAAATTGTGCAATATGGTGCTTTTCATAGATTAACGCGATGCTGAACTTGATTTGGGCCCAGCTGGTTAAAGCAACCACAATGCGTCATGGAAAGCTACTACAATGACAAAAATGTCGAATTTTTTACCAGGACGCGTGAGTGTTAAAACAGGCCCAAATACGCCAGTCTCACGTTTAACAAGTGAGGGTTGGTAGCATCGTAGATGATATAATATTAACCGATACTTGTTTCGATTATTACATCATTACTAAATTTTAGTTCAACATTCATGTCCGATGGAACAGAAATATAGGTAAGAAAGTTTTCAGCTCAATATAATAATGAAAAATATAATTATTTGCTCATTTCACGGAGGTGTTTATACTAGCCATGACATCTTAATGAACTATTGTAAATGAAGAACGTTTTTATTATCCTTTACATCTACAAGACGTATATAAAGTTTACAGAATATTTTATTTACATTTGGATTTTGTATATAATTTTATTTTTCTTTAGCGTATATTGACAATGAAGATAAAGTACAAGTTCGAATTATTGCTGGTGCAACAGTTGCTGTTGTTGTCCTTGTTGTTGTTGTCATCGTTATGATTGTTCTGTATATCAGGAGGTAGGGAAAATATATTTATTTAACGTAAGAATGTTTGTTTTGTATGTGTGTCTCTATTTAAAAAAAAAAACTTTAAAAATAAAGTAAATGGCTGATATCAATCCTTTAGAAACGATGTAAAGAAGGTAGTAGGGATGGCATTTGTACTATTATGTACGGATGGTTAAATGCCATCTCTACTACCTTCTTTATATCGTTTCTAAAAAAAATTGAAATTAGCCATTCTTCCATTTACTTCAATTTTAAAAGTTTGTCTTTAGCTGTTTTTTTTTTAATGCAGTGTTTCAATAGACATATAAATGTTATATTTATAATCAAGTTCTAAATACAGTGAGGTTCCAACTGTAATATTTATTGTTTGTCTATTATTTTCTGGTAATTCATGGTTCACACTGTACTTAAGCTTACAAAAGGAACACTATACTTCTGTAAGAAAGCTAACTTCAAGGGGTAATGATAACATTCGTTTACACTAGAATTATGATCTTTTAAAATTATTCCTGATCAGTAATACTTATGAAAGTGGCTACTCCATGTTAAACTATGTCACTTCAGTGGAACTGGTTGACACCATTGTTTTGATTTTTAAATTATTGTGTAATAAAAAAGTAGCAGACAGAAGAACATGAAATTCAAACCTTTTGTTGTGATTATTTATAAGTCATTATCAGAACTTGTGACTCAGTTATTACATAGATGTTGTTATAAATGAAACACTAATATTTCTGATAACCTGTTGAGGAGATATTTAGGTACCATTTTGATGAACAATCTGGGCCATCCCTATATAGGCAATGCTACTGTCTGCCTGATGGAAAACTTGATTTTTGTAGTAGAGAGAGTAATTACTCTGATCATGCTGTTAGTTGCTTTGTGTATTGATAATGCTACAGATAGTAGTGTTCCATACAAAAAGCATGTAAGTTTAGATAACAGAACTGGAGGGGGTAGGAAGCCATTGGTGACACATGCCCCTCAACTTTTGACCTAGTAGTGAAGTGCCCCTTTGAATAAGTCGGTGCCTTTGCTTACAAACTCTGATTTGTTCTGCTACTTTTGCATATGAATGTGAACACATTAGGACCTGAATTAACTAATGTATCTTAATGATTTCAATGTGAGTATCTAGGTTTTGCTAACTTCTGCTAGGTTAATTCAATGTGTTATCAGTTGGATAAGTGTAGAAGACTTCTTCCATATGTTTTTTCTCATTGTGGTTAATAATTATTTTAGTTTTATTCTGTTTTACTGTATGTTTTTACACTCTGTAATGATGGACTATTACAGATATTTTGGCACAAATAAACCTTGTTTTTCTATTATGTTCTTTATCTAACTTCTATTGGTGTTTGTTTTCCAGTGTATTGTAGGCCACATTTGTAGTAAATGGCTTAAATTGAGGTAGTTTATTGTATTAACCAAGACTGTATTGTGTTACACAGTCAAAATACTGTTCTGATTTCAAGTTGTTTAAATATTCTCTGACATAGGGGAATGTAGTTGTGTGTCTGTTCATTTTCTTCATTTTAATTCTCGGTGATTAACTTCTTTGTCAAGTGTTGTTGGAATCCATCATTAAGGATGGTTGTATTCATGTGTTTTACTTCCTTCTTGATTTCTTCAGTATTATAGATCTTACCAGAATTAGACTGGACCTTACACTTTTACCAGGAAAGAAAAAAAGACAGAAGGAGCCCATATGTTTGTCATAAGAATAACAAAATTACATACTTTTCTAAGGAGACCCTCTGGAATTTTTCCTGATGTATCATTAGGCTAGTCAGTGGCTTGATCTTGCTAGTTATGAGAACTTGACAATCTGTGATGCCTGTTTTTACACTGTTGTGTTGGTTTGGTTTGTACTTGTACTTACTGTTATCCATGTGCTTCATGTAAAATCTGTGGTATATAAGTTATTTAACCATCACACATAAGTATGGGCATTTATCTTCTCTTTTCATGTGAATTGTATTTCTGGAAATTTTCTATTCGAGTATTATATGAATTTGAATCCAATATATATAGTATGCAGCATTTTTATAAATGTACTGTCATCATGTAAGAGCCACATCTTAGGTGTTGCCTTTGAAATGTTTTGTGCAGATGGTATTGAAGTTCTGGTGACAGGAGGGAGTTTTAAATAACAACAACAAGTGTGTTGTGTGTACGTCAAGCAGCTAGGACATGTTAACTGAATTTTATCTGGTCTTTTTAGGAGCTCTGAAGAATGCAACAAAAAACAGCCCAGTGATTGTGACACTCTTGAATACAGAAATGGGGAAGGTAACAAATGTAAGGGTTGGTATTATTTATTGTAATTTTGTCTAAAGATTTCTGGTATCTTATCCTTAACATATCCTGTAGTTGCATGGTGTAGACATTTCTCACACATTGAAAACATGAGAAAAAAGTTCTGATTTCCAATAGGAGTAAAAAAATTCTGATATTGGTATTCCAAAGTTCATGAAATTCGATGTGTGTATTAATAAACAATATAAACCTGTAAACAAAAAACTTAATTAATCAGTTTTGTTTTTAATTATCTTGGAAGAAATTTGGCTTCAGTGAATATGAATGATGGTAAAGTTCTATATCATTTAGCTATACAGCTATTATTATATAAACAATCATAACTTTAATTACATCAGTAACATGCTGTAATGATCTAATACATTTGGAAAATACCAATTCTTTGCACTGTTTTAATGCATGAAAATCAATAGCAAGGCCTTTTATAACTTCCTTTTGTCAATGTACTTTGATTGTGATTTAGCTTAATTAGGAGTTATTAAATCATTACAAATACTATTACAGTTGGTTTGTGATGGTTGTATACATTATAAGTATGATACTATTTAGATGCAGTAGTAAATTACGTAGCACTAGGAAAGCAAACTCTAAAAGCCTGAAGTTGTTCTAATATAAATGTTAATAACATACTCTCTTTTGCTTTTGGGAGTTCATAAACAAATGTATGCAAAGGTGTTCTCTGTTGTTGTTTCTTTCTATCTTCTTCTAACAGTAGTGCCTGCCTTGGAACACCCTCCTATTGTCCCAACTGCTCGTAGTAAGTACTTACAACCTTCCTGCCAGAATCTTAAAGTTCTTTAGCATTTTAAACACTGCTTAGTTTGTGTCTAAAACAATATAATCATATTCTGGTTTTTTACCTACTGTGACTTTTTATAACCAAAATAACAAACTGTAGAAATGGCATGATTTATGATTATTTATTTTGGTTCCAGTTCCTTTTATTATCTATAGATACTTTCTAACTTAACTAAAATAAATTTAAAAGTCAACTTTTTTTGTAACTGTAGAGACATATGTCTGTGTATCTGTATATGTGTGTATAATTCTATATGGTTAAAACAGTTAAGATGGTATAAAATGCCAGTGATAACATTCTATGAGAAATGTTATTGTACTGCTAGCACACAGATACACGTTTGTGTAGTGAAGTATTAGTTGTAACCATTTAATGTTTTAACATGTTTGTATTGTGAAGTGTTAATTAACTGCACTTGTATTTTGTACTAGAGGTACAAGAGAAATCTACAGTAAATGTATCACATATTCAGAAAGTTTTATATCTTTCAATAAGTTTCATAAGAAATGGACTGTGTTCTTTAAAGTTATTCTAAAAGTGAAAACTGCTTTTTCAGTCAGAATGTTTAAAATTATGAATGTTAATGGAATTAATAACACATAAATACTTTTGTGTGATCTGGACATATCCAAGCCTCGGGTTAAGATGTCTTGTTTTAGAAACATGATAATTATTTAAGCTGCTTGTTGCTGTCAAATCGTACAGCAGAATCGGTATTGAAAGTAAATACTGATGATGAAGACTGTAAATCCTGCAATATATCAGTCTATGGTAGCTGTAGGTTTCTGGAGAGACTGATTAGTTGAAGTCTGAGAGAATTCTTATGAAACTGTAATATTTGAAACCAACCAACTCGTAGCTTGTGTTAGGCTTAGTTATGTAAAAGAGCAGTTTGTGATATGTCTAAAACTGTTATTTTTGAGGTTTTAGTCAAATAACATTAAGTGATTTTGTTTAAAAAAAACCTTTTATTTTATCATTGTTCAAGTGGCTGCTTTTATGCAAAATATTGTTGTCATTTTCATCTGTGATGTAGCTAACAAAAGCCACATGTTCAGACTGTCTTAAAGAAAGGAAAGTTGTCGTACTGTGAGATAAAATTAGTTGTTTATCTGTGGTATATTCTAGAATCTTTAGTCATACACATAAATTGCATAAGACACAAATCTGAGTTTAAAAAATGCATTAAAAGGACATCATGCTACTAAGGTTCATTCTACTTCCAGTGCTGAACATGCCAGTCTATGAGTGAATTCTAATTGTTTGTAGGTGTGCAGCTAAACTGTAGGGAAAGTAAGGTAGCTATTTCGTCAGCTTTCATTGCCTTAATGGTATTTGGGAAAAAAAACCTTTAACTCTTGTAGAGATTCCTATAAGTGTTCAGATTCAAAGATCTACAGGGTGTCTCGAAAGTCTGTAAATATAGGCACTTCTTTAATGAATTTTATAGAATGTGTTCCACATGCTGCTCTTATGATAAAATAACAGACTTGGAGACAGTATTTTCATTATCTTTGAACAGTGAAATATATTCATATCATTGTCAGTGGTCTAACACCAGGGGTCTCCATTACTCACAAACAGTGAATGGCTTTGGAAATTAGCTTTTTCTGTAGATTTGACCATGTACCTAAATGAATTAAATCTTAGATTACAAAATGAAAGTGACTTTATCTGTGATATGTACACAAAGGTAAAAGCATTTTGGTAAAAACTAATTCTTTTTGAGTCCCAGTTGATGAGGAGTTGCTTCATTCACTTTGTTGTGAAAAGTTAAAGCAGGATGCCCATTCCCATGCAGGTTTGCACAAGATATCCTTTCTGACCTGAAACTGTGGTTCAAGGATCGTTTTTATAATCTTTACATGAGTGTAACAGAGTTAAGGATCTTCCAAAACCCATTTGATTGTGTTGTTGATGAACCTGAGGTGATTGATCTGTAATCTGACAACATGTTGAAGGACAAATACAAAGAAGGGAAGCTGACAGTTCTATAAATGTCTTCCAAATGATCAACATGTCATATAAAAAAACAACTTTGCTTGAGGATTCATTTCAGTTTTTGTCACCACCTTTTTCTGTGAAAAGATATTTTTAAAATGAAGTACATGAAGTCTAGTTACAGATCAACCTTATCTGATGAGCATTTGCAATAACATTGCAATGATAGGGAGCATACATTAAGTATAATTTTGTCAGAAAAGCATGGTTTCATGTTTCTCACTAATGATACAAAAAATGATTCTGCATCTTACTTATTTTCAGTATATGCTCTTATGAAAAATAAATCTATGATGTTGTATTCTGATCATGTATGCATCCCTATTTAATTTTACTATGACCCCTCTGACCTGCGAAGCCTAAAAAGATCTACTTTCCAGTCCTTGTCTAAAAAGGTTTGGAGATTCCTGGCCTACACTGCTAGTCTCTTTAAATTTAGCAGTTTCCTAACAAGAATGTGGGTGATTGTTGTTTTTTCTCTCTCCTGGAATGACATGCATTACATTCAAAAGCCACCTTTCATTAGGACTAACCTTTTGTATCATAAAGCAGGATTAACTCAACCTTCTCATGCTTTGATAAATCAACAATCAGTCATGTACCTGAAATTAATAAAAGCTGCAAATCACTTATAATTCTAGACCTTTCAAACACTCTTTACTAAACTTTAAAAAAAAAGATAAAAAGATTATTCTAAATCACCAACACTTAATCACATCAAAATGCCCCCATATTTCATAGTTAAAGAAGATGAAAACAATACTATCCATTTTCTGCAACATTCACTAAGATACTTATAATCTACTTACAGTTACAACTCCTTTGTTTACTCACTGTGGAACAACAAGGAGCTACATTGATCCACACACTTACGAAGACCCCAACCAAGCTGTAAGAGAATTTGCTAAAGAAATTGATGCTCTGCACATTACTATAGAAGCTATAATTGGCGGAGGTAAGTGGTGTTAATGATTTTGGTTTTTGTGGAATAGGTGAGAATCCGTCGTGGTCATGATTTTTTTATATGCTTCGACTTCACAACTTTTGTGTTGTATAACTTGTGTACTAGTCACAACTGATGATCTTTAAAAAAATACACAATTTTTAAACATAATTCATGAAAACAATTATTTTCTTGGTATGTAATTTGCTGGGTTTGATTTTTGTGGAATGGTATATTTGTTTGTTTTCATAGGTATGATATCACAAGCTTTTTTTATTTGCATACCAGTTAATATTAATGATCACATGAAACAAAACAAAAAGAACACCCAACTTTTTATATAACTGAAGAAATGATTGCTTTCTCTGTAACTGTTTGTGTTGGTTATTGTTCCTGTGGTAATCTAATTCTCACTAAATTTTTTCTTATTAGAGTTGCATAGGTCGTACATGTTTTATAAAGTAATTCATCAAACCGTTTATTAAAGTACATCCATATTTCTCTTTTCATTCAATTTGCACAGTTTTTTTAAATGCAGAAACAAAAAACTGGAAAACTGTTCATAAATATGTTCATAAATGTTTGCATATTTTTTTTTCTTACTTAGGTGAGTTTGGAGACGTATGCAGAGGTAAACTGAAAGTTCCGGGACGACCCGAGATTACTGTGGCTATAAAAACCCTTAAACCAGGCTCCTCAGACAAAGCTCGTATGGACTTCCTCACAGAGGCTAGCATCATGGGGCAGTTTGATCACCCCAATGTTATCTACCTACAAGGTGTAGTCACAAAAAGTAACCCAGTCATGATCATCACAGAATTTATGGAAAATGGATCCTTGGATACGTTCTTACGGGTACATTTGGGTATATAATATAAAGGGTTAAAATATTTTAATCAGTGTGTTTGAAGGTGGGTTTTTCTAGGAATAGAAACTAAACTTTTAATAACCACTGAGTAGGATGAGCAGTTACTGTAACACTGCTGTCATAATTAGTTATGTGTATGGAAAAAAAGCTTTTAACAACTATTTGAAATAGTCAGGGCCTAGCAAGGCCAGATGGTTATGGAGCTTGATTCACAATCTGAGGGCCATATGTTCGAATCACCATCACACCAAACATGCTCACCCTTTCAGCCATGAGGGTGTTTATAATGTGACAGTCAATCCCAGTATTCGTTTTTTAAAAAGAATATCCCAAGAGTTGGCAGTGGGTGTTGATGACTAGTTGCTTTTCCTCTAGTCTTACACTGCTAAATTATGGATGGCTATTACAGATAGCCCTTGTGTAGCTTTGCACAAAATTCAAAACAAACAAGCAGTAGTTGGCTAGTAAAAAAAAATGTTTACAGTTTATCTTAACATTTTTCATGAGATTGATTACTGATGAATCAATACAGTATCTCACAGGTCTTTTGTTTGTTTTCTTTCAGGCAAATGATGGAAAATTCCAGGTTATTCAGCTTGTCGGGATGTTACGAGGAATTGCAGTAGGAATGCAGTACTTGTCTGAAATGAGTTATGTACACAGGGTAAGTAAGCAGGATGCTTTACAAATAAAATATGTATACAACACATGTTTATCAAATTATACCTTCAGTTTCTCAATGACATGAAAAAAGATTCCATTGCAGAATTATTTTATGAAATAATTCAACAGTTTTGAACAAAATAAAAACTTGTTGGTCTAGCTCTAGGATTTAATATTCTTAATTAATGTTTCTTACAGGATCTTGCTGCCCGTAACGTTTTGGTTAATTCAAGTTTAGTTTGTAAGATAGCTGATTTTGGTCTCTCTAGAGAAATAGAAAGTGCAACAGAAGGAGCATACACCACCAGGGTAAGCTTCAAGTTACAAAGTTTTATCTCTTCTATTGATAAGCCAAAGTTGTTGTTTTTTTTTACACAAAGCTTTGAGGTTAAGTTATAGTAATAAACTAATATGCATATGTGATATTTTTAAAAATTAATATGTACCTTCAGGCAATCAAATTTTTTGTTGTAGATACAACACTTACAGATTTAAGTTTTTAAACTACTTGTTGTGAGAATAAAACTAAAAGCTTTAAGCCCAGGTGAAAAAATAAATTGGATGAAAGAAAAACATTGAAGCATTTTGAAACTTTGCAGATGTCCATTTTACTGATTTATAAGCTTGCTTTGTTACTTCTAATCCCCAGATATAATTCTAATTTTACCATTTGATATCTTATAATTCTTAAATATGTGAATCTGCTTTTCATATAAAAAAGAAAACAATCTAAAATTAGTTGTGTTTCACATGTGACAGTGTAAGTTCTTAGAGAAACATTTCTTAATTGGAGAACTTCAGATTATTCTGAGAGTCATTGAGTTTTAAGTGTCCAAGTTTAATACTACTGTCTTGTTGTAGGGAGGAAAAATTCCAGTGAGATGGACAGCCCCTGAGGCCATTGCTTTCAGAAAGTTTACATCAGCTAGTGATGTCTGGAGTTTTGGTATTGTCTGTTGGGAAGTGATGTCATATGGAGAACGACCATATTGGAATTGGCCTAACCAAGATGTAATTAAGAGCATTGAGAAAGGTTACAGACTCCCCCCACCTATGGTAAGTGTTTTAACTAATCACAATAATGAGCCCCTCGCTAGTACAGCAGTAAGTCTTCCGTTTAACAACGCTAAAATCAGGAGTTTGATTTTCCTCAGTGGGCTCAGCAGATAGCCTGATGTGGCTTTGCTATAAGAAAAACACAAAAACACACACAATGACGATCCATGATTGGAAGGTTTAGAGAGACTATATTTGTTAGTTTCTTAACCAAAGCTGCTTTTTTTTGCAGTATTACAATAAAATTGTATTTTATAAACTTGTAGTAATTTGTATCATGTACATACATGCATATGTACACACAATTTTTTTAATTATTTAACAATGAAAATTATTACAAAGTTGAAAGTTACCATCTTCAGAATCTTTTTTTTAGAAGATTCTTTTTCTAAAGTGGAAAACAGAAAAGAATCAAGTTTCAGAGGTTGATAAATGAACTTGTAAATATTGCTTCATAATAAAACTGTTATTGAAAATCAAAAGACCAACTTAACCAATATTCTTATTAGTGTTTTAAAGAAACGACTTCATCAAGCAAAGCATAATATACAATTAAGTCTGATGTTATAACTTAACTTTCAGAATAAACTGGTAAGTAAATTACTATGTTTTATTAGAACAAGCATATTGAACAACCTTAGTACATCTGTCAACACTGTTAGAGGATGCATAGTATACCTTTTACTTCTAATTGTACAATACTTGAATTTACAGTGATACTTAGAACCATTTAATCTATGTATTATTTCTTTGCACTTGTGTATAATGTTTAAATAATAAATAATATACAATGTTAAAATAGTTACACAACTAAAAACATGATAATTAAGGTCATTATATGACCACTAAGTGACTAATGTTTTGACATTGCAAGGTCATATGAAGGAACCAGTTGCAAGACATGATGTTGTCAACTTTTTAATGGTCATGTACTGACCTTAATTTAAAATAGTTTAAATTGTGTATCTATTTTGATGTTATTTAATATTTTAAAGTAATTTCCAAATCATAATTTGTATTATTGGTTTGTAGAAACTTCAACAATTCAAATACTAGGTAAATTATTTTTTGTTTTTTAACAAGGTGTTGTTGAAATGAAACTTTTTAAACAGAGAAACAAAATGTTTTGATAACTGGTTCTTATTGTAAGTGTAGGTCGGTAAAACTAACTCTTAATCAGACTTCATTTGCTCATAAAATAAAAATGTTACACATATCCTGATTATATATAAAATAATTCTTTTACCTACTGTAGAATGTACATAACATTTTTTGTAAATAAAACAGTACAAAAACATATATTCTTGTGAATATCACTGTTGTTTTATATGTATATAAAATGACAAAAGAATACTGTAAAACTGAAATCAGTGATAAGAATTGTCACCATCTTTACACTTTCAAACACAATGAGAACTGCAAGTCTCATGAATGTGCTATGAATCTATAAATATTTAGATTATTCTCCTTGTCAGATTGAGAAATCTCCTTATGTGCATCTGAGTTGGAGGTGTTTTGCATTGGTGCGATGGGCCTGGCATGGCCTAGAATACGAGGGTTCGGGTCCCCCATGGTTGAAAGAGCAAGCATATTTGGTGTGATGGGGATTCGAATAAATCAAATAAATGACGTTTATCTGAGCAATAAGAAAACTGATGAATCAAAAGAATATATTCGTGGGTTCGGGTCGGGCCCGCGTCGTCGCGCTAAACATGCTCGCCCTCCCAGCCGTGGGGGTGTATAATGTTACGGTCAATCCCACTATTAGTTGGTAAAGAGTAGCCCAAGAGTTGGCGGTGGGTGGTGATGACTAGCTGCCTTCCCTCTAGTCTTACACTGCTAAATTAGGGACGGCATGCACAGATAGCCCTCGAGTAGCTTTGTGCGAAATTTCCAAACAAACAAAAGCATTGGTGCATAAAACAGGATTGACTTTTGCTTTAGTCTCGCTTGTGATGGAATATATATCTCAGCTTTCGGTGTCAGATTGTTATACAAAGAGAAGTAGCTGAGAAATAGAAAATATTATATTTTCAAACCTTCCATCTTTCCTGAGGGCAGCAAAATAACTAATATACCAGAACAGTAATAATAATAATAAAAAAAAATTCACTTCTGAGGAGAGATTCTAGATTGTGACTTGTAAATACGCTTTAATTTTCTGAATTTGTTGAAAATTGGAAAAATGCACGTGTTACAAAAATGCTCACATTTCTTTGCGTCTTTTTTTGGTGTTTTGTAAAATAGTTTGTTAGATTTACATGAGAGAGAAATTATTTTAAATGTTTTCCAATGCATGCAGAAATTCTGCCAATCTAACTTGGCAGTTCAGAAACAATACTTTTAGAAACACACCTGATAACACAATGTGTATTTTATTGTATGATTCCTTAAGAGAGTATAAGTAGCTGTGATTTTTTGTTTTTTGTTTATGTAACAACAAGCATGTGAAAATGTAAACTTCACAGTGGATGCTTCCTGCTGATATTAGTATTTTTGTTTTAACAGGATTGTCCAGAAGCCTTGTATCAGCTCATGCTAGATTGTTGGCAGAAAGATCGATCACACAGGCTGACTTTTGCAACAATAGTGAAAACCCTCCACAAACTGCTCAAGTGTCCTGAAAGCCTTCGGAAAATTGCACAAAACAGGTAAAATATGAACATGAATCAAAACAGTGAATGAATAAAGTAACAGAAGTACAGTAAAATTTTGGATATGCATTTTAATATATTCTATATTCATTTTATCAGTTTTTTTGCGAAATTAATTCACAAGAAGGTTGCTCTAATGAAGGATTTTTTTTAAGGTTCATGTACTCAGTAATGTACAGTTTGATTATCTGGTTTGAATTTTTGAATGTAAGATGTAATCCATTTTTAGGTTGTCTGTATGTACAATAGCAGACTTTATGAATCCTAGGCATTTATGATAAATTACTAGAAAGGAGATTGAACTATTTATGTAATTTCTATATATAAGCTTCTTGGTAATAAATTTATGAATTATTTTTTTATTTTTAAATTTTGAAAAAGGTAAAAACCTTTCAATATTATGATTTATGCTAGTGCATTACATAACAAGCAACTATTTTACAATGCTGGTAATGGAAAATATCTGTGTAATATGTATAGAATTGGATATGTGTTAGTTCAATCATGATACAGAGTACCTCATTTAAAAACACTCAATGTCATTAGCTGCAGTTCCATAAGACATCAAATGACTGTTCCCAGTATCATGGTATTTATCTTTTTACAGTAACATGATAAGTAAAACAGATTTTTTTATTGTACTTTAAGACTGGAAGCAGTCCAGTTGTTAAATATTTAGTGTTTATATGTATATTTACTTTAATACATCTGTGTTATTGAATTGGTTTTTTATACCATTGTGTAAACAGCTAAATATTGTGCTTAAGATACATAGGATAGGTACCTCCTTAAGGTAGCCAAATGCCTGCTGACGCGCGCATGAATGGATTAATGAGATTCCCACTGTCCCTATCTACTATCTAGCCAAACCACAGCCAAAGGAAGGGGCCTGGAGAAATCAGCGACACAAGAAGGAACAGTGTATTTGCATGTTCATTACAATAAATGTATTTATCCCAGACATAAGGTATAAGTGTTGTGGCTGGCACATAAAAATTTCTTGATTGTTAGTACAATGTATTCAATGATTTAAACATTTTGATTTTTGTAATATAATTGTTAATATATGTTTCTAACTAGACAAAATCCACTGGACCCCAATGCTCCTGATATGACTCAATATAAGACAGTTGAAGAGTGGTTAAACAGCATTAAAATGATAAGGTACCTTGAGAACTTCCAGCAGGCAGGTATTTCTTCAATGGAGTCTGTAGCAAGACTTACCCTTGCTGATATTACTTCTCTTGGTGTAACACTTGTGGGCCATCAGAAAAAGATGATTGGTAGCATCCAAACTCTGAGGGTTCAACTTAGTGCCAACTCATCTGAAGGACTTCTTGTCTAGAGGAACTGAAAGTGAACATTGCAAGTATTTGACCCTTCACTTGAGTTTATTTCTATCTTTGAGAAAAAGCCTTGTGGACTTGCAGTTCCACTTGCTGCCATTGTGTTTCATTTGGCAAAACTGAGTTAGTGCTTGCTCCCTCAAAGACTAAAGCAACTGTGATGAAGTTAGTGGGAAAGAAATCATGATTCCATCTGTGTAGTTAAAACATATGCAAAGTAAACTTGATCTATCTAATCTGTACGGAAAACCTGGAGAACTTAGTGATGTAAGAACAAGTTCTCTCTAGTACAGCAAGAGAAGGTTGTTCTTAACTAAATTGTGGATTTTACCAAATTTGCTATGAATGCTATCTTGTAGTGCTACAAAAAAAGGATCTCACTTAGGCAACTTACAGCAGAATTTGAAATAAATCAGCTCAAATTTTCTTGTCGAAAAAAGGTCTAAACTTGAAAGACATATCAGATTGTATTATACAAACATAAGTAACCATATCAGTTACTGAAAGATGTCATGTACTTATAATAACTATTGCTTTGTTTCAACAAATCAGAAAATTATTTTGTACTCTGCGAGATGGTAACGTTTGTTTGTTTGTTTTTAAGCTGAAAAGAGTAATGTATGTGGGCATAAGCTTGTCAGATGTTGCTGAAACTGTTCAAAGATTTATGAACAGAGAAAAATATAAGAACAGTTGTACCCAGTAATTCAGAGAGTACATCTCTCATTTGAGTCCCAGATGTTTTAAGTAATGTGTCAACATATAAACTGCAAAGTTCATTTGCTTTTATAATTAGTTGGTTGAAAAATCATATCTGGTGCTTATTAATATTTGTGTATTTCTAGGTTTCATTTTATCATTTACCTATTTTGACTGGAATGCACAACTTTTCTTTTTAACTTCATGTTAAAGTTTTATTTGTCCGTAGAATAATGGCAATGCTGATTTATCAAAGTAAGATGGTTTCACGTGTTTAAAATGTGTGACACAAGAAGGAACAAACAATGTCAAAGTTTAAACATTGGTCAAACATTTACACACAGTAACTTTACTTAGTTTATCTTAATGCGATATATGGTATAGTGTTGTGGGCCTACAAAACCCTTAATTTTTGAAGTTGTAAGGTCACAACTTTTTTTCAACGATATTTACTGGAAGAAAAGATACAATTTGTTACTTTGTTAATTAAGGTTGCAAGACAACGAAATTCAAAATAAAGTTAATGATAGCAGAATTTTCATGTAAGTGGTTAATTTATTTCTATGTTTTTCTTGACTGATAGTGTTTAAAAGTTGGTGAGTTAGAGTGAAGACATTGTAAAATAACATGTAAAAATTCTTGTAAAATAGTTTACCACCATGAGACATACTTTAAGACACTTTTGAAACATACAAGATTTCTTGTAGTGTATATGTATATATATGTTACAAAAAACAATTTTTTTTTGTGGCATTATTAATATATGAAATATGGGTTGTAAAGTTACTTGGCATATATTAGGGTTACTTGCTTCTGTAACCCAAATACTAGCTTCTGTGTGTGTGTGGCATGTAGTGGGGCTAGTCATTACTGGAAAAATTTAATTTTGAAACAAAATTGAAGAGGTTAGTCATGTAACTTTTTAGACTATTCTACAAGTAGGAGTGCGATGGCCCTCAACAAATGCCTATAGCTGAAAGTGCACTATTCAGTGTTCTGAGGTCAGGTCTCTGTAAAGGTAACAAAACATGAGAGCTGTATAGTATAGTATTTACATTCTGGTATAGCTAATGTTCTCGTTTTCTTTATAAACCATTTTTTAATACACTATCTTAAACTGTAACTGACATTCTGTTTGACTAATTCATTTATATGAATGCTTTTGTTGTTTCAAACCATTTCAGAATTTATATTATTGCATACCCTAGTAAAAATGTATAAACAGCATCACCAGTTAACTATTTTACTAACTGGACTACTACAAAACCAATATTCAACCACCAAGGCCTCAACTTACACTTAAATTTTTGAACTTGGAACTTTATTTTAAATATAATAAAATAGTTTATGTTGGAAGTGTATTGACTCTGCAGCTACAAATATACAAGACAAACAGGAATAAAAGTCTAGTTTTGTTACAATTAACCACCAAAGCAAAATCTATCACTTGGTAAAACAACAAGAACTTGCATCTTCCTTCTACTGTATTGTTCATACTAACCTATTATTTGTAAAAACTAAACAGTGCACTCAGCTTTCATTCAATGAAGGTTTTGTAACAATTATGATAATTCTAGATTATTACTAGAAAAGTTGCATCTAAAACTCAAGTTTTTTAAAACCACATTTCACTTCACATTCCATTTATTTACAGGATAAAAAGTATTACAATTCATTCTGAGAAGTAAAATGGGAGATATAGGATATATTACAACTACTTCATTTCTATCATTTGTTTACATAATGTTGTTTTTTCACCAATATATGGCTGTGTAAAATATGGTAGAAAAACCTAGTTTTAACCATCAATAGAATGTTAAATGCCAATAGTTTTAAAGTTACTGTCACAAATCATAATAATCATCTTGATTAACTAACCAGAAACACACACTTTTACTGGCTGTGGAGATACTGTAACAAGAAAAATATTAAGTTTGCTTTCTGTTTCTGAGAAATGATTATCTCCTGATCTAATACCTAGAAAACATTATTAACATAACTTTGTCATGAAATAAGTATACAGTACCAACTGACTGTCCATAGGGGGTAGAGGTCACAACTATTACAAAGTTATGGGAATAATGCTTCTATGTATTTTAATGTGTTCATGCCTGTATAGATGTATGCATGCAGAGAAATGCTTCAGTATTTGTTATGTAGATATTCTAGTATCAAACACTGTCAAATGTTCCAACATGTAAACAAAATCCAAAACATACACAAACTAATTACATTTAAGAGTTATGCTAAGTCTGCATGTAAATTTTGCTGCTTGTGTATATATATATATACATACACATCTGTTCTCTTGCTTTTTGTCAAAATCTTGTAATAAGTAGGGTGGTAAAAGTTCTGTTAAGATGACTCATGAAAGCTGGTTTCTGTTATTCAAAAAAACCATGAATATCTAATAAAAAAAAGTTTATAAAAATATGTGTTATTGTGGATTATTTAAATAACATTGTAAATCTAAAAGACAGGAAAATACTTCCATAATGTTATATATTCTTGTATTATATACACACTGGATGTCCTCATAAAACAGCTGTAGTGAAATATACACTGCTTATTATTTCTACCAACAAACTTCCTTATTAACAAAAAATTTTAAAACTTAGTGTCCAGTACCTCAACAAAACAGCTTAAGATACAACTGATACCATTAACCAGTGTGTACAAGATGCAGTAAATTGCAAGTGATTAATTTTATGACATCCTCACCTTAGCTTGTGGAGATAAATAGGGGGAGAGTACGTTTTCACCTATTTGTACTTGTATGTCAGTAAGTTTCTCACAAAGTGTTCCATTTCATATTTAGCAAACCCTGTACAGTGTCAACAGATCCTATTATACACCAGTAAGAACAAGGAAGTCTCTCTCTCTCTCACCAGATTTGATATAACAGTTAAGTTTCCATAACAAATGTTTATACACCAGTAAAAAGTTGGTTGGGTTGTTGATTTAGGGTGTTATGTCACAAAGCAGCTAGTGGCTATCTGTGCCAAACATCCAGTCAAAGGTTAAAAGTGAATTTAGTAAAATTCATAACAGGAAATTAAGATAAAACAATGTTTAAAAGGAAAAACAATTAGTATAAAACCAATATTTACTTCTTGTCTACAACATTAAGAGAACAGTACTTGAAGTTGTAAAGAACCTTCTGCAGCATAACTGTAATAATCATAACTAGCCAGGAAGACTAACAGGTAAGTACAAAAACCACTGGCAGTCACTTGAAATTGGCCTTTCCAGTACTGGTTTCCAGTTATTTGATGTTATAGCCATTTTCAAAAAGGAAAGTGAATAAAAAAAGTTTTAAAAGTATAATAATAACTCACCAGGATAACTAACAGGTAGTTCAAACAGTAGCATTAGGCACCTGAAGTTGGCCTTTCCAGTCACTTAATGTTAGGGTCAGTTTCTAAATTTCAAATCGAACCACATTAAAAAGGTGTAATGTATAAATTACAAAAAATGGCATTAGTTTTTGAAAGGCCATGAATCTTTTTAAAAACATGACCAAGGTAGATGGTGTTACCATCACCAATAACATGCATAATGTTATGGACAAACCTTGGGACAGAACATGTTCCAGTGGTGCTGTTGTTGAACCGAGAAAAGACTATTTTTAGACAGTTTTCAAAATATTACAAAATCTACAAAACAATCTCTAATTTACAATATTTATTTCCATTATTCTAAAAACACAAATGTTAAACTTTGCATCAAATGTATGAATAGTCATGTTTTACAAAGGTTTTCTTTTCTTCAGGTGTGGTTTGGTCCCTTTTATCCTCTCTTTATTTGGCTTTTTAGTTCTTGAGGCAAACTTCGTCTTCTGGACTGTTTTAGAACTTGGTGTTACTTTACTTGTGCCTTTATTATATTTTGAGGTTGAAATCTGTGGACTGTCTTCACTAGGCCTGTCCAATAATTTTGTTTCTTTTTCTTTAGACATGCTCATGTTTTCATTTTCCTGTTTGCTGAGTTTATCTAAGGAATAAATCACATTATGAATATTTTGTAACCAAATACTACAACTATGTTTAAAACATATCCTCTAAATGCTGTAGCTAAACCTCTCACTAGCACTTTCAGTTCAAAATTACACTGTCAACCTTGAATTAATCTGCCTGTTCCCCTTTAAGTTAATTTTAGAGAAAGCCTGGTTAATTAAAATTGAGAAAAAACACATTTAAGGCTAAGACAAAGACAGCTATATCTACTTTTCATCACTCAAAGTGAATAATCAAGCACAAAAAGCCAATCAGATCTTGACTTAAGTATTTAGTGGAGAAACGAACAATCTAGATGAACACGTAAGAAACAGTGTCTACGTTTTAATGCTTGTATATCTGTCTGTAGTGTGATACTAAATAATACCAAAATATAATATTATTGGGGAAACTCAAATATAATTTAGACCTTTAAAACAAGCTTCTTTCTATTTTGAAAAAGGGCGTGCTCGAAACATTGCCAAGTAAATAAATTACTACCATAGGTTTTAAAGGTGATTTTTTTCTACTTATCTATATCTTGCTTCAGTTCATTTCTAGAGAAACTTGATTACCTTGATTAGGAATAAGGTTTGAAAATTTCTTCAACTTGGCAACAAAAAAATCCATCCATATTGTGTGTGTGAGGATAGAATCTTCTGGTGTGTTTCAAAGATGGGTGAAATCTATACTGTCTGTACCTAAAGCAGAAGTAAATATTTATATAGAACTTTGTGAACTACTGAAAAATAAATCTCAAAAATTAACTAAACTTTCAAGGTCTGAAACAAAATTACATTAGTCTTGCTTCTTGTATGCTTGACAAAAATGTTTTGGTAAATGAATAGATAATAATGAATGTATATATTGCAATTCAGACAGGAAACATCTGCAGTAACTAAGACAGGTGTGAATCAGAACACTGGGGCAGACAATGTGACATGGAAATGGATGAATGCACTTAACATAATAAATATCCACAAGACATAAAAGAACTTACTTAACTAAGCCTTCCTTCCCAAAATCCAGACCTGTTGGTACAACTTTTACATTTCGCTTTTTTAAGGCAAAATCTATCACCCATTCATTTTCTTCTGGCTAGAACAAAATAATGGCAGAATCTCACAAACTAAGAAGTGTACTGATATGATTTTATGGTTGGGTAGAGCAGCAAGAACATCTTTATACATAGAGTAAGATTGATACTTTCAACTATGAAACTTCACTGAGAAAATTAATAACCACATCAAAAAAAAACATACAATTTATTTCTAGATTTTGTTCAGATGCCTGCAGAACACTTGGGAACAAAAAGAAAAGTAAAATATTTTTGTTTTATCCAGTAGTAGATTTTCCACCAGCTTACCAGTATAGAACATGTAGAATAAACAAGATATCCCCCAGTCTTGGAGTGTGCATCAAGACAATCTATTGCAGCCAGAATCAACTCCTTCTGAAGATGAGAACATCTTTGAATATCTTTTGCATCCTGAAATAACGTTGAAAAAAAAAAAAGATACCATTAAACCAGTATCAATTAAGCAAGCAAGAGAGAGACAAAAATATCATCATACATCTGTTATAGAAGTAGACTGGCATTATAAGATATATCATTCTTTGTTTTTATCATTTCTTTACTCATGAAAACATCCCAGAAAACAAGATCACATCTGTATTTTACCCAAACTTGGTATTTTATATCAGTACCTCTTTGTACAATGTTTCCAAGGAGTTCACATGTTGTTTTAGGAAAGTCTTAACATCAAAAACTCAAAGGAAAATATAATTGTTAGATATTATACATCAAGGATATGAACATTTATGTGGTTAAAAGTATTTAACTTAATTATTAATTTTGTACTTTATGGATTATATGTTAAAATTGTTAACTGCACAATAAACAATATAATTGGTAACCAAGCAACAACAAGAAGTTCCTCTACCAGTAGATGATATTCTACTGAAACTGTAAAACAGCATATATATCACAAATGTTTTAATTATATACCTGTCCTCTCTAAAAGCAAAAAGAAATATTTATGGTTTATTAGGTCTGTTAAGGCTAATAGAAAGATAGTAAACACAACAGCTGTGGAGTTATAGGATGTTGAATGATGAAACAGATCTTCCTAGGTTTATTAAAGTATTAAAATACATTTTGTTAACATTTAAATAACCAACTTTTAGCTTAATGTTTGTCATAAAGTAGTGCTTGTTACAGAAACTAAATTATTTTCAGAATATCCCATTGGAACAACAGGTTAGGAATCTCCAACCCACTTGTGAGAATTCAAAAACTAATCTTTTTGACCTCCATGTTAAGTTTGTCATCACTTCATTCATCAAATATAACTTAATAAAATGATGATTCCAAAATTAGATCATAACAACACAGTATTTTGGTCAATGCACCTTAACAAAAATCAAAGTTCCTTTAGTTAGGTAGTATTGGGAAAAGTGTACCAGGGGTCTTGTTTTTACCTGTTGAGTAATCATTGATATCTGCAGAAAATTCAAAGAAACTAAGTCTTGTTATTTAAAACCATCCCAAATTTCAAGACTATCAGACTAATACTGAGCTACTCTTGTTTGACCAAATAAGACTTTCAACACACTCTTATCACACCAACAGCCCCAAAGTCTAGAGCATATTTGTACAGTAATGGAATGTGACTGTAGGACCCTCATTTTGTTGTTGTTGTTGTTGTTTTTTTTTTTTTTTTTTTGGGGGGTGGGGGGAATTTTGTTCAAAGTTACACCAGGGCTATCTGAACTTGTCATCCCTAATTTAGCAGTGTAACTCTTGGGGCTATCTATTGTAGAAAAACATTTTATACCAAATCAAACTACGGTAAACCCCATGTCTAAGGAATAAATGGGCGAGCATGTTTGGTGTGACTGATTTGAACCCACGACCCTCAGATTATGAGTTGAATGCCTTACACCCCTGGCTAGGCTGGACCCCTCAAAATATAAACTTTAGGTCAGCTAATCATTAAATTATGCCCAACCCACAAGTAATAAGTAGATACATCTTTATTCAGTTATAATGATTTACCAAATTTCCAAGTTAATACAATCTTAGAAAAAATTACAGACATTTTATTCAAGGATGGCTATAATATGTTGACCCATTTTATGACTTTGTCTGACCATTCAATGCAACAGACACACCACTTTTCAAGAAGTGGACACATTATTTTCTTTATAATTATTGTTAGAACTTAATTCACAAAATCCATTAAATAGAAACTTATCACCTACACAGTTATTTCAACATCTATTATTATTTCAATATTTTTTGAAGAGTTGAAAAATGTTTCGAGAAACACAGTGAATGTTTATAGTGGCTTAGGCTATTAATTTTCAAAACTTATTTAATGAAGAAACATATAATTATTTTATAATTAGTTAATTATTGAACTTTTTAAAACTTGTCTGTATAGGGACAAGTAAGCTTTGAATAGTTTTTATTTGAGTAGAAAGAATTTTTTGTTTGTTTTTGAATTACTCATAAAGCTACACAGGGACTATCTGTGCTAGCCGTCCCTAATTTAGCAGTGTAAGATTAGAGGGAAGCAGCTAGTCATCACCACCCACCGCCAACTCTTGGGCTATTCTTTTACCACCAAATAGTGGGATTAACCATGACATTATAATGATCCCACGGCTGAAAGGGTGAGCATGTTTGATGTGCCCAGGATTCAAACCTGAGACCCTCAAATTAAGAATTTCTAGTAGGTTTGAAAACAGTACTACATAAATTTGATCTGCAATGTTAAACCCAACTATTATAAAATAAATGAAATTCTATGATACACACATTCTACAATGGTGGGTGTGAAGTACATTTTGAAGCTTTAATATGTTGGCCATTGGTCAAAATGAACAAATCATTGTTATATAACAGGACATTTACTAGGAACTGTCAAAATATTATCCATTATTTAAAAATAATAATTGCAACACGTTCATACATATATATCACATATTTTAAAAATTCAAAATGCTCATGTTATTGTAAGAGAGGTTTTACTTTTTATAAGTTTTGCAAAATTAGAAAGTTTAAATTTTTCTGATGACTGACTTTGGTTGTCTTCACTTCAGGATCCTTAGCAACAACTCCTGTGCCACTGCATGGTGCATCAAGATGAACTCTGTCAAAACCAGTAATGACCTGGATAAAGAATATATACAAACTGTCACATAACTGATACTGATGAACTTACCTTACTGTCACATAACTGACTGATGAACTTACCTTACTGTCACATAACTGATTCTTTAAAATGATTAAAATGGGAAATAAATGAAACCACCAAGTTATAAATACTTCCCATGAAAGACATTTCAACTAATAGTTTAACTGTCCAAATTCATAGTTTAAAAACATAAACAAGGGGATATTGTGCAGGTGCACATATTTTCAATTTGGTGATAAATCTATTGTAGTGTTAATTTACTAGAAAACTAACAAAATACAAGATTTTTAAGGAGCCATTTTTTTTCCCCACTAACAATTCTTCAACAATGAAAATGAGATTTGGACAAGAAAAATTTAACAATCACTTACCCAAGTGAGAGTTTTTACGTTAATGTTTAAAAGAACATTACAGACTTTGGTTATTATTTGTGCTTCAGTCTATAAATATACAGAAAGTAAATACTTAAAAACATTAATGTTGATTAGTGGCACTCTTCAGGTGGACTTGTTACAAACATATCTACATGAAAAGGTGAAATTCAGATGAGCCGAGATGATACAATAAACAGAATTAATTTACCTTTGGAAAGTTTCTACCATCATGACAGCAAACTATGGTGTTCGTGATACCTAAGCGGTGGACATTTCCAACTATGGCTTTAGCTCGGTCTTTGTGAATATCGTTAGCAAACAAAACTCCTGTATTTTTCATAAGAGAAGCTAAAAAGAATACCACGGGTATTTAAAAATGTTCCATAACAAGAAAACAAAACAATCTTTAATAAAAAAAGGAAGCTGCCCAAGAAATATATAATTATATACATGAAAAACAAATTTCTGATTTGATCCAGAAATTAAAGGTAAAGTTTGAACACTTTAAAAATTCAAAAATTCTACATTCTGTTTCAAAGCAGAAAAATTACAGTTTTTTGCAGAAAAGTACCTTAAGATGGAATGGATAAAGAGACTTGGAGACAGAATTCATAGAATAGCGAGAGGTCCAAATGTTTTTTTTTTAACGTGCAATAACTTAGAAAATTTCATACCTAGTATATCAGTTTAACTGTTTTAGAATCTAATGGCCAACATAAAAAGTTTTGCACATACAACTGTGGGAATAAAAACGGTCTTATGCTCAGCATCAAGGCACTAAAACGGTATTATCTGCAAGTTATCCTATCCATACATGTAGAAGTCAGTACATGCTATCACATCTTGTAAACTTACATTTTATTACACTAGTATTTCATGAATGTGTGTCCATAAATTTGGAATCAAACTGTATTTTACGATTCAAATGTTAGTTTTATACGTTATCTAATAAGTTATATCAAAAGTTAGTAATGAAAACAAACAGCCAAGTACTGATGTTTTGTGTGTCACATAGTACACTGTCTTCCGCTTTTCCTTTAATAGTATTGTGGGTGTCATAAAAAGTACATTTGAAGGAATTACAAACACTAATTACACTATGTAATACAAGTTTTGTTCTTGGATAGTAAATGTTATTTCTTAATTGCTTATGTTGTAAAAGTACAAAAAATTACCATTATTCCCTTCAAACTTTGCTTTTGTGACCTGGACAATGAAATTTAGAAATTAACCTATTTTCTATGTAGAAATGGGCAAATTTGCACATTTTCATTTACATAAGCACTGAATAAAACAACATATGAATCAAGATTTACATGTATTTATACTAAAGTTAAACAAAAATGTTCAGAAGTGAGCAGTTTTTCAAGATTTTCGACTGTAATGTTAAATTACTTTCACGTATCAGTCCCTAAATATAGTCTTCCCATCATGTTTTCATAATATACTCCCAGGTTACAAAAGCAAAGTTTGAAGAGAAAAATAGGTCTTTTCCATTTACATTAGGCATAAGCAATTGTGAAATAACACTTTGTCCAGGAACATGAAAAAGTAAAAATGTTGTTAGAGAATGTTATTAGCTCAGATATCATTATATTCAGAGAACCCACTATGTTGGCTCCACCCAGGTCTACCTTATTTGAAAACACTTATTTCCCTGTGCCTACCTCTCATAAGTACAAGCTCATAATCATAATTCTGTAAATCTGTCAATCTTCCTACATTATTTACACAGATAAAACCATTACAACATTAGAAGAATTTGAAAAGTGGTGATCAAGACAATATTCTGATCAGAAATAATATTTCTTTAGACAAATAAAAAACTTACCTAAGAAGCCTGATAAATTACACTTGATTTTTGTGGTTTTGGTATAATAACTTATAATTTTATGTTATTCCAAAATTCAAAGAGGCTTAGCATGTAAGAAACACAAGTACAAACATTTTATAACTGTAAGTAGCAGAGATCTTTGTTTTCTATATTTATTTCTATTTACTGTTCTGTGTCTTAAGAAATATAACTGAAATTTATGAAGTTATCTGTCAGTAGTATAAATACACACACACACACTTATAATGCAAGTCACTGTAATTCACAAAATATTAGTACACCAGTACTAAGAGTAAGACATTTGTAAAGGTTAGTTTTATGTTATTCAGTATTGTAATATAAGTTCCACATGTACCACAAGATTTATAACTTGTGAAGCCATAATTAATTAGACATGGTTCAAAGGTCAATAAAACTAAAAATTAATAAGTGGAAATAAATGTATACTTTTATGTGATTTAAACTATATATTTAGAATAAAAACTATGGCTTTCTGTTACAATATACAGTAAATCTAGAAAGAAAAGTGGTAATTTAGATTTCCTAAATTTTTTATTGTGGTTACAAGGTTGGTCAAATTGACTACAACCAAATTAGAGAAAATAGCACACAAAATATAAATGTTTTTCTAAATAAAAACATCTGATATTTATTTAGGAGGTTAGAGAGATTAAGCAAATGAAATTTGACAGTTTTTAATAAAGACTAGTATTTTTAATATTACAATCAAATTAATTTGCACGTTGGATAGTTAACATTCCAAAAGCAAAAATTCACAAGCAAATTTTTAAAATTTAATTTAATAATTTGATATCTTATTTACAAAAACCTTCAAACATTTACTAATAGTACAAAAATGTTGCAAACACATAATTACATTATCAAAAGTTACAGTCAACCCATCTCACGATTACTGTAGTAGTTACACAGTAGGCACAATGCACCTAGCCCCACAGTCAAAGAATTATCTGATGTGTAGAAACAGTTTTAATTAACATTTTTATATTTCTTCTTTACCTGCAAGGTTCATAACTTTTCATTACAAACATGTGATTCTAATACATCTTACAAGTGTCAAGAGACGAATACACATGGACGTGGGCATGTGTGAAGCAATTTTACATTTACATTAGCAATTTTGGAATGTTTTTGTGTAGCGAAGGCCAAGATATGATAAACACCAAGGGAAAACACACTAAACATTCAGGTGAAATTAAGCAGTTTAAAAATATAACTTACACGCCCTTTCACCGTTTATCTTTTTGTCTTATCTTCAACAAATTATCTCTATGTGCACAAACAGGGCATGAAGTGTTCATGTCAACCTTTTACATTCTACATTGCTGATTTAGCAACAATTAACCATATAGCAGAGCAAGCAAAAACCACACACATTTTTTAGGTTTCTGAAGTTATACAAATGCAATATGCAAATGTACAATGTGCAAACTATTTTAATTCTTTACATAAAAATCCTCTTGAACTCTCAATTGTTAGAGTTTGAGTCAGGTTATTGTCAATTCACAGACACATCTTGAGTACAAATACTTGTGTAGCACACCTGATTTTCTACATACAATAGATTTGGATATTTTACAAAAATCTCACCACATTTCTCGTAGATACACAAAAGAAAAGTCAGAATTATAATCAAAATTAATTTTCTAATACAAGATCAGTCGAATCCAATAAACCAGTTCTCTGAAGATTTGGTTCTATTCCATCACCAATTTTATTTTGAAATATTTATCTATTTAGAATAATATTTATTTTACACCACAAACACAACTTAAGTATGAAAATTGACCGCCACTCCAGCATATATGAATTTGGTTTTATAACCAAAACAAATAAATAAAAGTTTCAATGACCAATAGGAGCTTATCTTGAACATTACCATACGGTTACCTATAGATATTTGTAACTAATACATTATTATCCATCACTTCAATATCAAAGATTCAATCATTAAAAATAAAAAAAAACACATACGTGGCATCTAATGCTTCAGTACACTAACACAGAGGTAACTGAATTTCAGAGTTGACAGACATTAATAACAGGGTTCTCTCCTCCAGCAGGGATGCAAGGAGCAACAACCTTGCCAAAGGTCTCAGCTTTGGCATTTCTGAACTTTTAAGGGAGAAAAAAAATAGTGTTTTGAAAGGACAAAGAAACAAAGAGTAATTTTGACTATTTCAAATAATGACTTGGTTTCATCTTAAAGAGTTACACCAGTAACTACTGATTTCTCTTTAACATAGTGTGTTCATCCAATCTTCAATTCAATACAATCAAATGGTGGCTTATTTTAATCATATGGAGTTAATTACCCACACCAATAAAAGCAAACAGTGGGTTTCTGGTCATCAAGAATTACTTCACCATGGTAACTATATGAGAAGTGAAAGTCTTTTGTGTTTCTTTGGGTTCTGTATAATCTGTTTAAACTCCATTATGCTTGAACCTACCTACATTACACTATTATTAACCGTATACGCTCATGGGATCCTAACAAAACTAAGAAATTTAAATAAAAAAACCATCAATGGAAGAAATAACATTTATTTCATCCAACAGTGCAGAAAGGAAAGATGTCAACTACGACCCATAATGTCAACCTAAGAATAATTTAACTACAACCTCGGTAAATATATAACATGGACATTTTCTAAATACATAACATCAGCCGTATCCTTTTTCAAAGACTTTTTTAACTTTAAATCTATTCTTAATAAACTAAATCACAAAGCCTTAATGGTTAGTTTTGATGTTATCTCCCTTTTCACAGAAGTACCAACAACTAAAGTCTGCAAGATAGCTTTAGAACTTTGTATTAAATAACCAAAGCTAACTACAAATAAATGGCCTAAGTATAGGGAATCCCATGTCACCAGTTCAAGGCAACATTTTTATGACTCAGATTGAATCACAAGCGATCAATTCAGCCTTACACCCACTACTATACTGGTACAGGTATGTTGATGATACAATTGCTGGATTCACATCTACAGAACACACACTTAGTTTTTTCAATCACATTAACTTTATACATGTACACCTGTGAACAGAAAAAAAAACTAACCAATTAGCATTTCTCAACCTCAAGACCACAAGAATCGATACACAATTCAAAACAGAAAACCACAGAAAAATCACCCATACTGGACTATACATTCCCTGAACTCAGCATATAAAACAAAATAAAAACTCAAAATATTAAGAAACCAAATAAACACAGCCACAAAACTATGTTCACCCAATAAAATTAATGATGAAATCAACAAAATAAAACAACACTTCATCAACAAATTTCAACCAAAAACTGTGGGAAAATTATATGCACACACCTAGACCAAACAAACAATAAATCCCAAGATACAACAAACTACAAAAACCTAACATCACTGATACCATATGTTCCCGACATCAAGGAAAAAATAACCAACATTTGGAAAAAATTTATAACAAAACACAACACTCCAGTAAACACCAAATTTATTCAGAAATTAAGTACAAAACTAAAGTCCATACTATGTAAAAACTACACTGACAAACACAACAACATAATTTATAAAATACAATCCAACAATTGACACAACTTCTATATTGGAGACACAAGCAGAAAAAATGGAAATTAGTTCCAAACAACACAAAAAACACCCTTAAATATTTCTGAACACTGCAAATCAAATACACAGAACATAACCCTAGAAAACGCCCAGATACTAAGTAGGAAAACAAATATAAACAAATGGAAAATCAAAGAAGCCCTACTTATACAGTAACTAAAACCAAAATTAAACCAATATAAAAGGAACACCTTTATACCTATACTAATTATTAACCTAACATTGAACTGTAACCCCCTACAATCCTGTACCCGTTTATACTCTCACCCCTAAGATGCGAGCCTCGCAACAGTCAGTTGCAAACTCTTTGTTAACCTGAATATGACCTAAGAAGGTCAAAACTTTCTCTACTTATCAATATATTTGTTAATACCAGCCATTCTGAGATACAGTGGCTTCGTTCCATCAATACAGCTAATTCTCCCCCATCAACACAGACAAACATGGCTTGGTTCCATCAATACACCTAATTCTCCCCCATCAACACAGACAAACAGTGGCTTGGTTTCATCAATACAGCTAATTCTCCCCCATCAACACAGACAAACATTGACTTGGTTTCATCAATACAGCTAATTCTCCCCCATCAACACAGACAAACAGTGGCTTGGTTTCATCAATACAGCTAATTCTCCCCCATCAACACAGACAAACAGTGGCTTGGTTTCATCAATACAGCTAATTCTCCCCCATCAACACAGACAAACAGTGGCTTGGTTTCATCAATAGAGCTAATTCTCCCCCATCAACACAGACAAACAGTGGCTTGGTTTCATCAATAGAGCTAATTCTCCCCCATCAACACAGACAAACAGTGGCTTGGTTTCATCAATACAGCTAATTCTCCCCCATCAACACAGACAAACAGTGGCTTGGTTTCATCAATACAGCTAATTCTCCCCCATCAACACAGACAAACAGTGACTTGGTTTCATCAATACAGCTAATTCTCCCCCATCAACACAGACAAACATTGACTTGGTTTCATCAATACAGCTAATTCTCCCCCATCAACACAGACAAACATTGAGTTGGTTTCATCAATACAGCTAATTCTCCCCCATCAACACAGACAAACAGTGGCTTGGTTTCATCAATACAGCTAATTCTCCCCCATCAACACAGACAAACAGTGGCTTGGTTTCATCAATACAGCTAATTCTCCCCCATCAACACAGACAAACATCGACTTGGTTTCATCAATACAGCTAATTCTCCCCCATCAACACAGACAAACAGTGGCTTGGTTTCATCAATACAGCTAATTCTCCCCCATCAACACAGACAAACATTGACTTGGTTTCATCAATACAGCTAATTCTCCCCCATCAACACAGACAAACATTGACTTGGTTTCATCAATACAGCTAATTCTCCCCCATCAACACAGACAAACAGTGGCTTGGTTTCATCAATACAGCTAATTCTCCCCCATCAACACAGACAAACAGTGGCTTGGTTTCATCAATACAGCTAATTCTCCCCCATCAATACAGACAAACAGTGGCTTGGTAGGCACTGTGCAAACAGTAACACACAAACTTTACCGTAACAAGAATATGTAACCTGAAAACATTAAATATAAGTACTAAATTACACATAATTCACCTATATGAGTGGTTTTTCCACCAGGTGCTGCACACAAGTCAAGAACCTTCTCATTTACTTGTGGAGCCAGAGCCATCACTGGAAGTAGTGATGCTGCCCCCTGGAGGATATAATGACCAGCTAAATACTCTGGGGTTGCACCTTAAAAAAAAAAAAAAAAAAAAAAAAATGTAGAAGTAAATACAATGCAACAAACTCTATTGTTAATATCTATTCTAAAACCTAATAGAAGACTACCAGCCAAGCTGATTAAAAACTTTGATAGAAACATGTACTCAAAGCATTTTAGTGACAAAAGTAAATAAAATTATAACAAAAGGATTAACTCTTGAATGTATAATTACTGTATTTGTAATATTTCATAAACAGAAGTAAATCTGAATCACTGCAAAAAATAGACATGATTATCTCATTAATATAAAGTTATTACACTTTACCTAAAATAACTGAATTTGGTTTATTTATCACATAGGTAAAAAAAAACAGGTATACTAAAAAATAAAGATTAGAAAAACAATTCAGGTACTATTAATACAACTATGAATAGTCAGAAACTTCCTAATAGGGTACTACTAACATACCCATGGAATTAGATTACAGAATCTAAAACTCAGATGCAGTTGAAAATTTTCTTACAACTTAACTCTAAACATCAGTAATTTTTCATGTGTTTTGTCTGAATTATTTTTATGATTTCCTAACAATTATCATCATATTTTGGAATAGAAAGACAAGTGAACCATTCCTGACTGGCTATTAAACACATCACTACGCCAATAAAACAAAGACTCGAACTGACGTTATCGTGCACATTAATAATGTTGTATATCTCATGGTTTTTCCAGACATTTACATTCCAACATTTTTAAATGTTTCAGAGAACTGGAAATCTTATGGGCCAACAAAAGTTTAATATTTTAATGTTTGTACATTCAAACACCAACATTTAAAATAGTAATTGTTCTGGATAATTTTATTTGTTGTCCAAAGTGCCATTTTGTTTGTCAGTCAACATAAGTGATGAAAGTAAAATCAGAAACCACTTTTTACGAATTTTATTCATTTTAGTCATAAAAAAAATCACAACAAGACTGTCTTCAAAGTATCTGGTAATGGGAGCCACAATATCCTGACCTATACTGATTATTGTATAAATATCAGATATTAGCTGACACATAAGTATTAATTAGGTTTGTGTCAAGTATTATTCACACACAGTAATTAGGTTTGTGTCAAGTATTATTCACACACAGTAATTAGGTTTGTGTCAAGTATTATTCACACACAGTAATTAGGTTTGTGTCAAGTATTATTCACACACAGTAATTAGGTTTATGTCAAGTATTATTCACACACAGTAATTAGGTTTATGTCAAGTATTATTCACACACAGTAATTAGGTTTATGTCAAGTATTATTCACACACAGTAATTAGGTTTATGTCAAGTATTATTCACACACAGTAATTAGGTTTATGTCAAGTATTATTCACACACAGTAATTAGGTTTATGTCAAGTATTATTCACACACAGTAATTAGGTTTATGTCAAGTATTATTCACACACAGTAATTAGGTTTATGTCAAGTATTATTCACACACAGTAATTAGGTTTGTGTCAAGTATTATTCACACACAGTAATTAGGTTTATGTCAAGTATTATTCACACACAGTAATTAGGTTTATGTCAAGTATTATTCACACAGTAATTAGGTTTATGTCAAGTATTATTCACACACAGTAATTAGGTTTATGTCAAGTATTATTCACACACAGTAATTAGGTTTATGTCAAGTATTATTCACACAGTAATTAGGTTTATGTGAAGTATTATTCACACAGTAATTAGGTTTATGTGAAGTATTATTCACACAGTAATTAGGGTACTTATGATATACTGTTACTCTTTAATTACCCAGTTCTCTCTCAACAGATTTTACGCAGTAACTGATGAAAAAATCAGGTTAGGTTTATTTAAGCTGAAAAACCAGTTTTTAGAAAAATGTTTAAAAATACAAGATAAAAAAATGTGAAAAGAGTAATACTTTCAAACCAATGCACGAGGAAGAAAAATACTTCTTGAAATTTCATCTACAGTCATAAGTGTGATCAAAAATCATTTTACAAATTCAGAAACATTTTAAAACTGTTTCATTCCTTCACTTATTCATAGTAATTAAGAAACAAATTTCATAATTTTTTTTTTATTTACAGATTCAAAATTACTTTAAGTAATGCTTTATATCAAAACAACCAGAAAGATCCAAAAGATAATAATAAAACTTACCTATAGGCACCTGAGAGTCATAAATCACTAATCCTACTTTAGACCACTTTCCAACAGGATCCAAGTTTACACTACGATTGATCAAGGCCTGGATGAATAAAATAGTTTTTTTGCTAAAAACTAAATGCTTACTGGCAAATTAAATCTTCTATAACCTAAAAATTTGTTTTCAAGTATACTTAATAGAATGAATAAATTCTAAGATATAAAATTTGCTTTAAACACCAGGTTACCAACAATATATGTTTCAAGCAAATTTGAAAAACTCATACTATAAAGTTCTCGATGTATCATTTGACTTCAATCATTTTTTTTTTCCCATCATATTCGTAGAAAATTTCAGCAATTACAAAATGTTTCTAACAGCATTAAATAATCCATTTATGATGAATGTCCACAGCTCAGCTAACTGATGTGACAAATGACTGATTAAAGTCTGGTCATTATTCAACAGGTTAGTAAAACATCAGATTAACACAATAAACAGTAACTTGTCCTAAAAAATTTCGCTTTGAAATCAAGTGATGTATGTTATTAAATATGTACTATAAAAAAATATAAAAAATAAATAATTTTACCCTGAAATATAAATACATATTTATATACTTTTAAAACTTAATAAATTAATACCAAATAAAATTTAAACAGAGTTAAAGTAAACTTAAATAACAATAACTGTATTATTGAATTGTAACAACCAAGCAAGTCATCTGTAAATATTCTGTGATACACTACTGATGACTGACCCACATTATTCAACTATTAATATTAACCTACACAAGCTTAAAATTCACTGTTTCCACATTCCTGATAAACATTCTTTATATGTTACCTTATTTTGTTTAATTTTATGTTAATATTTAATTAAGTTTTTAACATTTCAACAACGTTCATGATCATTTATAAGAAATACATCCATACTGAATAAGGTCACTTCTAAACAAAATGGGGTAAAATGTAAGAATAAAATTATTACAGATGATGACAACATCCGTGATTATTAAGATGTTATACACGTCCTCCTCCCAGTAGTAAGCATCAATATTTACTTTACAGCAAAACTACAAAAACTCAATACAACTCACCAGGGAAACTAAGGGATTACCATTCTTTTTATAATACAGCCACACTTCAAAGTGCAGAAAATATTCTGCATGTTACACGGGTTCAAAGCTTGCCAACTCTATCAAGGGGTCAACCCACACTCTTACTTCCAAATGCTAATTTTTATTCTTTAAAACCAAAAATATTTTTCCATTGAATCACATGTGAAAATTGTTGTAAGACAGTTTTATAAATAAACAATACACAAGTACATATCTACATAAAACAATCTATATCACAGTCTTTATCTTGTAAGCACCTGTGCCAAGTCCCTTCTTCGGGTTTTCAACGTGTTGGTCCTGATGGTGACAGGCCTTTGAACTTCATTAGCTTCAAGCACTTCAATCAACTGTATAGTGAGAAAAGAACAAAAGAAATCAAAATAACAAACAAATGCATCTACAGCAGTGGTTCCCAACCTTTTTTATGCCCCAAACCCCTAAAACATTTTAATATGTTCTCACACCCCTCACAGTAATTATTTATTTATGAATAAAGGTGAAAGTGGCCAAAACAAATGTTATCTTGCACCCCCTGGAATGCTATCTCACACCCCAAGGGGTGCGAGCACCCCTGGTTGGGAAACACTGACCTACAGCATGAAAACACAACATACTTTGAATTTGCCATAAATAAATAATTAGACAGTTACTGTTTGACTAAAAGCCAAATTATAATCTGTAAGTGAACAAAAAACAATTTTTAAAAGAAGTTTCAAAATGAATAACAATACAGAAATCAACAGAGTACTCACTTTTCTGTAGCATATAATGCCTGCTCGTTGCACAGTGTAACCATATAGTATGTTAGATGTCAGAGAAAATATTATACTTAGTATATCAAAGCAAGTAGAAATAAAGCAATGTGAAACAAAATTTACACACACACACACACATTTTTATATACGTAATACGTACGTATCTTACAAATAGATATATCAAACTTCAAGGCCTTATTAATTGGGCCTCAGACTACTTTGGTAGTATGTGTCTTAAACTGTGACATGTACACATCAACAGATAAAATATGGAAGGATAAAAGTTAGAAACAACAGTTACCTCTGCTGTAGGGAAGAGTTCCATCAACTTTTCCATCATGAAGTCATTGTAACCATAGTAAAGACACAAGTCTTTTCTTAAGAAATCCACATAATCGTTCCTTGATCTACAAAAGTAACAATTGGTTCATTTGATGTCTCACTTGGAGGTGCTGTTCCATGCTTTTAAAGTTTCATTTCAGATATAGAATTAATGTGTAAAATGTGATAACTGATTTTAGTAATTGTGTTTTTACACAGCATTTACTGAAAACATGTTTGGTACCTGAATTCTATGTGAAATACATTCAATAATAGTTTCAAAAATTCATAATTTTTCCTTCACATGAAAACTTGAAAAAACAAATATTCTTAATATTTTTTTTAAACCTAACCAAAACTAAGAAGAGACTTTTAAATATTGTCAAGTCTCTGGTGAAGACCATGTACGCCTGTCTAAATAATACTTGAAATATCTTAGCTGGTCTGTAAAAACACACAATATATATAATAATATACATTCATGTGTATCTTACATAAATGGCGTGCACACACATCCCTAGTTAGATAGTAACATGCATGTATGCATTATTGTGACAGACAGAAATGAAGTATCGTCATAATGGATTATTAGAGACCTACAGATCAGTGTATTTATTCCAACAGTACTATTTTAAATACAGTATTTCTGGAATAATAGAACAGAATTCTAATAGCAGACACCAAAATCTTGTCATATTATAATTCTGTTGTCAGTACACTTTATACGCATGCACAGTAACAATTTTGCCCAGAAAAACTGTGCAAGACCTTGTTGCCTGACTGTATCAGAGAGCTACAAAGCTCAACACAAACATCACTACAACTGCTCTATCAAGGAAGGTTTAACAAAAAAACAAATAGATAAAAATATTTGTTAACCCTTTACTACAATAACATTAAAAGCTTGAAGTTTTCAAAAAGGTATAACATTAGGTCTCAGAATAACCTCATAAGTTCATTAATCGATAGTATTCAGTACCTATAGTTTAGTAAGAACTATGTTAATGAACAAAATGTACATGGTAGTAGTGTTATTTCATCTCTTTATCAAATTTAGGCCTAACATTAGTTAAGGTTTTATAAAGTACAACCTAAATACAAGTGAAGTTGTACATTTCAGCTACACTTTGTTTATTATTCTAGAAATATTGTATTTAAATAAATACCATTCAAATAAAGATAATAAAGTGACAGCAAACATTTTCCGTGTAGGAGTCAGCTAGCAATTTAATAATTTACAGTATTCCAAACAGAAACTACAAAAGTTAAAACATTTTAAACACAAAATATTGTCAGAGTTATGTTTGAAAACCACAGAGAAACAGAAAAGAAGAACACTGCAAAAAGTAATATTAAACAGATCTTTCAACAAAAATTACAAATTGTACCCTTTTTTCAGACAGAATTATCTGTAATACAATTATTGTAATGTGAAGACATACCTTCCATCTTCTCTTCTAGCAGCAAAATCTGAAAGAACATGAACTACATCTTTAATTCTTTGACTGATGACAGCCAGATCCGGAGACTGAACCGGTAAATGTTTGTTAAGGGTATTCTATTTCATCTATATACAACCAGTTTTCTTAAACTTCCTCAATCAGTACAATAGGTATTATTACTTGTTAATAGATATAACATTAAGAGTTTTTTAACCTTTCAATAACTAGACATCTTTTAGTCACTCACACAACCAGAAATCCACTTGAATGTATACAACATTCATGAAATTATCAAATGATGAACGTGAAGCTAGAAAAGCTGACGGTCTTTCTTTATTCACTTTATCATCAGAAACTGCTAGCTTTGGATTTTTTTTTACTTCTAATAATTGAACGAGTTTAAGAAATGATAAGAAAATGCACGTTCCATTAATATCAGTTTTTAAAATAATTCTTATCGTAAACAAACACCAGAAAATTATTTCAATATTACTACATGTGCATATTATCCCAAGCTAGCATTCTAACTGGCAAAATGACTTGAATTGTTAATTTATTTATAATTTGACGTCCATTTACCCACATCATCAACACCACAAGTGTACTTTTCTTTGTTTGCTGCATTTTATGTGGTTTATCTACAGAAAATAAAATCCTTTTCATAACACCTTTTGTACTCTAACATTTACACCGAACCAAGCCATAGCCCTGAAATCTTCCAAAACTTATCAATTAGTGTTAAAATTCAGTATGATAAACTTATTTCACATTAAAAATCTTGAAAATTCAAAATTGTAACACAGAAACGGATCTCGGTTTGGTACTTGCAATAACATTTTAAAAGATAAACCTTATACTCGTGGCTTAAAACTCATAAAATATAATTTAAAAAGGCCTTTGTGTGAAAGCTAATGCTCAAGGCATTTAACCCTCTTGCTACAAGTAGGTTAAAGAGCACATATCACAACCTTTTAATATTATATTGAAAAATCACTACTTTAAAGCATACAAATAAACCTGGCATCACAACATAGTTAATAAACCATATGTTAATATTATATATATTTTAATTTCTTAACTTTAAAAGAAAACATTTAAATAAAGTTTCAATCCGAGTATCATGATAAATGTTTCTAGGTTTTGCTCATTCTCTAACCTATTCACCATCGCTCTCCAAGTATAGAGTTTAATATAAATTACTCATCATAATATAGATATTACTGAGGCAAACCGTAACTTCTATAGCCTTCAATCTCCTCTGACTATGGAAACATAAACTAGAAAGTCAGACTTACTTCTCACACCTTCCTATCACAACCTCTCTCTCACAAGTTCTAACTGATGTTTTATATTATTTATATCCAATATTATGTTGTTTTCAGTTCAAAGTATTGTATGTTTTGTTTTCAGTTTCTCTCGCAGCATTCAGATCAAGAAGCTTAGAGAATTATGCAAGGTTATTATGTCATAGTTAGGAAGCCATTTAAATTATAATTTGTTTTTGTGTTATTTTTGTTTTTAGATGCACTATTTAACCAAATCAAAATTATTTAGTGTACTGGTATCATCAGTATAAACAAAAGTAGGCTTAAATTCTTGTTTTCATTTAGTTTTTATTTATTGCTAATAAGGATCTAAAATATAAAATTTAGAAACTTTAAAGGTTTAGGTAAGATAATGAATAATACTTCTATACAAAGAATGCGCGTGAGTAACTTGTGTTAAATCATTCAACAGAGTGATTTGGACTATAAACACTGTCTCCTGATATTCAAAAATTAATATTTAGTAAAAATAGTTAATTAATAAATTTGACTTTTTGTGCTCAGAAGATTTGTAATGTATACTGACAGCTTACCATATTTCATGAAGATGCACATACCATTTTAAAAGTTAGTTACAAACAATGTTCCCTCTAATTTTTTAATCCATGTGGTATTAATTTTTCATGAACACTAGTATCGAGTGATATGTAGATGAGCACTACCAATGTCTTTCAGTAGTGAATAACTAGGCTGTTTTGCAATACTACAAGTTAGTGTTTGAATTTTAGTTCTATCAACAGCAAGGGTCATCAAGACCATCAGTGTGTTGAGACTCCTCACCAATACTGAGGATGTGCACAGTTGAAATAATTAAGTGCATGGCACCTGATTGGTTGTTGAACAGCCATGCAGCTTAGAAGGAACATTGGTTACAAGGCTGGTCAAAATGACCAAGACCATGTGGGGAAAAAAAAAATTCAACATGCCTTGGACTCATCTGATAATGAACTCATAGGCACCATAGTTGTCTGTCAAAAATGTACAAATGAAAACTGTTATGCAAACAAAGGAAGTAGAGAAATTTGCATAGAAAAAAACTATTTGAGAAAATTTAATGTATTAAACAGTGAATGTATGTACATATGCTAAAAATCAAAAAAGGATATCATCCTTCTCAATTTCCTGTCCACTAGGTAAAACATATGTTTCACTTTCAGCAATGTTTGTTTTTAGTTCATCGTCTGCCAATTTCCTTCAAATAAATATTAAAAATAAGAAAAAGATTAAAACAAATTAAAAGACAACAGGTATTAAAACTTCACAAACATCTACTACAGGAACATCATCAGGTTTAAAACCTATTAACTTAATCATATTTTTTTTAAAACTAATAATCAGATATTTCTAGATGCCATCATATGCATAATTTATAATTCTCAGCACTAAAGTTAAACAACTCAAAACCTAAACATACCTCATTTCTTTTTGTTTTTTCTGTAGTTTTTTGGAAGCTTTCTCAACAGGAAGTAACTAACAATAGAAAAAAGAAATAAAATTTTCCTCTCAAAGTCCATAAAGGCTTCTATATAAAATGATATTTCATACTTACATTCAGATCCAGCTACATATTATGTTCACTTGTAGTATTTGGGGTAGGTATTTCTTGTGTTAAAACATTCTTTTTAATAAACAAGATAATACCATAGCTACAATTCACACAATAAATGTAAATTGTACACCATAGAAGTGACAAGAGACATTATTTAAAATATTGTGACAAAAATAAATGCAAAGTCAAACCTACAAGTCAGTTTTATGTAACTTACATTTAAATACAGACCCCTCCAACTGAAACAAGTTGCAAACATACACTTATAAAGTGAAATTCAATAACTAACATAATAACTGCATTCTAAGCACTTATTAATTTTTTTTAGCCTTTACCTGACATTGAACAACAAATAAAAGTCAGGTATACTCTAATATTCCACTTTACTAAGAGTTAAAAAAGAATAATAGTATTTTTTCATTATTCATAGAAGTAATTAACAGCTATTTTTAATATAAGACTCTCTATCATTTAGAGTACCAAAGATATTCCATTATTTTCACACTCACCATCAAAAATACTTAACCAAATTGAACCAAACATTACAGACTTTTTAAATATTGTCTAGTTTCTGTTATATGATTCATAGCATTTGTTTTATTGTATTCCCTGTGAAATGTCCAAAATAAAAACAAAAAACACATTTGTTACAATACCTTTTCATACTGTTCACAGGGAATTATATATTTTGTATGTCCAATCAATAAGATTGTGAAATATTTATTAGTGAAACATTCCTTCACTTTTTAATATGGTGACAGTTATCTTTGTTAAGATCAATTTGTATCTAATAATATGTATAATTTGTCTTAAATAAACAATCTTGTATTCATGTGTGTGTGCTGTCTGTACACAACAAAGTTAAATAAAAAAATTTAACACCATCAAAATATTTTACAGTTACAAGTGAATAATTTACCACACTTGCTAAAACTCAATACCCATACTAAACATCCGGTCATAGAAGGTTATTATAGTTCTTAAATAGATATAAACACAAAAATATTATTAAGAATGAAAAATAACATCACCACAAACTACAAAAAAAAATCTCTAATCAGTTGAAAATTTTTTCAAAACTTTGGTTTTGAGGTTGCTTCATTATCTTTAACTATACCACACCCTCACCAGTATCTGAAGTTTAACTGTTTTGCACACTTCAAACTTACTGATGATAAAAAAGTTTCACTAATTGAGCCTGTATTTTGTTTCCCACTCAAAATACACTAAAACAGTACATGAACTAAATTTATAAAATTAAAAAGCAATCAAAATAACCTCTTCTTCCTCCTCATCCTGGTTTTCATTATCTGAATTTGATTCATCATCAGAGTCTTGACCTCCAAAATCCTAAAGATTAAAGAAATCAAAAGTTTAAAAACACCAACAATAAGAGAAGACTAACAGAAAAAATTACAAATTTATAATATAAAATAACAGTATTCAACTGTTTATAGAAAACATAATAAAAACAATATTAAAACCACTTCTATAAAATATAATGTATAACCACCATTTTCAAATGAAAGTAATAATCTCTGAAAAAATACATATTTTAATTTAAATATATTTTTTAATTAAAACTAAATACCAGCATTGGCATTTAAAGGTAATGCCATATGCATTCTTAGATTACTGTTTTGCAAAGAAAAAAAATTCTTCAGGTTTTGGAAAGTCTTAATTGAGGAAATCTTTACATCATGGTCTCTTATTACAGAATATTAATTACTTATGAACACTTAGGAGTTGTTTTAATTGTGAACATCGGAAAAATTATTAATTTATATGATACCAAATAAAATAGTTTAAAAAAAAATGCCAGCATACAATCACATATCTATACATTTGATAAATATAAATAATAATTTAAGTTATGCCTTATGCTAAGGATGTTTATGTATTCAATTTCTATATAGAATCCACACCTCTAAATTGTCATCACAAAGTCCATCTTCATCATGGTCAGATTCAACAAGTACATCTTCATCATGGTCAGATTCAACAAGTTTTCTTTTTTTCCCTTTTGGGATTAACCATTCTTGGTTGTGATCTGTAAAACCCTTCAGGTTCTCTTCCACATCATCTTCCACATCTGATTCTGATGCAGTCTCTCCTAGATAGAACAAAACTTTTATATCACACTCAAAAGATTTTGTGACTCATACAAATAAAACTAGAAAACAACACAGTAGAGTGCACATCTCCACCATGCAACATTTATACTTCGCTCTCAAAAAATATGAAAATCTGTCTGTATGTCCATTGTTTAAAACAGACACGAATCATTTCTGACAGAATAATATTCTACACAAGTTCATCAAATTCCTATCGTGTTTGACCAAGATATAGAACATAACTAGTGTAAAAAATTGATTCCCACATTAAAAAGATAAATATTTTTATGAAAGTATTCAAAAAAAGCAATTATGAATTCTGATAATGTACTCATACCTTTACAGAATTTTGCACATTATTAGTAAAAATTATGAGGATTTCATACTAAAAATTTCAGGTTTTTAAAATATGTCTTAAAACTATTTTAACTAAAGATTTACTCCTAAAACTTTTTCTTTCAGAATGTTGACTATCCAACATGTAGAATAATTTTCATTTTAAGATTTTAAAATACTTTTATGCATCAAAATTTTCAAATTTCACATGTGAAAATCGTAATAACCTACAAATAATTATCAAATGTTTTATAAGAACATTTTTTTTTATATTTTATCCATTATTTTTACAATCAAATTGGAATCTCTAGATGTGTTTGACAGATTTGACCAATCTCGTAACCACCATAAAAAATTAAGAAATAAATATAAAGTATGCATTTTTTTTTCTAGAGTGGCCACATATTATAATTCAAAAACATAAATATTAAGCCTAAATAACAAAATGTCATAAAATTACATATTTATTATTTTTATTAAAAATTGACCTTTCAGTCATTGCTTCCTAACACCACAAAATTTACAATGGAACAGTGCATGTGTACTCATGTTACCATATACAATAATATGAAACTGGCCTTCAGTCTTTACAAAGTGACTTGTCTTGGCTGTGTTGTAGTGGACTAGTATTTTGTAAAATGCAGTCACATATCAGTTATAATAAAATATATATGTATATACATTATTACTATTTGCAAATATGTTCTAAATTTATTTTTCTTAAAACATACAACACTAAATAAGTATAGCAAACAATTATGTCTTCTACTTACAAACACCTTTGTACTTGTTTTCTACTTTCCATGGTTGTTAAAGCCTTTTGAAATTTTGCAAGTGGAGGATATCGAATTAAATGTATTTTTAGGTTTTATATATAACATTCAAAATAACCAAAAACCATAAATAATTATATCGAAACCACAAAATTTCACTATAATTTATCAAGTTTAGTAACCAAGCTGTATCTGAGCCTCAAGAAATATGAAATTTCCAGTAAACTACACACTCAACCTACCTTCTTGAAGTCTTGTTTCAAAATATGATGTCATAAAACGTGAAAATAGCTGAGAAAACCACTATGAGCACATACTGAGCTTACAACTGGTAATGCACATCTCACATACAGAAATAAGCATATACAAGAGAGCATTTCCAAAAATGGAAAGAAATGAACAGGACAACTGTGTTTGATTCAGTACACAGGCAATATTTCAGCAAACAGATAAGAAAGGATGTTATTATTTTATATTTTAACTTGTCAATATTGGTAATTTCAGTTATTAATTAATATGAAACTACAGGCTTTACATTTTAACATCACAAACATCTCATTTGAACCAGTACTGATTCAACATACCACACGACACAAAAAAAACACTTGTTTAAATGTTTTTTTAATATTTATTTTTAAATTAAGAAACCAAGTAATGTATAATACTATAATTTGATGCCAAATTTAAAAACAAATTTATAAAACAGTCATTCAATTACATTTGAATGCAAGCCAACAGTGACATGGCCTTTGAACTATGGGCATATGAAGATCCATCTCAGTAGGATACAGATATCTGTCCCAAAAAGGATGCGAGCCCAAAACCTTCAATTATACTGGTGTTCCAAGGCCAATGCTTTCCTAACAAAGCTATCTGGGTTCAAGTCCCAAGCAGAAAAATCTCCACCTCAACCACTATAAAGTTTAACACTATGTAAAGTAAACACTATGTAAAGTTTAACACTTTGTATCCTTTTACCAAATTGGCTTTTTCAACTTGACAATCAACCTGAATAACTTAGGCAAAGCTATGTTTTATTGTACAAATTTTCATTCTATCTCTGAAAATGAACAAAAAGAAAAACATCCATACATAGAACAATATATATTAAGAAATTTGATGCCACAGTCATAGTTCAATAAGCATTAATAATAACTTTGAAACAAAAAAAATAATTAACGAAGACAATTTCACAAACTGATAAGGAGTGCATAATGCCACAAATCAATACAAGTAAATTACAGCCTATAATGAATAGAATACACTGTAAAATAAGCTGGAAGCTTTTGCTATCAACAAAATTTTTAGTGATAGTAATATTTCATGAGATTCGAGAACTTAAAAGAGATCAAAGTTACTCAGAAATCAATATACTAAACTAACAATGCAAAAATAATCTTCATGGGTGTGAAAAAAAATAATAATGAATAATATATAACTTTAAGAGTTATTTTAAAAACTGTACATATCAGAAAATAGTGGAATATTGATGTCCACCATTTTTTATTTTTCCAGTTTTTTTTTTAACTTTGAGAAATAAAATAACTGTATCAAAATGCTTTCCTAATTTGTAAGATATACTGACAAATACTAAACAATAAAAGCTCTACTAGTTGTTTATAAATCTGATAACATTTTGAAAAAAACAAAACAAAAAACACTGCTTATAAAATATAAAAAATAAACAAACCTTTCACCACCATAATTTTATATGTTTAAGGACAAGCAAAAACAAGGGTCAATTTTTATTTTTAATACAAAATTTATTCAACTGAAAACAGAACAGGCATAACTTACCTTCTGATGTAATGTTTTCATGTTTTTTCTGTTCTTTCTTCTGCTTGGATGTAACCCTTTTGGCCTCAATTTGATGAAGTTTTTTGAGACTAAACCCAAACAAAATAATCAAAAATAATAAGCCATCCCGAGGCTGATTACACAACATTCATGCAAAAATCAAGCAATGAATGGAAATAACTTATTTATAACATATATCTTAAAGTTATCATATAACCAAAACTCACATTTAGGAGAAATTCTATGATCAAATAAAGATGCTCTAGAATTTTTTGAAGTTAATTTGGGGTACACAATAGATCTAGTGAAAAACCTGTTTATTCATTTTTAATAATTTACCTTCAAATAACAAGTCAAATTTAGTTAAATTATTTGTGTTCAAACAATTACTTCAAAACCTACAATGAATTATTTCACACTGAAGATAGTACAGGGAAAACATGCTACTGTGTACCAACATTTAACAGCATCTCCAATAGTCTACCATTATGCTTAAGACTAATCTCTCTTAATAAGGGGCTTAAAAGACTGGAGTTAAATAAAAAAGACATTATTGTGTGTTTGTGGCAGGAAAGTTTATTAAATTGGTCAATGTTGTTGAAACTAACATGTTCAATAATGACCTGAAGTGACATGACATAATGCTTACTGTTAGATAAACACAACTGTTTAACAGAAGTGTTATGATTTAGATGGTTTAAATATAGTAAGAGTTTTAAACTTAGTTATTTTTAGAAGTGATAGTTTGTTTTAGGTTTATGCAACTGTTTTTAAATCATATTTTGTGTAGTTTGTTATATTATTGCATCATAATACCTTGTAGTGTGTGGAATGTTCTAGTCCTCCATTGGGGAATAAATATACCTCGAAAATTTTGTTTCAGAGGTATAGTAAGATAGGCCTAAACAGCATGATTGCAAGTTTAGCCATAAAGAACATATAGTGGCAACTTTTGAAGTGAATTGTACTGAATATACGGAGTAGAAAAAAATAATCTTGCCAATTGTATTTTAAAGTGATTGAACCAGCATGTGTGGACTTTGATAAACATACACGCAAAAGAATTATTTAAAGTTCTGGATGGAACTCTGGTAACCAACAATCATAGAGGTGATTTTAAAGTGAAATGTATTGTAATAACAGAGCAGAAATAATCGTTTATCTTGTAAACTAGTGTTTCAAAGTAACTAAACTAGCCTGTGGACTCTGAATAAATAATACTTGTAATAACTAACACTGTAATGGACATTTGTTTGACTTGTTTTAATATGTTATTTTAAAACAAGTAGAATGTGTAGTTTTTGTTTTATTGCTGATATTCATCATTAACTAGCTGTAGGCACAAACTGTAAAGAATTTGGCCTCATACATATATATAAAATCTGACACTTACTGTGTCTGTCTACATGGAATTTCATGAGAAAAGAAACCCTTATTCATTAGTTATTTCTAGCCTACTGCAATGGTCAGTGCTATAAAAGAATGCTTATTTTTTAAAGACTTTTTAATTCTGTTATAAAAAGCCTATATGAAATTCATCATACGAGGTCTGTTATAAAAAATACGCGGACTGTTTGAATTGCGCGGCTCCAGTTTGTTCCAGGGGAAAACACTTGGTGTCGCTAGGTTTGCACAGATCAGCTGATTACGACGCCATTTCCCGATTGCAGATATCTTCATTTGTGTATTAGCTACGTGGTTTTAAGTGAAGTGCGATTTTTTCGTTTGGTGGATTTCAGAATGAATGACCTGAAGGAGCAACGACTTGCTGTGAAATTTTGTGTTAAACTTGGAAAATCTGTGACTGAAACTTTTGCTATGCTTAACACGGCTTACGGTGATGTTGCTATGAAGCGTACGGCATGTTTCAAGTGGCATGAACATTTTAAGGATGGTCGACAGTCCATTGAAGATGATGAGCGTCCTAAACGTCCTTCCACGTCAACTGACGACCCACTCGTCGTCAAAATCAACACCCTGGTGCGGGCAAATCGACGTCTCACTGTCAGGGAGCTTGCTGAAGAGTGTGGGATATCAGTTGGATCTTGTTACGAGATTTTGACCGAAAAATTGAAGATGCACCGCGTTGCTGCGAAATTTGTGCCCATTCAGCCCTCAGAACTCGTGAGTTTTTGGCCAAACACTCGATCACTGTTCTTCCCCATCCCCCCTACTCACCTGACCTTGCTCCTTGCGATTTTGTCTTGTTCCCCAAAGTCAAAAGACCCTTAAAAGGAAGAAGATTTGAGACGATTCCCGAGATTAAGGCAAATGCGACAAAGGAGCTGGAGGACATTACAAAAGAAGCGTACCAGACCTGTACCTTCTAAATAAAGTACATTTTGTTTTATGACGTCAGTCCGCGTATTTTTTGAACAGCCCTCGTATAACTCATAAAAAACTTATATGTGAACTTACTATTCACAAGATCCACTAGGATCATTTATTTCTTTAAATATTATTTAACAGCATCCACAATTATAAGCAGATGCTTAAGATACTTTTAAGCTTATTAATTAGTAAACAAATAACGTGTTTTGAATGTCAGATGTAAATATAACTTATGACTTTCTCTTAAAACTTTTCAAAACCCAAACTCAATTAACTGCCAGATTTTTCTTGATATGTAATTTTCACTTTAAGCTACTTTAAGTAAGTTATAACAAGGAACAACTGGAAGACAGAATGTGTTAAATACTTTTTTCTTATTTTATACCTATAGAATGAACCTTCAACCCATTCCCTGGTATATTACCAGCATATCCTCTTTACATGTAGTTTTTATAACGTAATATCAATCTGAAGTATGTTTCAGCCATCAGACTATAACTTTCTATAAGACAAAATCAAATTTTGATAGAAAAAAGTACATTGCTAATTAGCTTCTATATTTTCTATACTGTTTTAAAACTAAATGACCAAGATAAGAAGTTATTATTGTAATACAAGTTATATCTGATGTAATTTTAAGGTTGAAAAAGTATGTATTTAAGATACGATTTTATCATATTGTATCTTATGCTCTTATCTTTTAGAAAATGCTATCTGGCTAACTGCTTTATATAACTGACATGCATGAATATACACTGATATTTAACCAAAACAAAGCGGAAAATGAATATGCACTTGAAGACAAAAGGCTTTTGAAAGGCCTTTACACTTGTTTCTCCACAACAGGTAGCTGCCATCCATTCTACAAAGTTTCACCAATATGCACAAATTAGTACAGGTCCACAATCCCATATCCGAAGTTCTGAAATTCAAAACACTCCAAAAACCAAAAGGTTTTTCCTGGAGTGTGGAGCATCAGTATAACAGCTGACCCAACTCCAAACCCATTTGACCCACATCACTCAGGTGTGACATGGCAGCGTGGCCCTAGCGCCCAGCAGTATGACAGGTGCATCAGTTGCGTCTCAGTGCTCCTAGTGGTCACACGACGCGTGTCTGCTGAGCAGTCTGACAGGTGCATCAGTTGTGTCTCAGTGCTCCTACTGGTCCACAGGTGTCTGCTGTTTGCTATTTTTTTCTTGATTTTATTTTGTGACTTTGTGTTTAATTTCATGGCAAAAATACCAAAAAGAGCTGCAGACACCCCAATGTGTAACAGTGAGAAAAGGAAAAGGAAGCATCTGACGTTATCAATTATGCAGAAAGTGAAGTTATTACAGAAGCTTGAGTCTGTGTGGTGTCTTACTGAAGAATATGGTGTCAGAACTACCACTGTATATGATTTAAAAAAACAGAAACACTATTCCATTTATCAGTATGTTACTCTATAAATAAACTGTAGTAGTATTTGTAGTCTTTATTTAATCCACTTAGTGTGAGTATTCATATGTTTTTGCTGCAGTATTAATATCTGATCATGGGGTGCTGTCCTGGACCCTTCTGGGATGACACATTTCTTCTAAAACATAAAAAATTCCAAATTCTGAAACACAACTGGCCACAAGGGTTTCTGTACAGTCTAAAAATGTGGGCAATCAAGTATTAACTTGTATTAGCAAATGATACTTGAACCAAAAATTTAAACACCTTACCGTTTTTTTCCTCTTCTAGTAAGTGGTTGTGATGTATCATCTAAACATAAGAAAAACAAAACCAAAAAGATCATGAACACAAAGATAAAAAAAAAAAACAATTTAACAACCAAATACAGTTTAATTTGTGTGTGTTTAAACTGCATGCATTAACAAGTAAAGGCAGTGAACAATATCAAAAGTAATGTCTTCCCAGAAATATAAAAAATATTCTAAATGACTATCAAAACTGGAAGAAAAAAAAAATGGTTAAAACTTGCAACATTACTATAGTTCAATAGTCTAGAATTACTTATTTAAATTATTTTCTGTTTGAAGAAATAAAATCATGATCACACTTCACTTTTCATGGTTTATTTGGATTTTTGCAACCACTGTAGTTATTTCAGAAGTCATCAAAAGTCTAGTAAAAAATCTAAAAATACATTTTTAAAATCTTACTTCTTTAATATCTTTAAGAGATATCACCTAACATTTATTAATCTCCATATAATTACTCTTTTCCCTAAAATTTTTCATATTTTTTGTACTTATAAATTCAAATTATAATGCAACTGTTACAATGACCAATGTATATTAATAATCATAGTTCACTGCCATCTTTTAATGTACACTGCTGCTATGTAAAAATAAATATTTAAAGCTATAATGTAACGTATTCATTTTACACGTATAATTTAGAATGTAATCACTGCACCATACAATATACTTTAATTAAGTCCATACTATCAAAAGGCTTTTATATACTACCTTTGCCTATTCTAAAACTGAATGCTAAACTCTAATAGAGGTTTTAAAATTATTCCCATATTCAACAAGAGATGGATGTTGAATATCTGAACACGCTTGTCAATTTGCTTATAGATATATTAGTTTACTACAGGTATATATATTAATATACATACATAGAGGTGGAAATTGAACATATGAACAAGACTGTAAATTTGCTTTAAAATATAAGATTAGTTTACAACTAGTAACCTATTATTGAATGTCTTTAACCAGGTATTTAGGCCTAACTTTCTTGCGCATAAACTGAGATTTGTATTCACGTAAGTTTTATTCACACATGCCATTTTACCATGAGTCTTACCTTGTCCCTTAGTGCTAACTAAATGAAGCAAATTTGGGGGTTTTTGCTTTTTAGTCTTCTTTCCTGGTCCTCTTCGGGGCTTTTCTTGGAATTTTGCCTTTCGTCCCATGATCTTTTAAACCTTTGAGTTTAACTTAAAGGTTAGATCCTCTAAAAGTTATATACTTAACCCACGTGTATACAGTTGCAAACCGTCTAATAAACTTTTTCCACCAGGTGCTTTAACGCGACAATGGAGAAAAACAAACATTGAAAACAAAATAGTCGCGTTCAGGTATCTGCTGCACTTTAAATTATTCCTTTTAATACTTTAATAACAATAACTATGTATTACTATTGTAAAAGTAGCCTATAAAAATAGTTGTTAATTGTTTTTTAACATAATGTTTTATTTCCAAAAATAAAACATGAGCCCCTGCTTTTTTGGATAGTTTAATCCTTACAAGTGTAATGTACATTTTGTAACTGAGATTTACATATATGTGAAAAGAACATTTTATGGCATATAATACTTTCCAATCACAGTGACCTGATAGGTTATTGATACCTGTAAAGAATTTAAATTTATGAAAACATTTCATTAATAATAGTATGATATAGCGGTTAGCACGCTGAAATTTAGTCCTAATATCCATTGTTCGCTTTGCAACAAAATAAAATCGCATTATTTGAAGCCGTTTAAAATTAACAATGGTGCCAACCTTTTTAAAGAAGGATCGGAAATATCGTTAGACACTGCCACACGGGGCCCGTGCCACAAATCCCTAGCAATTGTCTTGAAAAACCAGAATAGAAAATCGTGATCGATATCATACTGAGTTTGTTTGTTGTTACACCCTTGTACAAATAAATTGAAACAAATGATCATTTTACAATATTTTCAGCATGGCGGCCGGTGTAGGCTAGCTGGACCCGCTGATTTTCTTGAACAGTCATTTGTTTCACACAGACGACGTCATTAGCTATGTTTTGCAGTACGGTCGATCTATTTTTGGGATATATGACGAAATTTTGAGGAATATTACGTCATTCAAAATTGTGTTAGAAGGACAAGGAGACCAGTCAAAAAACAACTTTTTACCAACTCAATGATGAAAAAACGGGAACAATGGGGTCTGAAATACAAGAACTGGACGCAAGAACAATGGAAAAGGTGTTATTCAGTGACGAGACTCATTTTTTCGTACAGGGTCAAAGAAGTCTGCATGTTCGCAGATCTTCAGGTGAGAAAATTCGAGAATCTCACATCAATCAGTTCGTAAAACATCCCTTGAAGAAGACGTTTTAGGGCTTTTTCAGCTACTACGGCGTCGGAGGCTTACATATCGCAAAAGGTATGATGCGAGGACCACAGTACATCGAAGTTTTGCAGAGAAGAGTCGTTCCAGAATTGAAAAAGAGATTTCCAGATGGATCTGGCATTTTTCAGCAAGATCTGGCTCTGTGCCACACATCGAAACTTGTGAAGAATTTTATGACGACAACGCAAATAAAGGTGCTGGACTGGCCTGGAAACTCTCCTGACTTAAATCCTATTGAAAATCTTTAGGCGATTTGTAAAGAAAGACTTTGGGGAAAAGACTCTACTACGAAAGATAAGCTAACTGAGGTCATAATTGAGGTGTGGTACCGCGATCCAAAAATTAGTAAAGATTGCAGTCAACTCGTGGACTTGATGCCAAAGCGGATTAATGATCTTTTGAAAAATAAAGGCGGTCATATCATGTATTAACTTGTGAGTAATTTTTTGATTCTCAGAAATAAAACGCAAAAAATTGAAAAAATTGTAATTTTCCGTCTTGTTTCAATTAATTTGCACAAGGATGTAGTTAAAAGCAGAACTACACAATGGGTTATTTGTGCTCTTCCCATCACAAGTATCGAAACTTAGTTTCTAGCATTATAAATCCACATACATCCCATTGTGCCACTGACAGGAGATGTGATATCATATTAAAATGCCAAAAATTCCCGCTTCTATGGATTCGAGCTCCAAATGTTTTAAATACCTTGCGACGCTTCTGGGTAGTACGCTGTTACATAAAAAACAAAAATATAAACATACTAAAACAAGTAAGTAGTAAATCCTACTAAATTTATATACCACAGCGGTCAACTGAATCTTTTTTATACATATTGCTTAATGAAATCTCTCTCTCTCTCTTACAATATAACAGTTAAATTTATTAAGGGTTATAAATGTTTTGGTAAAAAATCTATTAATGACATTTATAGTTGTAGAATGATTAAATATTTTGATATATTTATTTATCGTTTTAAAAACAGTAATGTTATCTATCTCAACTTGCAAAATATGCGTAACCGCATTTTCCCAAAGTTAGTGTTCCCCAATGGCACATTATTATGTCTGCAGACTTACCCAGCTAAAAGTCAGGTTTCTATACTCGTGCTGGGCATAGCACAGATAGCCCATTGTGTAGCTTTGTGCTTAATTCTAAACAGAAACCACACTGGTACAGCGGTAAGTATACTGATTTACAACGCTAAAACCAGCTGTTCGATTACCATCGATGGATTCAGCAGATAGCCTGATGTGGCTTTGCTATAAAAAACCCCACCCCCAAACAAAAATCCTGAAGTTATCTGTGATTTTTGTGGTAATTAACCATTATTGTTCTATACCATTTTTATTGTTTTAATTTAAACATTTGTTAGAAAGTACATGACGTTAAATTAAGTATGTTAGTAAAATAATATTAATGATCGACTTTCCAAAACATCTAAAACATGGATATTCTACAAATATGATAATTATTAAGACAGTTTTTCATTTGATAGAATGTAAGTCATTCAGCGAAGTATTTGAATAAGTGTTGCTATTAATTATTGCGAACATTCAGTTACTCAATCGAATAGACGTAAAATTTTGCAAATACACTTGTTTGTTAGTCTCAATTGTTTGTTTGTTTTGAATTTCGCGCAAAGCTACTCGAGGGCTATCTGCGTTAGTCTCAGTAGTACCACCACTGGTAAGTAAATTTCTGTTGAAAGTTAAAACCTTATTTTTGAAATCCAGACTATAAGTACGACTCTGTACAAGAGTTAGAAACCTTTGCTAATAGCTTGAGGAAGAAATATTTCATCATTACATGAGCTGAGCTTGGATTCGTTGTTGATTCCTTAAATAAAAAAATCAATAACATATAAGATTTAGAACAAAATTGAGCTTTTTATATTGGCTTTATATTTTAGAAGAGTAAAGAGGTAAAAGACAGTTTTTCACAAAACTTTTTTATACAAAGTGCAATAACAAGGTTTTTTGTTTTCTGAATTTCACGAAAAGCTATACGAGGATTATCTGCACTAGCCGCCCATAATTTAGCAGCGAAAGACCAAAAGGATGGCAGCTATTCATCACCACCTACTGTCTACTCTTGGGCTACCCTTTTACCAATGAATAGTGGGACTGGCCATCACACTTTAATACCTTCACGGCTGAAAGAGAAAGCATGTTTAGTGGAATAGGGATTCGAACCCGTTACTCTCAGATTGTAAGTGCCCTAATTACCTGGTCATATCTTGTCAGGCATGAATGATACAGGGTGGCCCGTAAGTCCCTACCCATTCATATATCTTATGTATCCAGTGTATCCGTGTGCTGTCCCTCATTCTCATTGTGCTCATGTACCCACGTACTTGTCACAAGTGTAAATGGACTTATATCGGCCACATTTCTCTGAAAAAAGAAACACATTTATAATGCATGCGTAATTGAATATAGCATAATAACATATGGATGGGTTGGGACTTACGGGCCACCCTGTAGATAGTATTGAAGTAGGCAGACATACAATACATTTTATTTTAATGTTGACTCCTCCACAAAATATAAATGCTCCTAATACCAACAATAGGGTTTCCATACATACGGTGCACGGAAAAACACATACAGCCTATTGTGTAGCTTTGTGTTTAACAGCTTTTAAAATCAAAATTTCCAAATATAGTCGTAGTCTATGCCTTTTTTCTACTAACTACCATCTACCTTTATAGTCTCAAAACATCAATATGATTCGTTGGTAGTACAGATATCTCAACATTACTACTTACAGAATTTCATCTGAGTTGGCTGATAGAAAGAAAATCTGTTGATTGAAGTAAAAGTCAACTACATTACAATTTCCCAACGTTTAAAAAGAAAAGCACAAATAGTATGTTTTTCATTGATTTGATTTTCATTTTGTATAACACGTCAACTCCACTTACTTCGTAGCTTCAACTGAATTAATTTAAATTCGGAGTCACTTGGTAATTTCTATTGCTGACACAAAATAATCCTACCTAACATTATTAGAAGAAATTTCAACTTAAAAATGCCATAGCATTGTTATAAATTTGGTATTTATTTCTAAATACGAGTAGCTATCAGATAGCATGTGATCAAGATAGTTAAATTTGACGTTTTTTCTAGCTGCACTTCTTCCTTGTTATTTTGAGATTACACTAGTTCTCTCCATAAATGTATGGCTGTAATGTCAAGCATTGTGCAGGAATGTAGAAAGCAATGTCCTTCATTGTTAGACCAAGTGCTATCTCTAGGTTACAGCTTCCCGTGCTTTAATGAGAATGACCAGTCATGTGGGTAACACTAGTCACTCAAGAGAAATCTGCTGTTGCCTGCAATATGAGGAAAATTAAAATATGGTAGAGGACCTCAGCCAGAATCAGTCCAGAAAGAAAGTTACCTGGTCTAGTATATACGACAATACTGTGTCTATAGAACATATTCTTGCAGTAAATTTAAGAATTAATAAAAATTATTTACTTGTTTTATATTTCCAAGTTCCTATTTCATTCTCAGAAATTTAGTTACAGAGTGGTTTAATGACTTCATAATCATAAGATCTCAAAGAATCTCCTGTTATTAAGCAGATTTACTTCATTGCCCTAAGATCAACCCAGTTTATACAAATATACCATATTACAATAGTGCTAGTAAATTTGATCTTTGATTAACATTTTGATAAAGGATAATCACAATAACACACAGAGTAAGTGAAGCAGGAATCACGTTATCCAAAAGTTATCAGATATTTAAATTTTTGAACTATACGTATGTATAATAAGTTTCCTAGCTTTATGTCACTAGTGTTTATTTGTTTCTCTGTGTTTGGAAATTTTGGTTAAATGTTCATTTGCTATTTCAAACACAATCTGCATTGTCTGTGTCATTCTTGACATACTGCAAACTTAAGTTTTCTGGAGGATAATATCTCCTACATGGGTAGCATTACTATTTGTTGTACATCACCTGTAAGAAAACCTTAGTTTTAAGGGTTTAATCAAGACTTACAGAGATAACAATAATAAATAGTTACTACCATTTGTTATACAATATATGGCATTCATGTTAGAAATAACAATATATATATTATGAAAAACAAACTAAAGAATAATTTTGCAGGATTATGACACGACACAATGTTGCACAAAACTACAATATATATAATGACACGACACAATGTTGCACAAAACTACAATATATATAATGACACGACACAATGTTGCACAAAACTACAATATATATAATGACACGACACAATGTTGCACAAAACTACAATATATATAATGACACGACACAATGTTGCACAAAACTAGAATATATATAATGACACGATGCACAAAACTACAATATATATAATGACACGACACAATGTTGCACAAAACTACAATATATATAATGACACGACACAATGTTGCACAAAACTACAATATATATAATGACACGACACAATGTTGCACAAAACTAGAATATATATAATGACACGACACAATGTTGCACAAAACTACAATATATATAATGACACGACACAATGTTGCACAAAACTAGAATATATATAATGACACGACACAATGTTGCACAAAACTACAATATATATAATGACACGACACAATGTTGCACAAAACTACAATATATATAATGACACGACACAATGTTGCACAAAACTACAATATATATAATGACACGACACAATGTTGCACAAAACTACAATATATATAATGACACGACACAATGTTGCACAAAACTACAATATATATAATGACACGACACAATGTTGCACAAAACTACAATATATATAATGACACGACACAATGTTGCACAAAACTACAATATATATAATGACACGACACAATGTTGCACAAAACTACAATATATATAATGACACAACACAATGTTGCACAAAACTACAATATATATAAAGAGATTATTTGTTGGCAGAACTTTCAAAATTTTGTTATATGAACACATTTGAACTGTTAGAAGAATAATTTCATTGACTAACTCTACTGTAGCTTTGGTTACTGGTTTGGTTTCTGATGTACATTAGAACAAAACAATGACAGCAAACAATTCCATTTGATACACCATTTTATTTTGGGTAATTAGCACAGTAATAAAACCAAAGGGATATTTTTATACGTTTAAAAAAGAACACCAAATATAAGGAATGTAAACATTAATTTCATATCTCTATTCACATAACGTTTCTTTGTTACACTTTACATTAACAGTTTAACGTCTTCAAAACACAATTTCACATCAGTGTATTAAAAATGGTAATACATTATAGAACTATGTTTGAGAAATTACCAACACTGAAATATCTATGAAGAATACATACAATCATTTCATTTTTAAATATAAAACTGTTCACTATTGTTCAGTAACTAATGTATGCCTTCCATAACACCTCAAGCTCTATCAAATCACACATGTTCTAGCCTAAAAGAAATAATGTGCTCTTGATGTTCCATTTAACCAAATGACCTTTAAGAAAATTCAAAAATTTGCAGAAAAAAAAAAAAGTGAAGTCAGTAAAATGATATACTCCTGGCTTATAATTTGAGTTCTGTAGTAATTTTCCCATGATATACTAAAAAATGAAACGGCAGATAATAATACAAAACATTTGTTTCGGTACAAATGAGATTACTATTTACAGCACTTCACCCCATTTAGTCAACTTTATATTTTGTGGAAGCTAAATACTTCAAGAACAAAATATTTACAAAATCTGATAAGGTTACACTAGTCAATCAATCACCAATAGAAAAGTATGTGAATTTAAACACAATATTTTGAAAGTACTTACAAATAAGATAATTACAAATATTAACTAAATATATAACTCTTGTTTTACCCTTACAAAACAAGTATATAGTAATCTTTTAACAAAATTCTAGCAAATATGATCAAAATTTCATGGTTCCTAAAAATAATGAAAGTAGTATGTGAATACTCAAAAATCAACATATCATTTACCAAATAACATATGACAAACAATCAAGTAACATTGTAAAATTACTGTACAGTCCATTCTTAATGAAAAGAAACCCACTTGAAATAAAGATGTATCTCAGAACGGCTGGTATTGGTTTTGACACTTTTACTGATAAGCAGAGAACAGTGTTTTGACCTTCCTAGGTCATCTTCAGGTTAAGAAAGAGAGAGAGTGTTTGAATGTGACCATTGACGGACACATCTTAGGAGAGAGAGTATAAATGGGTACTGGACTATAGGGGGCATTGCAGGTAGATGTTAGGTTATTAATTAGTATAGGTATAAAGGTGTTCCTTTATGTTGGTTTAATTTTGGTTTTAGTTGCTATACAAGCAGAAAAATGGAATTTAGATTCAAAGAACACAAAAAAACACCTTCACGTTTTTGAACACTGCAAATAAAATAAACACAACATAACCAAAGAAAACACTCAGATACTAAGTAGGGAAACAATTATAAACAAATGCAAAATCAAAGAAGCCCTACTTATGCAGCAACTAAAACCAAAATTAAACCAATATAAAGGAACACTTTATACCTATACTAATTAATAACCTAACATCCAACTGTGACACCCTACAATCCTGTACCGGTTTATACTCTCGTTCCTAAAACAAGTCCATCAATGGTCATCAACTAGTCTGGTAGGACAAAGCTATGCAAGTAGCATCTTTCATTGTCCTACCAAAGCCACGAGGTCTGTGAATGAAGATTACGAGACCCTACAATAGATCAACAAGTGAAATAACTTCACAGCTACACAAAAATATTACAACATTCAGTAAATAAGTATTACAAAACTAGGGATATTTTACAATGGTTAACAAGTATTGTGAAACTAGTTTAACCTATATAGCTATCCACATATACTAACAAATTCTATTTAAACAATTACCTCAAATACCGTTCTAGAATTAAATCTGTTGAAACATTGCCCTAGAACTGACATCAAAGGTGAAATTCCAAATAAATTTACATGTCTCAAGACATCCATAACACTATCAGGCACAATAAAGGAGATTAATTACAATCTCCATTTCAGAAGTGTTAAGCCACATTAACAGTATTAAATTATATTAAGTCTCTTATGCTAAAACCCCAAACGTTTTATAGTTTTATATACAAATATTATAAAATATATTCATAAACACGTGTACTCTGTATATTAACTTAAACTTGTGATATTTTCTAAGCAAACCACAGATATTCAGTTTTCTTATTTTTTTTCAATAAGAAATCATATGGAAGTGATTTTCATTAAGTTGCTTTTAGTGTGACCTACAGTTTTTCACTTATACTAAAAGGTATTCACACAATTACCAAAGCCACACTTTCAAATACATTTTTTGTTGTTGTTATCACAGACAAAATCTGTGATAAAACTATTACTAATTGAGAATATTAGGGGAAGAATTTTTTTTTCACTAATGTCAATTATGAAATACTATATCCATTTTCATGACTACATCTTGAATATGAAATACTATATCCATTTTCATGACTACATCTTAAAACAAGAAAAAAATGTGTTCAAAATAGAAAGTTAAAAGAAGGTTAGTTTTACAGCAAAAACTAATTTCAACTCATCATATTATCTAAAAAGAGAAATTTTACTTCAAAACTACAATGTCTCAGCAGATTCTTCCACAACAGTATTAGCAAGTTTATGGTAGACACGATGTTGTAGAAATCTGGCATAAGAAAAAAAAATTTTATGACATATATTACAACTCTGAAAAGTGGATGAAGATTCTCCATCATCTCGGTCTTGAACTTCTGATTTCAATTTCTTCTGTAAACTTATTTCTCGTTTAATAAGCAGCACTGAGGTTTCTACTGGTACTTTGGTGAAAACAGGACAACAACCATGAAATAAAGCACTGTTGAATTCAACTTTCTTTTGCCAGTCGGCAACTTCAGTTTTAGATAGTTCTTTGTTTTTCTTTACGGGACATAAATCATTGACATGCTTCCAGTAATTCTGTAAATTTGTCATAGACACTTGGCACGCTTCACAGAGATACTGCGGAGGTTCCGATACATCTCCAGCTGTTTTTATTTGTCTGTGGTTTTGTATGGGCCTGTCAGATGGTACAATTTCCAATGGTCTCTGTGATTCTTGGAATGCCTCAGTATTTTTTCTTTCAATAATTTCTCTACAGATTAATAACAAACATATAATAAACAAATACATGCTGCTAATAAACCTTGAAAAAAAGTAACAAAAAAACTGATTTAAAATTACAAGACTATTGATGGATTCATACAACCTGTACAAATATTTTTACAGTACATACATATGGGATTTAACATGATTTCTTAGAAGGGAGATTACGGGGTGGTATTTTTTCTGAGATCAATAACAAATGTAGACCTAAGTATGCTGTGAATTGGTTGCATTCCAGTACGTATTACAAAGCAAGGTGTGGGTTAGACTGAAGAAACACATTAGTAAACACAAGAGACAATTAAAATATAACATTATAATATCATGTTCAACACTTTTTGTAGCACAAGCTTTAATTTCATGTGACCATCAAAATCCAGTTAAAGTTCTACTGAAAGCCCTTCAAATTTCATTTCAAGTTCTTATAAATAAATGTAGATCACTACACTTCAATGTAAAAAATAATTTAAAGCAAACTTGTTTAATCTTATTAATAAAGACATAAGTACCAACAAGTGAAAGCAAAGGAGAATATTTTGCATCAGCCAAACTAGAATTGCTTCATCTGGTGTTGTGAAGGTTTTTCACATAATACCAGAGTTAATCAGGCCAACTGAGATACAGCAAACATAGTTCTTGTATTAGCATTTAATGTAACATCAGTTCCCATGAACAACTAAGTTGTGAATCATATTAATCAAATAAATTGCAATTATTGTAAATTTTGTTTAAATAATTTGCAAGTTTGATATTCAAGAAAGAATTAATAGCATTATTTTAACAATCTTCAGTTTTTTAATTATTTTATACAATTTCATTTGAATAAACATTACTATCATTCACAAACTGGTGAACCAGTAAGCTTGTCTTTTGTTTTGTTTTGAATTTCACTCAAAGCTACACAAGGGCTATTTATGCAAGCTGTCCCTTGTGCTACTCTTTTACCAATGATTAGTGGGACTGACCATCACATTATAACACCTCCACCACTGAAAGGGTGAGCATGTTTGGTGCAACTGGCATTCAAACCAGTGGCCCTCAGGTTATGAGTTGAGTGCCTTAACCACCTGGTCATGCCAGGCTAGTCTTTTGTAACCAGTGCCAAGAGAATAAAATCTATATATAAAATAGTGAAATATATATCTGTTTGTCACACTATCTTCTGAATACTTAAGCATATAAAAAATTAAAGTGTTAGCAAAATGCTTATTTTTGAGTGAACATTACAGAGAAATTAGTTTGCAATTCCTACAATTTCATTTCGATATAACCAATGATCTGTTAATCCTAAGGTGTAAATCAAACAAAAAAACTTAAGAACAAAAATGTTTCTTTTTATGAGGGAATGAAGTATTTTGAAGATAGAAACATAAAAAATCCATAAGTAGATGAACATATTCAAGGTATATTTGTTGTTCAGTTTGTTGTCCCCCATGTCAGTGTCTATGCATTTTATTATACCATGTTGAATAAATTAATCTGAACTGAATATTTCTTCTTTGGCACTTCTTATATAAATGACAACTATCAAAAAATACTCATTTTGGTAGCAATCTTTTCCTACACTCAGTTAATAAAAGGAACAGTTGCATCCAGCAGAAAAATACCCACAGCTGCTGAGCAAATAAGAATACTTTTTACCAACAGTGCATTTCAGTCAGTCTCCTTTGCTTAAAACCAAATGTTATGAGATTTTTCCTGCTGAAGTATAATATAGACTTTCAAAATATGGTTGTAAATAGCCCACTATACAATCATATTGCATACACATTCTAATTCAATAGATTGGGTTAACTGCACATTTTATATACACTATTATTTCTAGAAAAATTACCACTGAATTTTTTTAACAGGCATCTGCTAATTACTTAAATAATTCTACAAATGATCAAGTCATTACAGGTAAGTTAAAGTACCTCTAATTGGGGTACATACTCTTGTTAATAAAAGGTGTAATTATGAAAATTAAATGAACTTACTTTCCCTAAGGATAACCAATAAACAAGTATTTTAAGACAAAGATGTATCACTGGATATAGATATACATACTGATTTTCCTATAAATATTGTGAAGTACATATAAATTATATTCAATATTACCGTATTATTTTAAGCAGGTTACTCTTCATTTGTATAGATCTCCGATTAGACCTGTTTAAAGTATTGTATTATCCTCACTGGTTTCTTTATCTTAAGAAGGCACAGAGTTATTGGAAAGAGTTCTAAGGAATAAGACAAGAATGATTCCTGAAGTGGATAACAAGTTAAGATCTTTAAAATTATTTCCTCTTGAGAGAAGGAAGGATGGGTTAGAGGGTATATAATTATAGTATTCAAAATTAGAGTCAACATTTGTTAAACATTTTTTCCCTCATGTTTTTAACAGTGGTATGGCAAGAAGGACACAGATTTAAGATTTGGCAGAGTTAAAAATTAACAAATTTTTTAACAGATCTTTCAATGTTTCCAATATACTAATTTTTGACATGCTAGACAAAATTATGACTGTTTGAGACATGGCTTTAAATATTTGGGACATCAGAGATGGATATAGGTAAACAGCTTTTTGATTAAATGAATGGACTAGCCACAAATGGCCAAGGGAACCTTTGCTGTCCTTCAAATGTTACATTAAATATCTCCTTTATATACAAACCATATTATCATCAATATGTTCCAAAATATGTAGCCTCTTTGTTATTACCAATAATAACATTAACTAGGTTTCTAATTAGACAAGTTGGTTTTAAGCAAAGTATTCAATACCTTTGTTTGTTTATGTCTTCTTACAGAATGATTTTTATACATTGTTTTTCATTCTGCAACTAAATCTTATTGACCTCACCTATATAAATCAATAAGAATGTTAAGTAATAGTAAAGAAGTGTGTAGAATAATACATTAACCAAACAATACCTGCTGCACCCAATACCAAAGTTTTTGCTTAATACCAAGGGTCTTCTGGTTGGCTAGATGACAGTCAGTAATGGCTGAAATGCTAATTATATTAGCAGATTTCTTAAAACAACTGTTTTAGGATGAGCTGGATTAAGTTGATAAAATGCAATTGTTTGTCAATCATTACTTATGTCACTGCATTAAAATCATGGTGAGAATCCATAACACTGTTATTTATCTATTTCAGTACCATATATTATAAATTATTTTGTGATTAACCAACAAACGGACAAGTAATAAACCAGCAAACTAGTTTTAAAACATTAAGTAGAAAGTTTGTTGCAGTGAACATTTAAAATAAAAATCAATTCATCTATAATATTAACAGAAATACCAATATCACCTATGTTCTGACTTGCAGATGCTTTCAGTTTTTACTTCTTTGTCTTCGACTTTGTAGCCATGTCTATTTTGATTATCTCTATTTCTAGCACTGCAACTGACTTGCTTTTCCTCAGTTTTTACTTTATCTATTACATTACATCTGGTTTCTATAATTCTTCCTCTGTTCCTAAAATTATAGGCTGCTCGTTTCTCCTTAATCTTTCTTCCATTTTTACCACTGTAGGTGGCCTGTTTCTCAACACATTCCTCTGTGTTATCAGAAGTGTTTTTACACCTCATCTCTGGAATCTCTTCTTTGTTTGCATCATCTAATGTAGTCTGTTTATCCTTAACTTCTCTTCGCAGTCTAGCGTTGGAGTTAGTTTTTCTTCTTCTTGATGAATACTTCCCCCATAATTTTCTCTTTTCTTTTAAAACTTTAATCTTGTAAGGCATTATAGTTTAGTATCTGATCTATTACGATACGCATAATCCAAAGTAAATATTTTTTCTGTACTCATTGAAAAGTATGAGACTACATATTAGTATTCAAATATAAGTTCCTCAATCATTTCTTCCATCAGTGATACTGTAATTAAAAACAGGAAGTAAGACAAAATGAATTCAGAATATTAACACAAAAATTATTACCATAAATAAACTGTCTTCATACGAAACAAATATGTTAGGTAAAATTATAAAAACTATTATATTTCAAACTTAGGTTCAAATTAAACACTATCTTCATAAACAAAGAATTAGCCAGGATGTTAATTAATAGGAATAAACTGTTAAGTGTCCCCAACTGAGTTTACTGTCAAGGTGCACACAAAAACTATGAAGTAAACAGTACACTAAGTTAAAAAATAAACAAAAACTTACCAATTTTTTTGTACACCTCAAAAGTTTTCTCAGTTGAATAATTTATTTTCCCAATTTCATGCAATGATACTTAAAATAGTCCTAATAGCATCATTTTACAAACATCAAAATTTATTAAATGTACATGACTATCTTGCATATACAACTATCGCCTTTCTAATTCCACAAGCTAATAAGTAATAGAATGCTTCAAAGTATTTTTCTAATTTCCACAATATGAAATAGAAAAAAACATTTGAGACTAAAAATAACTGCTTAGTAATTTTCATCAATCCAATAAGTTATAAGAGATTAATAGGCTTAAAATATTCAAAATCAGATAAACCTTCAATTTATCTATTAATAATGTTGTAACTGTCTTATTCATATAAAAGTATCCATGTAACAGCCTAACGATACTCTCAATCTATTCCATGAAGAAACCAAAACAACAAATATGCTAAAAACAATGAATGGAAAGTGAGAATTAAAAGTTCAGTTATATCAACAAAATAGAAAGCAAGACCCAAGCTTGACTACTGAGGTATTCAACTTTGATTAGTAGTTACTGTAAATAATTTTTCCAATACTATAGACTAGATGTATAATCAAACCTGCAGATACTACAAAATGCAGTACAAGCAGTCCAGTTCTCTAAGGTTTTAAGCCCACCTCTTAGTAATAAAATTTATACAACTGAATTATCAACAACACTTCAGCGTTACCCTACTTAGCCTTGTAACTTATACAAGTAGGAACAGTTAGTACATTAGTACTACTAGTAGTAGTAACAGTTGACACAAGCTTAATTTTTCTTTGATGAAGATAGTCCACTGCCTAGCTTTGCACTAAACTACACAATCGATGAAGAGTTAGAACTAAAAATATAAAAAGTCAGTATTATTTTACTTCTAGTAATAAGTTATACATAAAAAATTATAACCAATGTTTCTTACAATATTTATACACCTTACAAGTTACATTAAGAATTACATTTTAACAGGATTTTATTTTTGGTTATATTTTTCATCCAAGACGAAGTTAACGTCATTTCATTAAGACTATTTTCCTCTTAATTTAGAACCTTTGACATTTAAAATTTCCTACTCTGACAGAGTTTAATACGTCCTATTTCATTTTTACCTTTAAACTAAACTATGTCGCAAAATTGTATGGTGCGTCCTCTGACAAGCTTTAGAGATTATATTAAACATTTTAGTAGTTCTTTTATTTTACAGTTTTAAACCATATGAGTTATAATTTATTTGATTTACTACTAATAATAAAAGTTTCCTACTGCACACAATTCAAACATCTCATACGTAAAATCAATTTATATTATTTCAAAGAAATATGTAGACAATAATAGAGTACCATATTTACTCAAGAAGTCTGTTTCAGAATTTCAAGTAAAACTGCACAAAGAATGTCTGCGAATAATCTCTTTTAATTTTTAACTACTAGAGGAAAGGCAATTAGTACATTCCCAAGTTTTTCTCAATCGAATAGTGGGATTTTACCGTTATTTTCTTAATACCTCCATGTACATCCCCAAAGTACGGATATTTTGTGTGTGCATATGTATGTGGTACTGGGACGTAAACAACAAAACCTCATCTCCACAGTTACGTAAGCAACCCACTGGTCCGTGACCAACCTTGTTTGTTTGTTTTCCAAATTTCGCGCAAAGCTACTCGATGGCTATCTGCGATAGCCGTCCCTAATTTAGCAGTGTAAGACTAGAGGGAAGGCAGCTAGTCATCACCACCCACCGCCAACTCTTGGACTACTCTTTTACCATCGAATAGTGGGATTGACCGTTATATTATAACGCCCCCACGGCTGAAAGGACGAATATGTTTGGTGCGACAGGGATTCGAACCCGCGACCCTCGGATTACGAGTCGAACGCCTTAACGCGTTTGGCCATGCCGGGCCGTGACCGACCTTAACGAAATATATTAATGTCAGTAACGTACACAGGGGTGGGCTCAAGTTCCTGTCCCTATGGTCTAAAAGTGTCTTTTTTTCAGTCATAAAAACTGTCAACAACAGCGAAAGGATACACCAGAAAACACATCTTGCTTGCTACGAGTTATTGGGAAAAAAAAAGATGATTTCAACTTAAAAATAAATGAAATACAAGGTCTTGTAGGAATTTACAGTAAAAAAAAATAATTGTAGTACACTGTTATGTATCAATATGCAAAAAAATCAATGTTTAATTTTAGATCATAAAAGTGTTTATAAGACTAAATGATTAAGAATAAAAGGGGATCTGTATCAAAGACAACCTCCAGTCTCCCTAATTTTCTCTACCCCCATCCCCCAAAAAGAGCTTACCTTACAATACTTGAAAAGTGTCCTTTTTTATTAATAAGCCCTTTCCCTTTTAACATTCTCTGCACGTTACTGTTAAATGCGAATAAGTTCTCTACAGTTATCATATTCCAATCATTCAGGTAGTTCCATGTTGAAAAAGCAGTGAATTTATGGACTTAAATTTCTAAAATCATGGATTTGATGCGATACACTGAACTAAATATAAATAGCTCATTGTGTATCTCTGTCCTTAAAACAAACAATTATTCAAGCCAACTAAATTAAAATGATCGAAAAATATTACACTGACACTTTTCCTCTCTCTCTTTACACACAAACAGACTTATACATATAGCCTGTAGTTTGTATAAAGTAACCAACTGTGAACAGGTTCCTCATCTGCGAATCATATTTTTATGTTAAGTATTTAGACATGTGTGAGCTGCAATATTGGGAGCATGCCAACTTGAATCTAAGAGATTACAAAAATATAAGTATTCTTCATTAGTTTTTTTTCAAAATCGTCAATAAAAATCGAAGTAATCATGGTGAGATAAAAAATGAAAAATTAAAAAAATCAACCTTATTTGTTATTTGTACTAATCTCGCTCTCTTCTCAGATACACTAAGGTCTCTGATCTGGACTATATCGGAAGAAAAAAAAAAGAGACTGGAGACAAGTTTAAGCTCAGCGAAATAATATTTAATGTATAAACACAGACAGAGTTTTTAATGGGTAAGTATATTGTGGCACATTTTTTAGAATGCGTCTTAATGAAATCAACGTTTATTTCAATTCCCAAATGTCAGACTGAGAAAACGTGGCATACCACATGGAAAACAACAATGCCACTCTTCTAGGAACACAGTTGCAACTCACGTGACTGACAGTGAACGTTACGACAAAAATAGAGAATGTTTTGTCACTGAATCATCCCTTAACTTGCCAGTAAAAACGTCACTGTAGTTATCTATACAGTATGTGCTATGTTACAGCAATATTACCTAACATGTAATACCCTATTTGACTGACCCACTTCCATTAGCAACCTTTTGTACAAATGATTAAATTCCTTACCTAATTCTGAACGCACGATTAAATTTGTAACCTCATTATGGGTATAAACTTAAATTTTTAACCTAATCATGATTGTCTCTTTTGTTCAATCCTCCATATGACACACAGAAATTTGCTCAATATGACTATGTTATAAAACAAACAAACAAACAAACAAGCAAAATTTATAGTCTAATTCTGGACTCTTTGTAAAATTTAAGCCTAATTCTGGATAAATGGCTAAATTCTGAAGTGATTCAGTAAACGAGGTGCGTTTCACACTTAGACAAAACTCAAGTGATTAATTGATTTGTTTTAAAATATTGGGCAATATTATATTCAATATAGGACCTTCTAAAGAATTTACTTTCACAAAAAGAAAAAATGTAAAATGGTTTCTATCTTTCATTCCTGGTGCGATGTTATGTAAAACAATACTTTCATCCCTGAAGTTACAACAACTAAACCTATTTTCGTTTGAATTTCGCGCAAAGCTACACGAGGGTTATTTGTGCTTGCCATCCCTAACTTAGCAGTGATAGACAAGAGAAAAAGCAGTTACCCAACACCACTCATCATCAACTCGTGGGCTACTTTTTGATCAACAAATATAGGGATTAACCATCAAATTATAGTGCTCTCATGACTGAGAGGGCGAGCATGTTCGTTGTGATGAGGTTTAAAACCTGCAGCCCGTAGATTATGATTCGAGCATTTTGACCACCAGGCTATGCCAGGTCACTACAGATAAATGTGTCGAACATTTTGTCTATGTTAATGGCAGAGATGACATGCATGTATATCAAAATGTTGATATTAATATTTTAGCAGCTATAGACGACCTTTACCCCTAATAAAGCCAAATAAAATTGTTCAGTTGAAGTGTGTGATCTAATTGCAATCTTAACCTATTTCCATGTATTACAAATTAACTGAACAGTGGCTAATGTTATTGTAATGTTCTTGTTCCAATAAAAAGGAACAAATCTAACTTAAATATATAACGCTAGATCCAATTTGTATTAATCAGGGGCGTAGATCCTGGGGGGATGGGGGTATACATACCCCTTTCATTTTAGGTGGGGGGTATGGTGCATACAATCATCCCCCCCTACAGTTTGGCCTACAAATTGTGTGTTTGTTCTTGTGATTCTCGTGTTCTTACTAATCGAATTACATAATTAGGCCTAGATGCAGGCTTTTTCAGTACCCGAAATGTACATCTTTAATATAGGCGTGCTTCTAAGCTTTTCGATCTAAGCGATAGTTCGTAAGTATCAGTCAGTAGTCCTAAGTATACATGCGAGCATCGTGGCAACAAGATTACTCTGTGACTGCATGTTCACAGCTTTCGGGTTCACGTAATCAGAGATTACCAGTTTGCAAATTGAACAGTCCACATAAGTGGTTGCAAAAATCATCCCTCCCCCCCAATCGAGTGTAAAAATTCTACGCCCCTGGTATTAATGAAATACATTGAACAATGGGCACAGGGTACCAAGTATTATATATTTCTTAGCAGCAAAAATGACAAGAAGAAAAACTTATTGAATATTGTTTCAGGCCTGACTCTAGCTTCTTTATTGGGTGAAAGGGGAAAAGTGAAACTTTTATCGACTCTTCTTAATGTTTTAAAAAATCACGTGATTGTAAACAGCTGTGGAGAATGCAGTTGAGTTACACCATCTCTCTAGAGCCAGTGTTATACTGTTTTAATTGTTCTATCTCATTCTAAACATCTTTTTAGCATATAAACTTTTATAACTATTCACATTGAGTGTTTTGTTATGCTTTGAATGTATTTACATGTTGCTTGATGGTTCTGTCAACATTTAACGCTTTTTATGAATGTCAGATTCTGTTTAAACGTAGCTCATTCAGAATTTTTGAAATTGTGACGTTAATCGTTAATTGTTCAGTAAGTGTTAAAATCTAAATACCTTTATTCTAAATTTTTAGTAAAAAATGATACACATTTTATAACTCTGGTTATAGAAGTGAGATTATTTTAGTTAAAATAGAATAAAAGTTTGAGTAAACATTGAAGATCATTAAGCAGTTATAAAGCGAGATCGAAATTTTGCTATAAATGAAATATTTAAAAGAAAGTCAAGGAGAAAGAGGGAAAATTAAAAGAATACCTGGGAGAAAGAAATATATAAATAAAATAACAACAAGAATAAAAACATGGGAATTTTAAAGAATGGTAGGAGGGAAGGCACATAATATCTGAAGAAGAATAAAAAACAAAAATAATAATGATCGGATACAAAACTGATGAAGCTATTGGAGGCCTACAGAGGTATTACAACAAAACATTGGAAAATACAGAAAGACTATGATAATAAAATTAAAGGTGATGAAAAAGAATATATCAAAAAACACATAAAAGTTGTAATAACAAAATCAAAGTTGAAAAAGAAATCAATGACAGGTTAAAACATCTGGAAAAAGAATTGGTGAATGCAAAGATTAAATCATCCACAAATATTTCGGCATCTATCTAAGAATTCCAATCTGAAACAAATTTAAGTATGGAATATGAAAATGTATTTCGTGTACATCTTTTACCACTAAGGCCCGGCATGGCCAGGTGGTTGAGGCGGTGGATGGTGATGACTAGCTGCCTTCCCTCTAGTCTTACACTACTAAATTAGGGACGGCTAGCGCAAATAGTACTCGTGTAGCTTTGCGCAAAATTCAAAACAAACCAAACATTTACCACTACTGCTGCACCATCTGTGATTGTAAGACCTTTCTTTACTATTTCAACGATGACACTATCGAATTAACTTCCTGAGTTTAACTCAATACAGAAACCAACTGGCTTAGTTTACAATAATTTCAAGAGTGATGGGGTGGAAGAGTGAAAAATAAACTACTCATCTCGTTACTCATTTGAAACGACTAATTTTAATGACATTAAACAACCTTCTAAATGAGTGTCATAACAACTACAAATCATTGGTAAGTGCTTTACTCATCAGGTTTGGAGTGATATACCAGAAATAAATACCCATAATGAAAATTCTGATCAGTGAACAAAGGAAAGAAAATACCTTAGCAAAACTACTGGAAGATATGAAAAGGTTTGCCTAGTATTTTATCTAAATTATCTGTGTGAAATGGTGAATTTATTGGCACATAATTAATTAACAGATGCCATAACAGATGAAGACGTTCGAATTCGGCTAAATTAAAATATATATACATCTTTAAAGGAAGCACTTTAGTTGGCATTGGAATTTGATTCTGTTGAAATGCAGATAAACAAATAAAGGCACCGTTTAAAAGTTACAGAATCATTATACAGACTAGTAATTGGAAAACGAATCCCCTCTGACTATTGTGTGGACGAACTGAAATTATTAGCTAGAAAAAACAGTTACAGAAAATGGAGAACATAAACCGTAAGACAATAAGTATAACTTGTAAGAACATTTTGCCCAAAACTGTACATAAAGGTATATATGAAATAAGCACTCCAGCCAAAGGACACCAGATAAAGGCAACTGTTATAATTGTGAGAGATATGGCTATTACAGCCGAATTTGTAAAAAATTAATAGCTGTTAATACGT